>NC_090326.1:28198197-28511320 GCF_035084215.1 Heptranchias perlo
CTTTTTTCTTTAATTTATCACAACAAGGGCGAATGGAATTTTACCTTTTTATGTCTTTTCCACCTGTTTTCCATGGGGCGAAGAGAGATTTAGCGTGTATTTAAACTCCTAGTTTTCTCTGAAAATGTTCCTTAGGTTATGTTTCCATTTTATTCCTTGTCCACAAAAAGTACTACTTCACCCTTAGGTATGCTGAACTTCATTTGCCATATATCTGCCTGGTCTCCTAACCAGTCTACATCCCCTTGCAGAATCCATATTCTTCTTCATACTTTGCCATTGCCTCTAATTTGATATAGTCAGCAAATGTTGATATTATTCTCTCTTAGCTCATGCTCAAATCATTTAGATATATATGGAGAACAAGAGAGCTCCCAATACACCCCACCTGCAATATCTTGCCAAACTAAGAAGCATCCATTTATTCCTAATCTATTTTCTATTTACCAGTTTACCCCTCTATCCAAAGTCCAAACCATGGGCTGTGATGCTCACTCACATCATCAATCACTTATGTGACACTTGATCAAAGTGTTTATTGAAGTCCAAATATACTACAACCATTGCATTCCTTTTGTCTATTCACTCACTAATTTCTTTAAAATATTCAACTGAATTAGTCAGATGTGATTTTACGGAACACCAATGCACAACCCATTTCCATTTGGTGTTATAAGCTCCATTAGTTAATGCTCTACCTGTCAAGTGGAGCACCTCTGGACTTGGAATTAGTATTTACCGCCCCCCCCCCCCACCCTCCCACCACTGCAAACTGTGAGTGGAGAACCCTCCTCTGAGGCAATGGAATCATTTAACTGTTCATCACCACATTTCTGAGAAGCAAGATTTTTAGAGCCGCTAAGGGGACACCAAGATAACTGTTTTCATTCTGTTCATATCTTTTGAATTGCTCACAGGATCAGGAAAAACACATACAGAAATCTTCTTGTCCAGCACGAAAATCCCAACTTGGAAATTGGAAGCTCAGTATGTGGGGAAATCATGCACTGAAATCATCTCTCCGTGGTTCAGTGCATCTGTACATTAGTGCACTCTATCCCAGCCTTAACGTTGTTTTCCTACAATTAATACTAATCATATCTGATTATATGAATGAAAACAGTACATTATGAAAATATTGAGCAAAATATACAGATAGCTCCCTTCGTTCCTTATGGGATCAGCCTTTTGACCCAAGTTTATCATGACATTTTGTATTTGAATAACAGTTTCTCCTGGGTATGGTAGTGTAATGATTATGTTACTGGATTAATAATCCAGAGAACGCGAGTTCAAATCCCACCATGGCAGTTTGGAAATTTGAATTCAGTTTTAACAGTATGGAATTAAAGAGCTGGCACCAGTAAACATGACCATGAAACTGTCAGAGTGTCGTAAAGACCCAACTGGTTCATTAACTTCACTTTAGAGAAGGAAACCTGCCGTTCGAACCCAGTCCGGTCTCAGTGTGATTCCAGTCCCGCACTGGCATGGTTGACTCTTAACTGTCACTCTGAAGTAGCCAAGCAAGCACTCAGTTGCATCAAACTTCTATCAGTGGTTCAAGAAGGCAGCCCACCACCACCTTCTCAGGGCAAATAGGGATGGGTAATAAATGCCAGCAACGCCTAAATGAATTTTAAAAAAACACTGAGCAAAGATCACTGGTCCTATGTTAATCAAATCGTCATGTTCCTCTGTGACAATTATATTACCATATGATGCATTGTAATAAATTAATGTCCCTAGCAAAATAATTGATTTTGATTATTATTATTCCACAAAATACTCTCATGGGCTCTTCTCACCTGGTTCCCCTAACTGACTGCTGTTTCGGAATTCAGCACCTTTCTTAACTATTGAGAGCATGCTGTGATAGTATAGTCAGGGTGATAGATGCTGTTCTCTGCAGCTGCAATTGAGAGCCCCGAAGGGTGTATTGCCTGCCCGGTGCCAGGATTAAGAACATCTCCTCGCGGCTTGAAGCAGGAGCGGGAGGATCCATTTGTCATGGTCCATGTAGGAATCAACGACATAGTAGAACTAGGAATGAGGTTCTGCTGAGGGAATTTCAGGAATTAGGGTCCAAACTAAAAAGCAAAACCTCAAAAGGTAATAATCACTGGATTACTACCTGAGCCACGCGCAAATTGGAATAGGGACAAACAAATTATAAGAACATAAGAAATAGGAGCAGGAGTAGGCCAATCGGCCCCTCGAGCCTGCTCCGCCATTCAATAAGATCATGGCTGATCTGATCCTAACCTCAAATCTAAATTCATGTCCAATTTCCTGCCCGCTCCCTGTAACACCCAATTCCCTTTACTTCTAGGAAACTGTCTATTTCTGTTTTAAATTTATTTAATGATGTAGCTTCCACAGCTTCCTGGGGCAGCAAATTCCACAGACCTACTACCCTCTGAGTGAAGAAGTTTCTCCTCATCTCAGTTTTAAAAGAGCAGCCCCTTATTCTAAGATTATGCCCCCTAGTTCTAGTTTCACCCATCCTTGGGAACATCCATACCGCATCCACCCGATCAAGCCCCTTCACAATCTTATATGTTTCAATAAGATCGCCTCTCATTCTTCTGAACTCCAATGAGCAGAGTCCCAAGATTAGATGGTTAAATGCGTGGCTCAAAATGTGGTGTGGGAAGCTTGGGTTTCAATTCATGGGGTACTGACACCAGTACCGGGGAAAGAGGGAGCTGTTCCGTTGGGACAAGCTCCACTTAAATCGGAGCTGGCACCAGCATCCTGACAAATCGAATAACTAGGGCGGTAGATAGGGCTTTGAACTAATAAGGGGGGGGGGGTTCAGGTAAGGGTAAGTTTATAAGAATAAAGAGAAAAGTCAAGGCGGTAGAGCAGAGTAGTGATTTAAAACAAGCAGAGTGTGTCAGGAAGGGACAGATAGATTAACAAAGGTAATAGGGCATTAGTGACTCAGGGAAACATAGTAAAAAGTTCAAATTAAAGGCGCTATATCTGAATGCACAAAGCATTTGTAAAAAGATGGATGAATCAATGGCACAAATAGAGATAACTGGGTTTGATCTAGCAGCCATTACTGAGATGTGGTTGCTAGGTGACCAAGGTTGGAAACTAAATATTCCAGGAAGTTTGACTTTTAGAAATGATAGGCAAAATGAAAAAGTGGTGTGGGGGGGTGGCCTTATAATAGAAGATGAGATAAAGGCAGTAGTGAGAAAGGATCTTAGCTCAGAAAATCAAGATGCAGAATCAGTATGGGTGGAGCTAAGAAATAACATGGGGCAGAAATTTATAAGCCCTCTAACAGTAATTATAGTGTTGGACAGAGTATAAATCAGGAAATTAGAGGAGCATGTAACAAGGGCAATACAATAATCGTGGGGGACTTTAATCTTCATATACATTGGGCAAATCAAATTGGCAAAAGTAGTTTGGAGGACGAATTCATAGAATGCATTTGTGACAGTTTTCTAGAATATATTGAGGAACCAACTAGGGAACAGGCTATTTTAGATCTAGTATTGTGTAACGAGACAGGGTTAATTAATAAACTTATAGTTAAGGATCATCTGAGGCAGAGTGATCATAATGATAGAATTTCATATTGAGTTTGAGAGTGATGTAGTTAAGTCTCGGGTCTTAAATTTTAAAAAAGCCAATTACATAGGTATGAGGGGCAAGTTGGCTACGGTAGATTGGGAAATTGGATTAAAAGATATGATGGTAGATAAGCAACGGTGAACATTTCAAGAAATAATTCATAATTCTCAACGGATAAACATTCCATTGAGGAATAAAATGTCCACGGGAAAAGTGATCCAACCGTGGCTAACTAGAGAAGTTAAGGATAGTATTAGATTAAAAGAAGTGGCTTACAATACTGCCAAAAAGAGTAGGAAGCCTGAAGATTAGGAGGGTTTTAGAAATTAGCAAAGGGAATTAATAAAGAAGGAGAAAATTGGATACAAGTAAACTAGCAAGCTATATAAAAACAGATTGTAAGACCTTCTGTAAGTATACAAAAAGGAAGAGATTAGCGCAGGTCCCTTAGAGGCAGAGACAGAAGAAATTATAATGGGGAATAAGGAAATGGCAGAGATGTTAAACAAATATTTTGTATCTGTCTTCACAGTAGAAGACACAAAAAACATACCAGAAAGAGTGGGGAACACCAAGGGTCTAATGAGAGTGAGGAACTTAAAGTAATTAAGGTTAGTAAAGAAAAAGTACTGGAGATATTCATGGGACTAAAAGCCGACTAATCCCCTGGACCTGATGGCCTACATCCTAGTGGTTTAAAAGAGGTGACTGCAGAGATAGCGGATGCATTGGTTTTGATCTTCCAGAATTCCCTTGATTCTAGAACAGCCCCTGTGGATTGGAAGGTAGCAAATGTAACCCTGCTATTCAAGAAAGGACGGTGAGAGAAAACAGGGAACTATAAGGCCAGTTAGCCTGACGTTAGTAGTGGTGAAAATGCTAGAATCTATTATTAAGGACGTAGTAACAGGGCACTTAGAAAATCATAATATGATTAGGCAGAGTCAACACGGTTTTATGAAAGGGAAGTCATGTTTGACAAATCTATTAGAGTTGTTGAGGGTGTAACTAGCAGGGTAGATAAAGGGGAACCAGTGGATGTAGTATATTTGGATTTTCAAAAGGCATTTGATAAGGTGCCACACGAGGGTGTTACACAAGTTTAGAGCTCATGGGATTAGGGGTAATATATATCGATGACTTAGATGAGGGGACCAAGTGTAATGTATCCAAGTTTGCTGACGATACAAAGTTGGGAGGGAAAGTAAGCTGTGAGGAGAAAGCAAAGAGACTGCAAAAGGATATTGACAGGTTAAGTGAGTGGACGAGATGGTGGCAGATGGGAGTATAACATGTGGCAATGCGAAATTATCCGCTTTGGTAGGAAGAATAGAAAAGCAGAATATTTTTTAAAAGGTGAGAGTCTAAGTAATGTTGGTATTCAGAGGGATTTGGGTCTCCTTGTACACGAATCACAAAGTTATCATGTAGGTACATACAGCTAGCAATTAGGAAGGCAAATGGTATGATAGCCTTTATTGCAAGGGGGTTGGAGTATAAGAGTAAGGAGGTCCTGCTGCAATTATATGGGGCTCTGGTGAGACCACACCTGGAGTACTGTGTTCAGTTTTGATCTCCTTACTAAAGGAAGGATATACTTGCCTTAGAGGGGTTGCAACGAAGGTTCACTAGATTGATTCCTGGGATGAGAGGGTTGTCCTTTGAGGAGAGATTGAGTAAAATCAGCCTATATTCGCTAGAGTTCAGAAGAATGAGAGGTGATCTCATTGAAATGTATAAAATTCTTAGAGGGTTTGACAGTGTAGATGCTGAGAGGCTGTTTCCCCTGGCTGGAAAGCCTAGAACTCGGGGTCATGATCTCAAGATAAGGGATCGGCCATTTAGGATCGAGATGAGGAAACATTTCTTCACTCAGAGGGTGGTGAATCTTTGGAATTTGCTATCCGAGAGGGCTGTGGCTGTTCAGTCATTGAGTATATTCAAGATTGAGATTAATAGATTTTTGGGCTAAAGGAATCAAGGGATATGGTGATAGGGCAGGAAAGTGGAGTTGAGGTCGAAGATCAGCCATGATCTTGTTGAATGGCGGAGCAGGCTCAAGGGGCCGTATGGCCTACTTCTTCTTCTATTTCTTATGTTCTTATGTGAGTACACATTTTATTGGCACAAGCTTCTTTATTTCAGGTCCAGTTTAATTTTAAGCACTTACAGCTTGGTTCTTGGTGCCACGTGTGACAGCTGCAGTACTTACATGGACTCTCATGAGCATAACACCATCCATCATTACCAGATAGACACCAAACATGTAAACAAAAGTTTAGAAAATCTTACAAATTCCTAATAACGTTGACAAAATAAACATTGCACAACTTCAACTGACAATCGTCCACATAGGAAACATAGCTGATCTTTCTTTTATATTCCAGTGTTTTACTATTACTGAGCTTCACAAAACAGCCCAGTGGATCAGGAACAAACAACTGTGGGACACAGTTCTACATCTATGATTGCTGCAAGAGGTATCAATCTTAGGTAGAACCTCAGGGAGATGTAAAGCACCCAATTCATAAAGTATGAGAATTCATGCCACTGTTATACACATTAGAAGTAGCATTGGGCAACATCTGGAAAGTCTCCTAGGAAATAGGCTGTGGTTCAAGGGGGTCTACTTTTGGGAAGGGTGGGGGTGAGAAGAACAAAATTAATGAAACTGGTTGGTCAACATGCCAAGAAATGTGAAGATATGGGCCCATGCCTATGGTTCTGTACTTTGTGATTCTGATCGAAGCTGCATCATCGGGAAGGCACTGCACAAAGACTAAGCACTTCCTTGTGGGAGATGGAGGAGAAAATAATAGCTAAGTATCAATGCTCCAGTCATAGATGCTTCTCTTTTCCATCAATAATGCTGACTTAAGAGTGGCACCAGCAGAGTTTTGCAGGAGTGGACAGCCTGTTATATTCGTATTTTATGTGAATTTGCAAATTAAAATGGATATTTGAACTCCCCCATTCTGTCAGCTGTTACTAAGCAGCACTAATAACAACTCCACAGCCTGAAGCCCTGCAGAATTCCATCCGGGAGAACCAGTGCAGCCATGTCCATATCAGCTGGCAGCATAGAAGAGGAACAGAACTTTAGAACAGCAGCAGAGAACTGAAGCCAGCACAAGAAATAGCAACCTCCTAGCTTCCCTGTGCAGTGTGCCTCCTTGGACTTATCCTCCCCAGTGATACCAGCCTCTGTTCTCATGGTAGACTTCGCTGGTTTACCAACTTTGGGTCACAAGCACGTGTGGTGTTTACACTGCCTTCCCCTGTCCTCCACCACTCCTGGGCTTCCTGGTTGCGTTTCACCAACAGAATAGCAGTTGCTTACTTTTTAAAAGTGATCATAGCAATTATAATATATAATATAGTATAATATAATATAATATAGATTACTGGCGCAATGTATAGTCTTCCCCTCAAAATTATATGAGAGATGTTTGTACACACACACACAGAAAAAGAGAGAGAGAGAGAGAGAGAGAGAGAGAGAGAGAGAGAAGTTCAAACATACAGAAACTGTAGCGTTCACACTCAAAGAAAAAGAGTTCAGAGACATAGGAGAGGGTTATTCAGACAATTGGAAATAAAAATGTTTTGACACAAGGAGAAAGAGGGATTAGGGCACAGGGAGATGGGGTGGGGTAAAAGTACAGGCACATTGGCAGAGGGAGAGATAGAGTCAATTTCAGCCAGTGTAAGACACAGAACCACAGATGAACACAGAGTAAGAGAGGAAGAAAATAAACTGCTCCTGCAAGGAAAATCAGCTGACTGTGTACCAGCTGATACATAAAAGAGATAGAGACAGAGAATGAAAGAACCGTAGCCACACACAAGAATAGGGATTGGTTTTGGTTATTTTGGCCGCATATTTCTCAGGAGTGGAGCTGCCCATATAAAACAGAAAAAAAATTTTGCTCTAAAGCTCTAAAATGTAAAAATGTTATATGCCCACCCCCTGGTTCTGGAAGCAAATTAATTGCCCACACTCAATTGGGGAAATGAAAAATGACTTGGAAAGGAAAAGCCAGAAACAACATTTTTAAAATGTATCCAAGTACTGATTATTTACAAGAGTGGAGGGAGTTGGGACCACTGGCATTTTTTTTTCATTATTCATTCATCTCGCTTGTTCTTCCCCTGCCTGAAACATCAGCTGGCATTGTATCAGATGATACATGAACGGATCTCAAAGCTCCTCCATGCACATGGCCAGGTTTCCAGCAGAGACAACCTGGCAAAAATGCTCTGCCAACACCAGCCACAGAGGTGAGCAGTAGTGGCAGCATGCACTCACCTTCACTGATCCCATCTGCAGCACTGATCTTTGCACAGCTATCAACTTTAAAATGACAATGCATTTTTAAAAATATTTTGTGTCCTGATGAGTGCAGTATCTGTGATTGTAACATCAGTCAGCATACCAACTGGCAGATCAGCTCTTACAACACCTGCTGACCTTGCCGGCAGAAGTAGAGCAACAGACGGACATGTTGCTTGGAAATCAGAATTATCTACCAATTTCCATTATCCACCATTTTCTACAGAAAGGATTTGTAAACAAGCTACTCTTAATGTTGGATCTTTTTAAAGCAGTGTGTTCTCGTGTGTTTTTTAAAAAGCAACTAGCCAACAGGCGGTTAATATGCTATATGGAAAGTGGTTTTCCCCAGAGACTAAACAATAAGCAATTCAATAGCTTATCTCAGTAATCAAAATACACCTCACCTCCATTGTGTTGGAAAGTCTTTTGATCCCTGTCTGCAAATATAGGGAGATAAGAAGATAGAGGCTGGGACACAGGTTGGCAGATAGGCGTTTTGCATCAGGAAGACTATAAGGGCAGTCAAGTTTGTTAAAAAGGGACAGCTACGAGGGCTTTTGATGAGGCAACCATTTGTATTTGGCCTCATCTCATCAAGTGTTTGGTCAGTCCACCTTCGGAGGGATTGAAGAAGCGCACGTGTGAAAGACACAAATATCTAGTGCCGGTTATGGTGGGGGGGGCGGGGGGGGGGGGGGGGGTGGCAGTAATACTATTATACCCGTGTCATGCTATCATACAAGCAGATGTAGCGTGAACAACTCCCATAAAAGTAAGACAATCAGACCGCTTGCAGGATAGACTGACGCCACTGCAACCGAGATGATATTGACGGCAGACCCGAATTTACAAGTGAGATAATTAAGGTTCCTCTGTATTATGCAATTAGCCCGGTTATTCAATTAAAGAACCTCTGTTGAACTGAATGGGATATCAGTATTTCTTCCTAACTACCTTCTCAACTTGTCCTGCCACCTTCGAAGACTTGTGTACATACACCCTCAGGTTGCTCCGTTCCTCTGTTGCCTCTCCTCATTCTTCCTACCAAAATGAATCACTTCACAGCTCTCTGTTAAATTTAATCTGCCAGGTGTCTGCCCATTTCACTGGTTACTATCCCCCTTACTGTTTATCACATTTCCGAGTTTCGTGTCATCCACAAACTTTGAAATTATGCTCTGTATACCCAAGTCCGGGTCATTTATATATATCAAAAAGACATGCAGTATCAGCTGAAGAGGCAGGCCCATTTTTTTCCAGTCATGTACATTCCTGAGTACAAATTGCCTGTAATCATTTTCAGGTTTTGTGCCAGGTATCCTCAAGTTCAGTGTCACTGGTCACTTTCATAAGCAGACCTTGCATCCCCTATGACTCGGAGTACACCTTTCACTGCCCAATATCTAATTAAATGAGAGGTGACCCATACAACTTAATACAGAATGTTTGCTGCATATATCACACATGCCATCGTTAGACATGCCATGTTTACATTAGACGGACTGAAAAGCACCAAGACACGACAGGACTTCAAACCAATAAACTAATTTATTTTACATAAAATACACAACTGGAGAGAATATGCTTTTCACACTGACAGCAGTCAACTTCCTTTGCTCTTCGATTTATGAAAAATATTAAATGCATAATCAACTGTGTTCTAGGCATGTGGCCCAATTTCAACCTAAGCTATTCCAAAGCCAGCTTCTCTCAACTTTGTTACCGCCTGCTGAGGCATTTTTGCTTACTCTGTCTCAGACAGTGAGAGAGAAACTTCTCGGACACCGGCCTCAAGTCTGTGTTTTGACAAAATGCCTTTTATGATTTAATTAACCCACAATGGATATTTCGCCAACAATGACAGAAAATGAAGGATAAGACCATTTTAACTAACTGATCTCCTGGGACACTTCCATTATTTGAAAACTGTATTAACTTGCAGAAGCAACACTGCAGCCAAGAGGTCTATGGTGGACCTGTCACAACTCACTCTCTGGGTAGTTAATTAACACTTCAAATTACAATGGCAACCTGTCTCATTTCAGCTCTGCTGGATTAATGTTTAGCCAAAATGCTGAATTTAACATTATAGAAATATTTTCAATTCCAAAAGTGTTTCAGACAGTAGAGGTAAAGACCCAATCACTGGATCATCATTCATGCACTTGCAGATAATGCCTTCCCTACCCTCAGTAGTCTGAAATGCACTGAGTTCAAAATCTTTTCTTCAAATCCCTCCATACCCCTCTACTTACCTCTGCAAACTCCTCTCACATTACATTCCACTCTTACGATTCAGGGCTCCTTTGCACCCCCTCCCCATTCCACCTTAAGCACGCAACGCCACATTCTGGAACTCTGCTGAAACCCTTCATTTTTCTATCTTTCTCTGCACTTTCAAAACCTCCTCTAAACCTAACTCTTTGACCAGGCCCTCAACCACCTCTCCTAATCCATCTATCATCACTGCTCAGGGTCTGTTCTTACTTCCAAAGTGACTTGGCATGTTTGCTACATTAAAGTTGTTATCTCAATACAAGCTGCTGTTGCTTACAGAATACAAAGTTAGCTTCTGGGAGACATGGTTTACCTGCTCCAAATGTGACTCTAAACATCTCACCAGACTCACAAGAAAGTGCCTGCAATGGCTCACATTTGCAAGGCTGAAGTATAGTAAAGCAGGACTTCAGCCTCGTAAAATAGCTTTCTCCAATGTTTGGACTGCTTTGGTGGTACCCTGTTGTATAAGACAGAGTGAATGGCACAATAAATTGAATATGTTGCAAAACATAACCACTGAAAGAGCTATATACATACCTACTAAAGAGAAGCTACAGCAAGACAGGTCCCAGAAAAAGAATGAGAAGGAACATGAACTGCCTGCAGCACAGGAACCAATGCTGCAAATGGCACGAGTATGACAACTTTTTCCCTTGAAGCCTGTACTTTCCGTAAACAGGACAGAATGCAGAACTTTGTAAATACATTTTAACTGAAACTTATTGATATTTTGGAGGTCACAAGATTAAGTGTTTCTTCCCCCTACCCACATTGTTGAGCGTAAAAAAAATTCTTTACATTCACTTTACATAAAAAAGTATTGACTATAAAGTGTACAGTACTTAATATTTGCTTTTTTGATGCCATGTGTGTAATATGTTTAACTTGATGCGCTGCTATGCTGTCCCCTTGTGCTTCATGCTTTAATGCATCATGTTCTTTCATCTGTGCTATTCCCAATTGATTTTCCATTTTAAGGAGTCAGCGTGAAAGATTCGTCAAAAGTCTTCGGAGGACTTATCTGGGATTCCACTGACCACTTTCCTCTACATTTTGCGGACTCAGACGTTCGCATTGTATGCCAGGAATAAACATTGCAGCTGTGGAAGCTTGTATACCTCTCTTCTTACTCATACAATGGCAACTTGAGAGCCACCTGCCTGGTCCTGCGCAACTGCATGCATGTCGATACTCGAGGAAAACTCTGACTGTGGCCACTGGCCTCTGTGAACAGAGATTGTAACACTGCTGTGAGATGTCTGAATGTCTCTTTGATGGCTGTTCCTGGTGTGTTTCCAAACACATCGAAGAAGTCTTTATCGCTTCTTAAACTCTGAACCTCAACATCAGGACAATGAATGGGAGATACACTAATTGTGCTTGCCAGCTGTGTGCCTGTGGTCTTTCCTGATGCTGTAGCTATTCAAAGGCAATCTGCAAGGAAGGGCATTATACTGCCCAGTTGCGCGGTAGAATGTTACATGATACTGCCCAGTTGCGCGGTAGAATGTTACATGATACTGCCCAGTTGCGTGGTAGAATGTTACATGATACTGCCCAGTTCTGTGGTAGAATCCGCAATTCTATCGAGCCCAGCTGGCACCATGTCATGCAACTGATGCTCACCAGTTCAGAGAAGTGAAGAATGCTCCATTTCATTGGTGGTATCATGAGCGCGGAATCACAAATTGACACAGCAAGACCGCTGGCCAAGTGTACCTCTGCAATGCAACATCTATCTCGTGTTGCCTCATCAAACCTCTCCAAATGAGAACGCCTAGTCTGGTGTCTGCTTCAAGTGAACTGGCTAGCATTGAATACATGAAAGTCTCTCAGTTCCGGTTTCCTCTTCCTGGGCTAATCATTTTTCCACAACAAGGACAGCATCCGATGAACACTTGGATATTGTTACATATATTGTTGCAGTGATAGTGCAGGCTATGTATTGTGGCAGAGCACAGTGTGCAAATCTGACAAAATATCTCTGCCACAGTGAACGTATGGAATTATGACTGGTCAAACCAGGAGCATAATCATCTCCACAAACTTCAGCTTCGACCCAATCCATAGGCCTTCCAGCCAATGTCATCCATAATGGCCTGTTCAAAGCAAATAAGGGGGTTTTATCTGTTGCATGTCATCATCAGTCCTGCAGTTATGCCTGTTGAAGGTTGGCTTCTTCTGCAATGAAAAGAACAGCATGTATTGCTGGTAGTATAATTTTGCATAGAGAAACAATTGCTGAACAATGGTGTATATATAGTCAGGTCTAGTAAAAAGAAATATAATGTACTTCACTAACTGAAGATAGAAAAGCACGTTTGTGCAACGGTTCTATATGTACACAAATATAGTTACCGAACAATTTTTGTGAATATCTAATAAGGAGATCTGCCTTTTCTAGCCTGTTATAATATTGTCCAATTTGGGCTCAACATCCAGCAAGGTACTAACTAAATCCAGTTGAACAATACTCGAGTGAAACTATTCGGGCAAATTTGGATAGATATTTCCACCAATGTAAAATAATTGGCAATCATACCCATAAATACACTAAGTAAAACAATTGACAGCCATATCCATCTATATCAGTGTGACATAATTGCTTACCTTGCCACTTTTCTTCAAATTGGCCATCATCTTTTGCACATCCCTCCAAGTACAACGGGTTGTCGAGACCATGTTGATCTCTTGCTTGAGTGCTTTGCACGCCTGCTGGACCCTCTGTTTAGCAGTGGTCAGTTTGCCCTTCCAGCCCACAAAGGACATGTCTCTGTTCCTTCAGTGCCTCATCAATAAAGCCAGCCTTTCTGTACCTTACTCCCTCATCCAGCTTCACCAGTCCACAGCGACAGTTACACTAAGCATTATTTGCATTGCAAACATTCCTGTTAAGGGGGTTAATGGGTGATCCCACACCTTTGATGCAGTTTTTTTCTGGTTGACTACTCAGTTGGACATTACTTTTAATACATCTCAGCTCCAAAACTGTGCTAAGAATAAGCCTGAGAGTTCTTGCAAGCATGCTGTCAGGGAGGAAAAATTGTTGTTTAACCATGATCAATGCACCAAGAGTAAATTGGCCACCTAAAACAGAAACTGGTGGGTCTATTTAGAAAACTATTTTAAAAAAAACTGTGTTCTGTAATCCACCAACTGTATGCAAACATCCCACAATCCCAACCCCACAATTGAGAATCCAAATAAAGGTACGTCAAAAAAAAATGTTGCACACATCAGTGGAAAGCAATCGTGGTGGCTGACCTTCTAGTTTGTTTACATACTTATTTCAAGTTCCTTGGAAGAACACCTCTTCACTCCAACATGAATTTACTGTCAATAAATAATTTCAAAATAGTAAACAATGTCACAAAATACAGCCTGAATTTCCACTGTAGATCTCATTGGGCAACACTGAAGCAGTTATTTTTTCTTTACTTTGAAGGTAAACTGGTTCATCATGTTTAATTTGAATTTCTCTAGAGCAAGGCATTCTGAAGTTCTTCCACAAACACCAGACATTTCTGCTTTATTCAAGTCTGCACAACAATTTCCCATAGAGATGAGTCCACTTATGCAATTGTATTTATTTTTAATATATTTATTTATTTTTAAACATTTAATACATGTAGTCAGTAATGCATGAATGTGTGCAGAAGAGATATTTAACTTGTGCTGCTGTACTTGATTTAAACTGATTAACTGAATGAGATAAAACCTCTGTGATAACATTTGCATATATAGGAGGCTTGAAATATTACCCTAAGAACTTATGACCTGTCCTATTTGACAGTCAATGTCTTCAAAGTGGAAGTTTCCCAAGATGTTAGAAATACTTCATCCACTAGGGAAGAAATCATTCCTGAAGGCTCTGAGAGTCACCGAGTCATATAAGGCCCCTCCATGAGCATCAACAAACCCTATCTGTATACAATTCAAAAGGGTTAATCAAAAGTCAAAGTCCAAGAACCAATTTACCATGGTCAATAAAGGGTCAGCAGAATTAATCCACTCAGATCTTACGAATGGCCCTGGGTAAGAGTGGAAAAAAATGATGGCATAGAACAACTTCCCATACAAGAAACCAGCAAGCAATCAAGGGATGTGGTCTTGACCACTGCAATAAAATCTAACCACACCTTTCTTGAGATTTATTTCTGGATTACTCCATTTGCGGAAATGATCAGAGTCAATCTCTAATGCAGAATCTATTCATGAGGGTGGACCTCACCTCTGCTGAAAGTTCTATACTCCAGCAAGATACCGGCCATAAAGCTTGGGAACTTCTGCCAATACCAGATTCAAATCTGGATACCTTTACGGCAAAGGCAGAAGTAAGTTTTTCTCCATCACAAAACCCCTACCTATGGTATTTGGCTACCAATATTCTTACCAATTTGCTATAAAAGTCCTCTATGAAGAACAGCAGAGCTAATCAAATCACTTAAAACAGAAGCCTGTTAAGAAATGTGTAGCTGGCTTCACACTCCTTCGATCTATGCTCCTTTGAGGGGCTTGCCTCATCTTATGAGTGAGATGTCAGTCAGCACAGTTGGATATTTAGGAAAGAAAAGACCGCCCTACAATCTGCTGAGTAAAACTGTCTTCAGACCACCATTTTAAATTTGACCGTGAAATAACAGAATTGCTTCCATGTCCAATGTTCAGAAAAGTTTAGTTGGAACAGTCTCAACAGTAGAATTACTTTGTACAATTTAAATATAGCAACAGCCACCAATTTTAACATTTACATGCATCGTTAAAAATGAATCTTGCTCAGACATAGGAGCACGCAAGCTGCATGTAGTCCCTAACTGTTGCACACTAGGTACCTAAGGTACATGAGTTCCACATGAGCTGCAGCTTGGCATTTTTGCAATTTACAAGAGAAACCTAACTTGCCAAAAAAGCCCAAGATTCCTTTGCAGAGTTTTAGGAGGGAGTTCTGAAATGCTATTCATTTAGGCAAGGACAGATTTGAAGGTGACATTATCTTCAAAAGGCCACGGCCATGACCTAGCACTTTGTAAATACCTTGATGCTCAGGTGAAGCTCAATGGGAGTACCTTTTAGTGGCATGACAAGTTCTGCATTAAGATCGTGCACCTTCAATGAGATTCTTAAATCCCACAATTCACTGCAGATCTTGAAAGTGGAAGCTGGCACTGACCAGCATCAAAGGCAATTCAATCAGAACAGATCTGCCCACATCAGGCAATGGAAGCCTGATACTGGGTGTGAAAATAATGTAACTTGTCAGAAAAATTGACTCGATTACTTTCAAAATCAGAACTTTGCCAGAAGTCCATAACAAAAAGCTAAGTTCTTACTTAACTTTTTTCCCTGTATTTATGGACAGTCAAGGCAACTATTACAAATTTTAAGTCTGCCCTAGGTATGTTCAATGACAGTGATTTCTCCATAAATGGACCCTGGTGTTCCCTACTATCAAGAGTTTACCTTTACCACCTGAGATCTAATTGTGCAACAGCATGACCCATTGATCTTAATAGTGAAACCCATTGTTGTGCAAACAATAGTCATCTCACACCTGTCCTGACACGTGTTTCTCCTCTCTTCCGGAAGGCAGACCAGTGGACAATCTGGTGAGACGAGGCCAACTGTAAACCAACAAACCTTTTTTTTTAAAAACACACACAAAATACATGAATGAACAGAATAAAGTTTACAGTGAATTTCAAACCATTTCATAATGCTCCTCATAACAGAAACTAACAAAGCACTGCACACTATCCCTGTTAGCTAACCTCAAACTGGTTGGCGCTAATCTTTTGGAAGAGTTCCCTTGCACTGCCTGCCAGCCACTCCAGATTCTTGCAGACTGCTTTGTGTTCCAACTTGATAGGAAGCTGAAGACTTTATCTCTCACCCTCCTCAGCTCTCGGTGCCCAGGGATTAGCCAGTCTAGCAGCCAATTAAACGAGGTACTGACCTCCTACGTATGGGCATCTGGTAGCTACCTCCCTGCTCTGCTGACATGAATGAGGCAATTCCATCATATTATATGTGAAAGTCCCCACTGAAGTACTAAAATACGGTGGAGAGGCACTCTTGACACAAATACACGACCTTATCACCCTTATCTGGAAGGAAGAGAGCATGCCGGGAGATCTCAGAGACTCTATAATTGTGACCATCTTCAAGAAAGGAGATAGGTCTGACTGCAGAAATTAGAGGGATTTCCCTACTGTCCGCCATGGGAAAGGTCATCGCGAGAATCCTCCTCAACCGCCTCCTTCCAGTGGCCGAAGAGCTCCTCCCCGAGTCTCAATACGGCTTCCGCCCATCAAGAGGCACAATGAACACGATCATTAGCACCCGACAAGTCCAGGAAAAATGCAGGGAGCAGCATCAATCTCTGTACATGGCCTTCTTCGATCTCGCAAAGGCTTTCGACTCTGTCAACCGTGAGGGATTGTGGAGCATCCTCCTCAAATTCGGCTGCCCACAGAAATTAGTCAACATTCTCCGCCTGCTCCACGATGACATGCAAGCCATGATCCTCACCAACGGATCCACCACAGACCCAATATGAGTGTAAGCAAGGCTGCGTCATTGCATCAACGCTCTTCTCCATCTTCCTCACTGCAACACTCCACTCCATCACCGTGAAGCTCCCCGCCGGAGTGGAGCGAACCTACAGGACAAGCGGGAAACTGTTCAACCTTCGACGCCTCCAGGCCAGAACCAAGACCACCCCAACTTCCGTCATCGAGCTGCAGTACGCAGACGATGCCTGCATGTGCGCACACTCAGGGGCCGAGCTACAAACCGTCGTCAACGCATTCACCGAGGCGTATGAGAGAATGGGCCTCAGACTAAACATCCGGAAAACAAAGGCCCTCTCCTGCCATACAACACTGTCCCCCGACCATCAAGATCCACGGTCAGCCTCTGGACAGCGTGGATAATTTCCCATACCTCGGGAGCCTCCTCTTGGCACGAGCAGACATCGACGATGAAATTCAACATCGACTCCAATGTGCCAGTGTAGCCTTCAGACGCATGAGGAACATAGTGTTCGAAGACCAAGACCTCAAATCCAGCACCAAGCTCATGGTCTACAGAGCAGCTGTGGTCCCTGCCCTCCTGTACGCATCAGAAACATGGACAATGTACAGCAGACACCTCAAAACCCTGAAGAGATATCACCAACGTTGCCTCCGCAAAATCCTGCAAATCCACTGGCAGGATTGGCGCACCAACGTGAGCGTTCTCTCTCAGGCTAACATCCCCAGTATCGAGGCACTGGTCATGCTCAACCAGCTGCGATGGGCGGGACACATTGTCCCCATGCCCGACACAAGATTCCCTAAACAAGTGCGCTACTCCGAGCTCCGCAACGGCAGGCGATCACTAGGAGGGCAGAGGAAACGCGGTAACAACACACTCAAGGCCTTCCTAAAAAAATGCAACATCCCCACCGACACTTGGGGAACGCTTGCCCTGGAACGCCCAAACGGGAGAAGAAGCATCCGCAAAGGCGCCAATTACCTCGAGCGTCACCGAGTGGAGCATGTGGAGGCCAAGCGTAAGCAGTGGAAAAAGCGCGCAGAATCCAGTGCATCTCACCCACCCGCCTTATTAAACACTACCTGCCCCACCTGTGGCAGAGTTTACGGCTCCAGGATTGGACTATTCAGCCAACGCAGAACCCACCCTCCCAGAGTGGAAGCAAGTCATCCTCGACCCTGAGGGACTGCCAAAGAAGAAGAAAGAAGATGATGTTAAAGTTTACTGAATCCCCATTGTTTCAACCTAACATGTATGGGGGAAACACCATTTCTCCAGCTGGGTGGTCTGAATCTAATCCACATTCTCTGAAGTAATGTGTGTTGTGTGGATTTAATCCCCTGTGAGCTAAATTTATTTTAATAGCAGCATCTTAAAATAAATTACTCTGAAATCCTTCCTAGGCCAAAAAGACATAAAATCCAAAAATGGAATGAGGAATGCATTCCAGAATGAGACTTTATGCAGGATGGTACAACTCTTATTAGGGTGACAGTGTCTTGAGGTAACTCCCCCCGACTACTCGCTAACTACCCACCCCTCACCACCACACCCCCCATTTTGAGAAGGATTTTAAAAGGTGGAGAGAGAAGTGGAAAAATGGAAAGGTTTGGGAAGTTCAAAACAGTAGAGCCAAGGTAAAGGGGGAGTGAAAGGGGTTGGGGGAGGGGGGGGCGATTATACAAAAAGTTAGATTTGGAAGATAGAAGGATGTGGGTGGAAACCCACGATTGCAGAGACAGGGTGGGGCAAGGCCATGGAAGGATTTGAAGACAAGAGGATTTTAAATATAATGCTTTGGGCAAGAGGGAGCCAATTTAGATCAATGAGATCAGGGATAACACTGAGCAGGACTTAGTGCAGAACAGGATATGTGAAGCTGAGTTTTGAACAAGTTGGAGTTTATGGAAGGTGCTGGATGGGGGCTAGCAAAAAAAAATTGGAGAAATGATTCCAGAGGTGACCAAAGCACGCATAAGGGTTTCAGTAGCAGTGTGGGTGAAGCAGAGTTCGAGACAGGAGATGTTGCAGAGGTGAAAGTAAGCTGTCTGAGGATGGTTTAGGATGTGGGGTTTGAAGCTCAGCTCTGGGTCAAATAAGTTGCCACGGTTTTGACTGTCTGGTTGAGCCTGAGCAAGTGGCCAGGGAGTGTTAGCACCTATGTAAGGGACTGGAGCTGATGGCAGGGGCTGAAGACAACTGCTTTGGTCTTCTCTTGGTGAGAAAATGTACCAGTTTAACTTTTAAATATGAAACTCTGGGAAGCTTATTTTTTAGGATCAAGACATTTTCTTTTAAAATTGGTTTCCTGAACCCTAAAAAGTGCCTATGCTTCATGCATGAAAAAATGCTCAGCTCCATTGCAGCAAATTGTCATGACCCTCTTCTAACGGCCAGCACTATCTTCCTAACTGTTACCACAATTATACAAATACAACCCATCTGGTGACACTGGTGCAGCTTCAGCACCAGGCTGCTGGAGCCGAGGAAAGAGTGGGGTATCGGCATGGGCATTTGGCGTCAGACTGCTTGAGGAGGTGGTAAAGTGGGGAGTAAGGGTTTGGCATCAAGCTGGTGGCGGGGAGAGAAATTGGGTTTACAATGAGCTTCATGGTAGGGAATGGAATGGGAGAAGGGGGTTGTTATGTGGCTTGTGGAAAGGAAGGTATAGGGACTAAAGGGGTAGAAATGGGGACTCGGAAATGATAAGAGGGAGGGGATGAGCGTGAAGGTGAAAGTGAGGGGAAACAGATGGGGCAGGGATGGATAAAGGGACCAAAGGTGATATGGTTCTGCGGAGGAGATTGCATGATAGAATCATAGAAAGGTTACAGCATGGAAGGAGGCCAGTCGGCCCTTCAAATCCATGCCAGTTCAATGCAAGAGCAATCCAGTTAGTCCCACTCCCCCACCCTATCCCCATAGACCTCCAAATTTTTTCCTTTCGAGTACTTATCCAGTTCCTTTTTGAAAGCCATGATTGAATCTGTCTTCATCATCCCCTCTGGCAGTGCATTCCAGATCATAACCACTCACTGTGTGAAAAAGTTTTTCCTCATGTCATCTTTGGTTCTTTTGCCAATCATCTTAAATCTATATCCTCTGGTTCTGGGCCTTTCCGCCAATGGGAACAGTTTCTCTCCATCAATTTCCTCTCAACCTTCTCTGTTCCAAAGAGAACAACCCCAGCTTCTCCAGTCTATACATGTAACTAAAATCCCTCATCCATGGAATCATTCCACTAAATCTTTGTTGCACCCTCTCTAAGACCTTCACATCTTTCCAGAAGCGCGGTGCCCAGAACGGGACACAATACTCCAGTTGTGCTCAAACCAGTGTTTTATAAAGGTTCATCATGACTTTCTTGCTTTTGTACTTTATGCCTCTATTTATAAAGCCCAGGATCCCGTATGCTTTTTTAACCGCATTATCAACCTGCCCTACCACCTTCAACGATTTGTGTACATATACTACCAGATATCTCTGTTCCTGAAAACCTTTTAGAATTGTGCCCTTTAGTTTATATTGCCACTCCTCATTCTTTCTAAATGTATTTGGGAGCCAGCTGACTTAGATTACATTTTAACTTTAAGGTGCATGATCTTTTTTCCAGCATTATTATATGTGCGTGTGCGATATATATATATATATACATATTACACACACACACACACACACACACACACACAAGAATTGGAATTGCAGTTCTTGTTGACTGAAATCATTGAGTTTTTTTTAAATTTGTTCATGGGATGTGGGCATCGCTGCCAAGGCCAGCATTTATTGCCCATCCCTATTTGCCCTCGAGAAGGTGGTGGTGAGCCGCCTTCTTGAACTGCTGCAGTCCGTGTAGTGAAGGTTCTCCCACAGTGCCGTTAGGAAGTTCCAGGATTTTGACCCGGCAACGATGAAGGAGCGGCAATATATTTCCAAGTCGGGATGGCGTGTGACTTGGAGGGGATCGTGCAGGAGTTGTTCCTGCTGCCCTTGTCCTTCTAGGTGGTAGAGGTCGTGCGTTTGGGAGGTGCTGTCGAAGAAGCCTTGGCGAGTTGCTGCACTGCATCCTGTGGATGGTACACACTGAAGCCACTGTGCGCTGGAGGTGAAGGGAGTGAATGTTTAGGGTGGTGGATGGGGTGCCAATCAAGCGGGCTGCTTTGTCCTGGATGGTGTCGAGCTTCTTGAGTGTTGTTGGAGCTGCACTCATCCAGGCAAGTGGAAAGTATTCCATCACACTCCTGACTTATGCCTTGTAGATGGTGGAAAGACTTTGGAGAGTCAGGAGGTGAGTCACTCGCCACAGAATACCCAGCCTCTGACCTGCTCTTGTAGCCACAGTATTTATATGGCTGGTCCAGTTTAGTTTCTGGTCAATGGTGACCTCCAGGATGTTGATGGTGGGGGATTCAGCGATGGTAATGCCGTTGAATGTCAAGGGGAGGTGGTTAGACTCTCTCTTGTTGGAGATGGTCATTGCCTGGCACTTGCCTGGTGTGAATGTTACTTGCCACTTATCAGCCCAAGCCTGGATGTTGTCCAGGTCTTGCTGCACGCAGGCACGGACTGCTTCATTATCTGAGGGGTTGCGAATGGAACTGAACACTGTGCAATCATCAGCAAACATCCCCATTTCTGACCTTATGATGGAGGGAAGGTCATTGATGAAGCAACTAAAGATGGTTTGGCCTCGGACACTGCCCTGAGGAACTCCTGCAGCAATGTCCTCGGCCTGAGATGATTGGCCTCCAACAACCACTATGATCTTCCTCTGTGCCACTGAAGAGTTTTCCCTCTGATTCCCATTGACTTCAATTTTACTAGGGCACCATGGTGTCACACTCGGTCAAATGCTGCCTTGATGTCAAGGACAGTCACTCTCACCTCACCTCTGGAATTCAGCTCTTTTGTCCATGTTTGGACCAAGGCTGTAATGAGGTCTGGAGTGGTCCTGGAGGAACCCAAACTGAGCATTGGTTAGCAGGTTATTGATGAGTAAGTGCCGCTTGATAGTGGCTTCCATCACTTTGCTGATGATTGAGAGTGGATTGATGGGGCGGTAATAGGCCGGATTGGATTTGTCCTGCTTTTTGTGGACAGGACATACCTGGGCAATTTTCCACATTATTGGATAGATGCCAGTGTTGTAGCTGTACTGGAACAGTTTGGCTGGAGGCGCGGCTAGTTCTGGAGCACAAGTCTTCAGCACTATAGCCGGGATGTTGTTGCGGCCCACAGTCTTTGCTGTATCCAGTGCACTCAGCCGTTTCTTGATATCACGTGGAGTGAATCAAATTGGCTGAAGACTGGCTTCTGTGATGGTGGGGCTATTAGGAGGAGGCCGAGACGGATCATCTACTCGGCACTTCTGGCTGAAGATGGTTGCAAACGCTTCGCCCTTGTCTTATGCACTCACGTGCTGGACTCCACCTTCATTGAGGATGGGGATGTTTACAGAGCCTCCTCCTCCCATTAGTTATTTAATTGTCCACCACTATTCACGACTGGATGTAAATATTGAGCAATCCAAAATGAGAGAACAGTTGATGGCTGCCTAATGAAGGCATTCCCCTCCTCTATACTGGATATGAATTGTACCATTTGGGCAGAGTATAAGGTGTTACTTATATTCTAAAAATACATGGGTGTTACCCAGATCTTGAAAAGGGTAGATGGGATACATATATGATGTAGGTAGTTAGCACCAGGCATTATTTTTTGAACATATTGTAAACCAAACATCCAGTCCTGAAAATAAGTATTTTTGATGTACAGACCCAAATCTATTTAAACTTGTTTTGTTCAGTGCTAATTGACCATGCTGATTTAGTTCTGTCTGTTTTCAGTCAATGTAATATGTCTGCCTAAAGTTGTTAGCCTGATACTGTACACGATCCGCTAGATTTCCTGTTGATGGTAATCTGAAGCAATGTTTGCACAAGTGGCACGATGAAATTCCCCCAGAGGTGGAGACAAAATAGTCTGCAGTTCTGATTGCCCACCCTCTCCCACCATCCCCACCTACGCTATGTTTGTAGGGCTTGAGCAAAAATGACAATCTGGGAAAACTACTGTCCTGTTGTACAATTTTTAAGGATAGAACTAGAGTGGATATATGATCAGGTCTCTTTTTTTCCTCTGTAAAAATACTTTTTTATGCTCACCTTGTGTTCCAGTAATCAGGTCAGGACTTAATTTCTCTATTGTTGAAATGTTTTAATTAAACAGCCAACTTGGCTACTTTGCCCAAAATGACCATTGCAATATCATCATGAATTAATATTTGATGATCTTCTGTGGCATTGCACACAGTAACTTGGAGGATATGGTCTCTCTTTTATCTGTGTCTGTTGTGTTCAAGTTATTGTTCCTCTGTCCATCTCCTATTCTGCTTCTGGGTTTCTTCTGTTTTTCTCTGTGTTCTTTTGAATTTCCTTCTTTCTTTTTTTTCTCTTTTGAATGGTAGGCAGTGGGTGGCATGGCAAGGAACAAAATTGCTGATGGCTTCAGGTCACATTTCATTACAAAAAACAACCATTCCAGTGGCAACAGGAATATGTATATGTATTGGGTGAGAGCAGGAGTGACTGAACTGTGACACTCTGCTGCCCCCACCCTAGCTAAATAACCTGCTGACTTATAGAGTCATAGAATCATACAGCATAGGAGAAGGCCATTCAGCCCAGGTGCTGGCTCTCTGAAAGAGCTGTCCAATTAGTCCCACTCCCCTGCTCTTTCCCCATAGCCCTGCAAATATTTCCTTTTTAAGTAGAGATCCAATTCCCTTTTGAAAGTTACTACTGAATCTGCTTCCACCGCCCTTTCAGGCAGTGCATTCCAGATCAGAACAACTTGCTGAGTAAAAAAATGTCTCATCTCCCCCCTGGCTTTTTTACCTTAAATCGGAGTCCTCTGCTTACTGACCCTCCTGCCAGTGGAAACAGTTTCTCCCTACGCAGTCTAGGTTTCTTAGGTTTATACTGGACAATGGTTGCTTCAGCAAACTACCAGAGGGATCTCTACAGCCCTGGGATCGGACAAATCTGGAAAACGTCAGTCTCAACAGATTATGGTTCTACAGAAATGGCTCAGAAGATGATCATACTTTTAAATGCAACTGCAGCCTTTAAATAAAGGTCTCCGGCGTTCACAGAAATCACAATAAGCTGTGGGCCCACTACTTTGAAACTAGTTTTACAAAGATAATTCAACCCAAAATATTACATTATACAACATGTTTTCTTCTCCTCAGTCACCCTCTGCCAGGTACCATTTTACAGCTGAGAAAGTAGATGGGCAACTGACTCCCGAGCTTCTGCCATTAGTCAAAAGCTACAAGGTATGTAAGGGCAGCCACCAGTAAGATGTCCCATCATTTTACACTTCTTCTGAGGAAATGCTTAGCCTTCTTCACCTAACAATAATGAAGTTTGGAGACTTGCCACTCTGACAGCATGCTGCACAATCATCACATCTAACACACTGGATCTTAGAGGTGCTATAATCCTTCTGCTTGACAGTGGTATAACCTTGAATCTTGTAATTTTACTATCAATCCGTCATAATATCAGTTACTCCAGCTGAGTAAATCGGGGGAGGCACAACTGGCTAGATTTGTGCACCAAGTCCTGAAATTAAATTTAAAATGTTTTTTTAAAATTCGAACGAAACAAAAACAGGAGCATATTAAATTTACACTCTTAAAATATAATTAGTACCATAAATTTAATTTTGTACATTTAATATTTTCTCTGTGGATGTAAAACTCTCCCTTGAAAGATTATGGTCTCTCCAGTATTTTCAGGTCCATACTTACACAGTAGGTATATATCAAGAGATTCGAAGTACCACAGCACAAAGCATAAAAAGACTTAATGTAAGAGGATCCACAATGTCAAAAATAACATTTTGCCTTACTCTTGGATTAAATGTTCAAAATGGAAACAACTCAAATCTAGAAAAGTTGAACAACAGTTCAAATTGATTATATGATTGCAAAGCACCTGCTCTGGGTACTAAAAAGCAAGATTTCCCCTCCTAGTCGGACAAAATTAAGAGGTATTGTTGCCTAGTAAAGAGCACAATATCACAATCAATCATGACAGAAAAATGCCACCAGCCAACCATCTACTGTTAAATTTTACATTTGAAAAGCACCTTAAACTAATAGTGTGGAAAGCCCACAGTAAAAGCTCACAGGGCAACAGATGCAACATCTGCTACAGCGCAAACTTTACTCAGTGGTAGCCAACATGGTTGTGTCATAGCAGCATGTTCAGAGCAGGCTGTTCCAGGCTTTGCCAAGAATCAATCATGCTGAAAAACTCTCCAATGAGATGTCAATGTGCTTTCTCAAGATAAATTTTTTTAAAATAAATCCTTTACAATGAACCTTTCCAAGGTCACATACACCATGCACAACAGATTGTGCACTGTATCAAACTCGATGCTGAGCGAGGCACAAAATGCAAGAGGTCCAGATTGCCTTATTTACATTTAAACCACTGTCACCTCCCCCAACAGATATGCACACATTATCTATCAAGTTACTATCACTGAATGAAAACATTGGAGTGTTTGAAGAACAAACCAAAACCTGCAAAAGAGACAGGTGCAAGAGTTGTAAATAATTACAGCTTTAGATACAAATTAGCCCAACAGGCATCAAGTGGAGTGGTGTTATGCGTGTGACCTGATAAACCGCTGTTAAAAAGAACACTACTGTATCTTCCTATTGTTTGCTGTAATACAGAAAATGAATTACCATTTCAGTACTCATTCAGGAACTATTTTAAACCCATGTTTTTGGCTTTGTGCAAATCACAGTTGAAGCCCACTATGTCATCCTTAACCTTTGAGACTCACACAGGATCTACATATTTTCACAATTGAAGTGGCAGTTATTGCAGGAACATTTTAAGGAGGTAAAATTATAGTAACAGGCTCAAGATGGCAAGGTGCAAGCCATTAACAAAATTTTCATTGAACATTGAAATTAACATTGAAAAATGCCCCATTGCACTTTACAGTTAGAATAAAAGTAAAAATGGAATGCCGAGCCATGGTGAGAGTGTTGAGAGATGACCAAATGTCGGTCAAAAGATGGGACTTAAGAAGGTTTTTAAAGCTGGAAAGAGATGTAGAGGCAGAGGGGTTAGGGAGGGAGATCCAGAGAGTAGGTCCGAAGCAGCTGAAGGGTTTGTCGTGAATGAGGCAAAGAGGTTTAAGGATGAATAGAGGCAAAATCTGGGGACTGAAAGGAGCTAGGCGAGGTTGCACAAGTCGGATGAGGCAAGGTCATGGAGGGAATTGAGGATAGCATGAGAAATTTAAATTTCACGCATTTGGGACAGGGAGTCAATGTAGGTCAGCGAGGATGGCAATAATGGCCAAGCAGGACTTAATGCAGAACAGAATAAGGGCAGCAGCATTTTGGAGTTTATAGGGGATGGTGGTCGAGCAAGGGGGATATTGAAGCAACCGAGTCTTGAATCAACAAAAATATGGTTAATGGATTCAGCAGGGATGGGGTTGAGGTAGGGCAGAAGGTGGGTGATAATGCAGAGATTGAAGTAAGTGGTCTTTGTGATGGATAGGATGTGGCGTTTGAAGCTCAGAGGCAAACAGGGCACCCAGGTTTTCTCTGGTCTGATTTAGTCTGAACAGGTGGTAAAGGAGTAGGTTGTTTATGGTGGGGGGGGGGGGGGGTTGGGGGAGGGGGCTGAAAAGAAGCCTTCAGTCTTCCTGATCTTTAGTTGGAAGAAACTTTGACTCATCGACGACTTATTGTTAAAAGGCAGTCCGATAGCCCAGCAGTGGTCATGGGTCAAGGGAAGTGGCAGAGCTGAGTAACATCAGCTTTTTTACATGGAAGCTGACTCTGTGCCTGCAAATGATTCCATTGAGGAGGAGCAGCAGCATTTTATCCTTGGGAAAATCCAGAAGTGGGATTTTGCTAAAGCTAGGCCAGAACAACAGCAGTCTGGCGGGGCAAATGGTGGTGCTTGAAGCCAGGTGTCGAGGTGAGGAGGCTTCGTTGAAGGGGAATAAGTTTCCACCTGTAAACCAGGCTTCTGTCAGTGCCAGAACGTCAATAGATTCATGTGAAGAGGTTGTGGATGGCAAGAAAAAAAACATTCTGGTGGGTAACAAGGAGCCAGAGAGTGGTTAATCTGTTGTGAAATTTGTGGGCGGAGCAGTGAGGGGATGGAGGGGAGGTTAGAAAGGCGCAAACTGGAAATAGAGGATGAGGCAGTTGTGGTTGCTGTCTCGGGCAGAAGCAACAGGTTTTGCAATGGGCATGGTGAATACAGGAGAGGAGCACTTTCAATTAAACAATCACACACAAAACTGTTTCACACAAAAATATAGTAGCCATTTCAATATGTGGTATCATACCCACTTTACATTACAACTCTGCTGCTGCCAGTAACCTCAACTTTGCTATAATGGAAATGAAACAATGCTATTACTTCACGAAAAGCAGAGGCTAGTTCATGAGCTGTAATGTAAAAGGGGCTTGATGCTCCTTCCTGAAATGGAAACCCTTGTTATGGTGTGAAATAATTTTATATACAGATGATTGATCCAAAGTATTAACAGTGGCTTATAACTCACCAACCAAATCATGTACTCAAAATGTACCTCAAGTAAGCATTATTGCAACAAGCTGCACTTCCCTTGTGGAAAATATTCAGATACTATATGAATTGCAAAGGTTAAAGATGACATAGTTGACTTCATCTAGGATTTGTGCAAGGTCAAAAACATCAGTTTTAAATCGTTTCGAGGCATTCAGCTTGCCCACAGACCAGCAATAGAGTTTCATATCACAGACCTGAATGGGCCTTCCCAGCCAGAGGAAATCTGTTGCCAAAAAAGAAAGTCAGGGCTTGTGGCTTTTAAGCAACTGCATAGGCGCAAGCTGGAGTGCATGCAAATGTTTCTCTGTTGCCACCAATGCAGTCATGCAAATGTATGGGCAGATTCCAGGAAGTCTAACAGATCACACAACAGCTTCTGCATGAAGTGGTTCTGTGATGTGAAGAATTCATCACTGAATCTACACAACTGTATCAAAAAGAACCAACCTGCAACCACACGATTTCAAGCTACTTTGGAGTTGGAGCACAAGGATAGATTCCTGCAAATGACTTTAAAGGGTCTGGATTGCCAAAATAATATGTTTCATCTCTGGGGCCTAGATTTAAATCTAGCCCACCCCAAACAGATGAAGGTCTACTCCCTGCTGGCTCATAGGATCCAACATGAGTTCTTAGTGGACATGGACATAGAACAAAACTGCTCCAAATGTTCCACTGAACTGTCAATCTCACTCAGCCTTCAGGCATGCTCTTCTGAGGTTACAGCTAAGAAACATTGTAGGTGGCTGTGCCATACTAGACCTGATGTGCTTGATCTTGACATTGGGTGCCTGAAGTGAAAAAATATTCTGTTTCCCGGTGCTGACATCCCTCACCTTGATGAGCAAAAGCATTCAACAAGGATTTTTTTTAACAATGCATTTAATTTACCAGTGTTATATATAATGCCACTAATCTCTATGAGAAAGGACAGGGCAGTTTAAAGCTGCAGAGCCTTACAGTTGTCATTTCCCACATGCACAAGGAGGAAATAAATTTGCTTGTTTATTTTCTCCCCAAACTGAATTTGGCACAGCAGGGGCCAATTTCACAAACACTCAATGTATGTACTCAAACCAGTGATCTCAGCCTTTTGACCTGGACTGGCCTTAGTGATTGGCAAAAGTTCAGCTGCAAATAACACAAATTAACAGTGTGAGTATACAAACCACATTCTTCTGCACTGCAAAAAAACCTGACTCTAAAATGTATGGCAAAGCCAAAAAGATTATCAAATGAAGTGTCTGGGTTTTGTAAACGAAGTGTTGCGCAACTGAATTGAAACAGCTTCTGCGGTTGTTCTGATCAGCCACGGCAATTGCTCTTTAGATTCAGTTGAGCAGGGTTTCATTATCATACCTGAAAGCTAATCCACTATGGCAGGTTTCTGAAAGAACCCCATAAAATATTATGTCAACAAACTAGCATCTGGCGAGCACTCAACCATCCGAGAATAAACACAAGATTTCTGTGATTACCTCCATACAGCATCTGTCAAGCAGGTAGGTTTCAAAACACTATGGGCAAACAAATACGCTCCAAGCAAAATTCAAGGACCGATAAACTTTTCCTCCCTCACATCTACTTGAGTCAGGCATATGGTGGACCAAGCAATCACAACTTATTTGTTCCATTCATCCACACACACATATCTATTTCTTACACAATCATGCAGTCCTGTGGGCTTGTACCATGTTTTACTTCCATCGCATGCAACAACTTGCATTTATATAGCGCCTTTAACTTCATAAAACATCTCGAGGTGCTTCACAGGAGCATAATCAGACAGAAAATCGATTCCGAACCAAAGAAGGAGACATTAAGACAGTTGACCAAACACTTGGTCGAAGAGGTAGGTTTTAAGCAATGTCTTAAAGGAGGAGAGGCGGAGAGGTTTGGGGACGAATTCTAGAGCTTAGGGCCTAGACAGCTGAAGACACAACTGCCAATGGTGGGGCAAAGGAAGTGGGGGATGCACAAGAGGTCAGAGTCGGAGGAACACAGAGTTCTCGGAGGGTTGTAGGGCTGGAAAAGGTTACAGAGATAAGGAAGGGCTAGATCATGAGGTCTGAAGGGCTCATTAATAACATCTTTCCTAGTGAATACTTGGAAATAAGCATTGAGTGCATTCACAATTTTATGTTCATCTTCAGTGTTGGCCTGTTAGCAAGCTTTATGGCTCTTTGACTGCCCTCTTACTGTTGTAGTACTGGAAGAATATCTTCCTGTTGTATTTAGCATCAGCAACTGTGCTCATTTCCAGACTGCTCCTCTGACCACCCTATTAATGCGTTTCTTAAGGTTCTTGTATTCATCCCAGTGTGCCTCTTCTTTCTCACTGCAAGATTTGCAGAGTTCATTATTTTTCCTATTTCACTTTGATGTCTTATTGGCTATGCTTGTTTAGTCTATGTTGGTTAATCCTAGGTATGTATTCATTTTGTGTAATCAGCAGTTGGCCTTTCATGGTATTCCATTTGTCTTGAACTTGGGCAGCACTGAGCAACCCTCCACCCCCAATTAATTTGCTTAAGCTTACCGTCCTTTCCCCTGAAGTAGGCCTTTTTTTTAAAATTGAAAATCTAGCAGTTGGTCCTCAGTCATAGAAAATCCTAGATCATGTCAAACTTGATAATATAGTGGTTCCTATTAACATGGGTGCTTTGGCGTCCTATTTGACTCTGAGCTGAGCTTCCGACCACATATCCTCTCCATCACCAAGACCGCCTACTTTCACTTCCGTAACATCACCCGTCTCTGCCCCTGCCTCAGCTCATCTGTTGCTGATCCCCGCCGTTACCTCTAGACTCGACTATTCCAATGCTCTCCTTGGTGGCCTCCCATCTTCCACCCTCCATTAACTTGAGCTCATCCACAGCTCTGCTGCCCGTATCATAACTTGCACCAAGTCCTGTTCACCTATCACCCCAATGCTCGCTGACCTACATTGGCTCCCAGTCCGGCAATGCCTTGATTTTAAAATTCCCCTCCCTATCTCTGTAACCTCCTCCAGCCCTGCAACCCTCTGCGATCTCTGTGCTTCCCCCAATTCTGGTTTCTTGCACATCGCTGATTGGTGGCCGTGCCTCAGCTGCCTAGGCCCCGAGCTCTGGAACTCTCTTTTATTCTCTCTCCTTTAAGATGTTCCTTAAAACCTACCTCTTTGCCCAAGCTTTTGGTCACCTATCCTAATGCCTCCTTATGCGACTCAGCGTCAAATTTTGTTTAATAACGCTCCTGTGAAGCACCTTGGGACGTTTTACAACGTTAAAGGCGTTATATAAATACAAGATGATGTTTTTGTTGTAATTATAAACACTATGTATGCTTCATAATTACTTTCTCTTTCCAGAGCACACTTAATAGGCTTGTAAACCCAAACATAATCCAAGATACAGAAACATTGGAATGAAATATATAGAAAATTCGGCAATATGAACTTTTTAAAAGGCACTTTTTTTGCCAGTAGCATTTTGTACGCAACAGTTTGAAGGAAAAGGATAGCTCAGGAGTATTTTCAGAGTACATTTCTCAGCTTACGCACTCGGATCAACATTCAAGCCAATTCTGAACACCAGTATTAGTTACTGTTCCTGTATGCACCCAGAAGCTATTTCAACAGAGCGACTTCATTGGGTCATCTCACAAGAGAAGGTGCAAATTGCCAGCTCTCCAAGGGGTGAGAGAATTAGAACATTATTCTGTTAAAGATAGTGAACATTTACTTCATTTTTTGAAATGATATAGATGGGCAAGTACTTCATTGTGAAGCACTCTCTCTTTCCCCTCCTAATCCAAGCCAGCAGTCTTTCTTTTTTAATTCAGTTACACATTTTGGGGTAATTTACTCAAATGTTTGAGGTAACAAGCCTCATGTTTATTGTGCTTCAATTCACAAATACAGAAAAACTAGTTCAAACGCTTGATGAGAAGCATGCAGCACTCCAAGGAGTAACTAGAAAAGCATCAGGCCATATTGATTAGTTTTACGGATCTCATCAAGATCACGGTGTAAATTTGCACAAATTTTACTCCTTGGAATGCTATTAGGAGCATCATAAGAATGTGAATGCTTGATTAGAAATACAAGCAAAACACAGCAGCATTTGGTCAGGAATAATCACATCTTCATAGCTAAACTGCAATATGTATTTTCACATAATACGACTACATTCTGACGATACAAATCCTATTAGCATGAATTTTTTTGTGATGTGCTAAGTTTGTAATTGACTAGTTCACCGGATAATGTGATATGAGAATGCTTTATTTGCTCATTACTGAGGCTGTAGATCAAAGATTTAATCAACACATGTTGACTATATCTGAAAACTAGTTAGCAATCTAATCGATAAAAAGCACTGGGAAAAGAGGTCTCGGTAAACTGGAAACTAGTCACTGTACCAATGGTTACATTTTATTTGTTGCGGACATTAATTCTTCGTTCCAACTTGCTTTGCGAGTTCAAATATTGGAAGCTGGAATGAATGATATTTTGACACAAAATTAACAAATGGACTGAAACAATTTTTCTATTACATTTTATCTGATCAAAGAAACCAAATACGAACTACATGTAAATAGGGCTGCTAAGTATCATTTAAAAGATTGACCTCATTGTAGAAGTTTCCACACGGCTTACTTTTTAACAGTAATGCACACCGAATACTTTGTACAAACTACAACAAAATGAACGGATTACTGCTGATAACTGTACCTTGCACTTACTTGAACCAAATGTGTACACAATTCCTATTATATACAGAATATTTAATGGTGCTGTATGTGGCTTTTCAATGTTAAATCTTTAATTCAGGTTGTTTGATCACTTGACCCTGTTAAACAGCCCTAATAAACTAAAGTACCATGCCAACTTTGAAAGGACACCAAGAAATGCAGTACTTATTTTTAACCCAAACACACTTTCTGCACACTCTGCATTTCATCTGCAATGAGAAACAGGATGTTTTCCACTCAACCAGACCAGTACAAACAAGTTCTATTCTTGTATAGCAGACATACAGTTTAGAATTTATGAAACAACAGAAAAAGAAACTGAGGGAAGTCAGGGCAAGTTCCGATCATGTTGAATCCTGTAGTAGCAAGTTACTAAGCAGTCTCAATCTTGTTTCTTCAGTTCCCACCCATCTAAGGCTCCAATTATTAGGAAAACTGTCAAGTTATTTTTAATTACATTAACACTTAGCTGAATCCCAGCTGTTATTAGCACATGTACAATAGCAACCTTCCACTCTGCTGTACTCCAGAAACACCCAACTACTGAACCAATGACATTCTACACAAGAATGGACATGGTAGACTGTAATAAGACATAAGGACCTAAACCAAACTTGATTAAAGAGGAAGAAAAGTCAAGGGGAGAACTTCTGGTTGTAAGTTCTCTCCCATTTTATGTAGAAAAATTAGAATCATAAAATGTTACAATACATAAACAGGCCAGTCGGCCCATTCAGTTCTGCACAGCTGTTGCCCCCCAGGACAAAGCTATTTAATCTAATCCCACTCTCCTGCTTGCTCCCCATTTCCTTTATATATTTCTCTTTTTCAATTATTTAATGCTTAAAAGAATTTATGGCGTCTACTTCAACAACATTTTGTGGCAGGAGATTCCATATTCTAGCTAACTTCTATATAAAGAAGAAACTCACAAGAATCTGATTCGTTAATTTTTTTGAAACATAATCTTACTACCTACATAGAGACCCTTGAACCAGGTATCTGTCTCTTCTAGGCCGTTCCACGACTTCATTGACTGGAGTGCCCACTACACTTCTAATTGGCCCTATTACAGCAGACTACCCAATTGGGAGCATGGTTTCCTGGGGTCATGTGATTCCGGATCAGCTCTAGGCCAGTTTGAAGTTGCAGCTCCGACTGAAGGTTCCGACCTATTTAGAAATCTGAAACTAATTCCTGCTGATCAGCATAACGACATATTATGCATTATAGGTGCACCATATATTCTTCAAATAAAGTTCACTTTCAAGACAGCATCATACAGGAGCCACATTTTGACTAGCCCCTCTTGAAACAGCATGCGTCACACTGTTCCCATATCCTCCACCATCTTTCATTGTTTTTGTTTCCAGTGAACTTAGCAATAAGAATGGTCATCTTGTTCAAAGAGGGCATAAGCGCACTGCACTGGAGGCTATAAAGGTAACATACACAAAAAAATGCAATATAATTAGATTTTAGAACAAAAGGGAGAAATTGATATGGGGAACAAAATGGAAACAACAGACTTCCTGAATACCAGCTACCAGTAAGAGTAAGGAATGGCTTTGAAGGACAAAATGAGAATACCAAACTTCCTGAATAACACCTAGATATATTAAAACTCTTGCTCACCTTTCTCGCATATTTTCTTCTATGGCCCATTTATTGATCAAAGAGCTGCTTATGAACAGATTTCTCCCCCATCAATCTTTTCTGAGGCCAATCTTTGCAATCCTACTACAACCCCAATGGACAATGGCTAACTGAGCACAGATAAGGGATCAAACTGAGACCTTTCTTGTGTGTATTGTGCAGTACGAAACCTAGAGGAGAGTTTACTAATTGAGCTACTGAGGGAGCACTCAACAACTTTTTGAAATTTTGGTTACAGTGAACAATGCATCCAATTAATATGGGTGTATGTAAGAACCTATTAGAAGTTGCTGTTAGTTTATCTGGTCACATATTACAACATTTTGAGGGCTCCAGTAATATTTCACTTCTCCCTTCCATCCAACACTTAAGCTGTGCTTTATTAGAAAGTATACAAACTCTAAAACCTCATAACAGGTCATTTATTTAATCGTAAAAGCTCTGCAAAGTTACCACTTAATATTGACACAGGTACAGGGGCTTTTGATGGGCTGATAAGATCAGAAAAGGGCGAACTGCACTTGGGACAAGTTTAGATTTAGATATATTATCCAACATATCTGCATATGATTTTCAACATCCTCAATTGTCACCAACAACCTTCACACGAGAGGGGCTGGCTGGATTGACCACTATTACTGCTGTGATTTATAATAATAGCATTGTAGCTCCTGAAAAGTAGTATCAGTTCAGGTCTTTCAGGTAAAACAAGCATGAACATAAAATTGATTTATCCATAAATGATATGTTGCTGCTATCAGTGCTGAATAAAATTACGCTTTCAATTCTTTGTGATCTTGGAATTTGGACTACTTTTTGATTATAGGATGGACACTGTGGTGGTATTGGGCCTTTACAGATTGTAATGTTTCAAATCAAGGAAGGTCTGCATTACATTTTTGGGTGTTTTCTGCCCTTGTTATCCCAGCTACTTCAGTTTCTATATTTTAGATTATTCTCACAGCTGAATTTCTAGCTCCTCACAGACTCGAGAATATCGTTACTGTCTAATACCATGGCAACTTTTGGTAATGTGCCTAACTAGAGGAAAGGGCTTCCATTTACATAGCGCCATTCACAACCTCAGGATGCCCAAAAGCGCTTTACAGTCAATTAAGTACTTTTGTAATGTAGGGAAATGTGGTGGCCAATTTGCGCAGAGCAAGGTCCCGCAAACTGTAATGATCTATTTTCTTTAGCGATGTTGGCTGAGGGATAAATATTGGCCAGGACACCAGGGAGAACTCCCCCACTCTTCTTCGAAATAGTGCCGTGAGATCTTTTACGTTCATCCAAGGGTGGACAGGGCCTCGGTTTAACATCTCCTCCAAAAGAAGGCACCTCCGACAGTGCAGCACTCCCTCAGTACTGCACAGAAGTGTTAACCAGAATCTTGAACCCACAACCTACTGACCCAGAGGCGAGAATGCTACCACTTAGCCAGTGGTTATGGTGCTGTACTGGCAACCCAGAGGTTGCAAATTAAAATTTAACCGTGGCAAGTTGTGAAATATAATTCAATTCACTTGCAACAGAGAAAAAAAAATCATGGATTCTTCTGAAAACTCAACTGATTTACTCAAGTCCTTCAGGACCCTTATCTGCTCTGGCCCACATATGATCCCAGTCCCACAATACATGGTTGACTTTTAATGCCCTCAGGGGAACAAGGGGTGGGCAATAAATGCTGCCTTGCTGGTGTCACCCACGTCTCAAGAACAAATCTATAAACAGAGGTATGTGATGTATTTGTGGCAAAAGGTTGTGATAGTTGCTGTCTGTCTAGGGGGGCTCAAATCCACATTTACTGACCCACTATTTTCTATCCTCCTGGGAGGAGGGTGAAGGGAGAGATAAAGTAATAATTGCTGGTTAAGTAGTAGCAGGAAACTTACCAGTGTTCTGAAACTACAGCACTGGACCTGTAGTACCATAGAAGTTTGCTGCCCAAACATCTTCTGGGAGTTCACAAACACCATATCTGCTACATTCCCTTTATCTATGCAGTCAATTCACTTTATCAAAACCTTTGGCTGTTGTCAACCTGTGCCCAAGTTACCTGGATTTAGGAAGGCAGGGTACGGCCCTACAGTGAAACAGAAACTATCTGTTGGGATTTCTCACGTAACTTGGTGTAGCGATTCAGGCATGCTAACAGGTTTCCATAAATGACAGAAACCCAGCTAACCAAAATAAAACATAACACACAATGCATTCTATAATACAGGTGAGATTTTTTTGAGGAGGAGGAGGAGATGAAAGCAAGTTACAAACATAACTTTTAAACATTACTTCGATTTTAGACAAAAATGTGATTACTAGCACTCGCCCAAACTTCCAACAGAAGCCCAGAGACAGAACCCTCCAAAAACTTGCTGCAGATACTCCCATACACCTCCAACATATCGACAAAATAGAAGTAGCTGCTTATCTCATTGGAGGGTTAAACTAACCACCAATAAATTGCACGTGGCTACAAACCCTCTCATTTATGGGCAGTCCCACTTCAAAACTATTAACAACTGGAGATGTGAACGTGGCATTTTAATGGTAAGGAAATTGGTGGGAGGGAAGAGGGTAGATGATCCCATTCAGTAAATTTCAGCTGATCTACTGGTTGGTTTTCATGTTTGAATATATAAACTACATTTTCTGAAAATGACTAATACTAATTGATGAAGGAGGTTTATTTTAATGTTATATTGGCTGATAAATTTATAAAATTTATAAAATGGGTTTCTTAAGTTGCACTCGGATTGAGTAAACCAGTCTCGTTATATTTTATTAAAAATTATCTGATGGGAATGTTTCCAATCAGCTTTTTGTTGAATCAGCTTAATGACTCTGATTCAAACAGAAATAAATCATGTGGAAACAGAATTTTTAAATTGAGTCAGAAATACAGAACACCTGTCAAATCAGTCAGTGAGAAAGTGGGGACAGGGAACAGTTTAATTAAAGCTCTCCCTCCCCTGCCCCCCTCCACTGAACCCTCAGCAGGGTTTAAAAAATTATTGCATTACAATTGTTCATCTTGCCATTCTCATTAGTTTTGGCTGCCTCTATGTAAGGCAGGGAGCAGTTTGGTCATGCACAGCAGAGAGCACTGGTTTGGCTGATTCTTGGATCCCGAATAGCTATCAGACAGCATCCTGAAAAACAGCAGATTTTAATTCACACCAGAGTCAGGCGGACTGGGTACAAAACAGTGGCCAGAGTCCAAGAGCAGATTCAGTGAGGAGATGTGCAGGTTTTGGGGAGCGGCGGCTGGAGGGCCCGGCCCGGCCAGGTAGGGAGCGGCGGCTGGAGGGCCCGGCCCGGCCAGGTAGGGAGCGGCGGCTGGAGGGCCCGGCCCGGCCAGGTAGGGAGCGGCGGCTGGAGGGCCCGGCCCGGCCAGGTAGGGAGCGGCGGCTGGAGGGCCCGGCCCGGCCAGGTAGGGAGCGGCGGCTGGAGGGCCCGGCCCGGCCAGGTAGGGAGCGGCGGCTGGAGGGCCCGGCCCGGCCAGGTAGGGAGCGGCGGCTGGAGGGCCCGGCCCGGCCAGGTAGGGAGCGGCGGCTGGAGGGCCCGGCCCGGCCAGGTAGGGAGCGGCGGCTGGAGGGCCCGGCCCGGCCAGGTAGGGAGCGGCGGCTGGAGGGCCCGGCCCGGCCAGGTAGGGAGCGGCGGCTGGAGGGCCCGGCCCGGCCAGGTAGGGAGCGGCGGCTGGAGGGCCCGGCCCGGCCAGGTAGGGAGCGGCGGCTGGAGGGCCCGGCCCGGCCAGGTAGGGAGCGGCGGCTGGAGGGCCCGGCCCGGCCAGGTAGGGAGCGGCGGCTGGAGGGCCCGGCCCGGCCAGGTAGGGAGCGGCGGCTGGAGGGCCCGGCCCGGCCAGGTAGGGAGCGGCGGCTGGAGGGCCCGGCCCGGCCAGGTAGGGAGCGGCGGCTGGAGGGCCCGGTTGTGCAAGAAGAAGCAGCTTAAGAGACAGGATGCAGAAATGTCAAGGACCCCTAGGGATCATATTTTAGATCATGTGAATCTCATAGAATCATAGAAGTTACAACATGGAAACAGGCCCTTCGGCCCAACATGTCCATGTCGCCCAGTTTATACCACTAAGCCAGTCCCAATTGTCTGCACTTGGCCCATATCCCTCTCTACCCATCTTACCCACGTAACTGTCCAAATGCTTTTTAAAAGACAAAATTGTGCCCGCCTCTACTACTGCCTCTGGCAGCTCGTTCCAGACACTCACCACCCTTTGAGTGAAAAAATTGCCCCTCTGGACCCTTTTGTATCTCTCCCCTCTCACCTTAAATCTATGCTCCCTTGTTATAGACTCCCCTACCTTTGGGAAAAGATTTTGACTATCTACCTTATCTATGCCCCTCATTATTTTATAGACTTCTATAAGATCACCCCTTAAACCTCCTACTCTCCAGGGAAAAAAGTCCCAGTCTATCTAACCTCTTCCTATAAGTCAAACCATCAAGTCCCGGTAGCATCCTAGTAAATCTTTTCTGCACTCTTTCTAGTTTAATAATATCCTTTCTATAATAGGGTGACCAGAACTGTACACAGTATTCCAAGTGTGGCCTTACTAATGTCTTGTACAACTTCAACAAGACATCCCAACTCCTGTATTCAATGTTCTGACCAATGAAACCAAGCATGCCGAATGCCTTCTTCACCACCCTATCCACCTGTGACTCCACTTTCAAGGAGCTATGAACCTGTACTCCTAGATCTCTTTGTTCTGTAACTCTCCCCATCGCCCTACCATTAACGGAGTAGGTCCTGGCCCGATTCGATCTACCAAAATGCATCACCTCACATTTATCTAAATTAAACTCCATCTGCCATTCATCGGCCCACTGGCCCAATTTATCAAGATCCCGTTGCAATCCTAGATAACCTTCTTCACTGTCCACAATGCCACCAATCTTGGTGTCATCTGCAAACTTACTAACCATGCCTCCTAAATTCTCATCCAAATCATTAATATAAATAACAAATAACAGCGGACCCAGCACCGATCCTTGAGGCACACCGCTGGACACAGGCCTCCAGTTTGAAAAACAACCCTCTACAACCACCCTCTGTCTTCTGTCTCCATATTATATATTTTGCATTAACAATTTGTAGCTACACCTGTACTTCACCAACTTGAAAATGCCTTCTGCAACTCTTGTTTCAAATTTGGGTGAACCTTCTGGGGTTCAGAGGTGTTCGCCCACCCTGTAAGCAGTCTTGGACTATTTGTTTAAGTCTTTGTCTGTAAACCTCATCAAGTCCAGATTTGTTTGGTCAGGCACCTTAGGTTTCTGATGTGTTAATATACGTAAGGTTGTCATTATTCCTAATGGCTGAACCATCGAAAATAAAGGTTGTTTTCCAAAAGCCAGTCAGTTGAACATTGTGTCAGAATTAGAACCTTCTGGTTAAAGAAGACACAGAGTGTTACCTCGAATCAAGATGGTACATGAAGCATCTCTTGGCACTGTGTCTTCATTCTGATTTTTGATGGGAATCTCCAGGGAAGTACAGGCGAGGAATAAATGTGACAACTGCTGATGATTGCTTCACAAGGAAACCACGTGTCCGAGTCACGGTGGCAAGGATGGGAACCAAGGGATTAGTTCCTTATGAATAACTTCTCACCATAGTCACATGGTTCTAGTTAAAGAACTGAATGAAAGCTCAACTTTTATTGTTTCTGAACTGACTTTTTAAGATAATTGAATTACTGCAATCCACACAATATTATTTTATTCAACACAATGAATAGTTTAGTCTGAGCTAATGATCTGTCAGTGTGGTATTGTGTTAGTTGCTTGCTCCTGATTGGTAACTGTCTTAGAATCATAGAAAGGTATGGCACCGAAGGGGGCCATTTGGCCCATCGAGTCCGCGCCAGCTCGATGCAAGAGCAATCCAGTTAGTCCCACTCCCCCACCCTATCCCCATAGCCCTGCAATTTTTTTCCTTTCAAGTACTTATGCAGTTCCCTTTTTGAAGGCCACGATTGAATCTGCCTCCATCAACCCCTCGGGCAGTGCATTCCAGATCATAACCACTCGCTGTGTAAAAAAGTTTTTCCCTCATGTCACCTTTGGTTCTTTTGCCAATCACCTTAAATCTATGTCCTCTGGTTCTTGACCCTTCTGCCAATGGGAACAGTTTCTCTCTATCTACTCTGTCTGGACCCTTCAAGATTTTGATTACCTCTATCAAATCTCCTCTCCACCATCTCTGTTCCAAGGAGAACCACCCCAACTTCTCCAGTCTATCCATGGAACCAAAGTCCCTCATCCCTCGAATCATTCCAGTAAATCTCCTCTGCACCCTCTCTCAGGCCTTCACATCCTTCCTAAAGTGCGGTGCCCAGAACTGGACACAATACTCCAGTTGTGGCCGAACCAGTGTTTTATAAAGGTTCTACATGATGTCCATACTTTTGCACTCCATGCTTCTATTTATAAAGCCCAGGATCCCAAATGCTTTTTTAACTGCTTTCTCAACCTGCCCTGCCACCTTCAATGATTTGTGCACATATACCCCCAGATCTCTCTCTTCCTGCATCCCCTTTTATAATTGTGCCCTTGTTTATATTGCTTCTCCTTGTTCTTCCTTCCGAAATGTATGACTTCGCATTTTTTTGCGTTAAATTTCATCTGTCATGACTCTGCCCATGCCACCAGCCTGTCTATGTCCTCTTGAAGTCTATCACTCTCCTCCTTACTGGTTACTACCCTTTCATCTGCAAATTTTGAAATTGTGCCCTATACACCCAAGTCCAAGTCATTAATATATATCAAGAAAAGCAGTGGTCCCAGCACCAACTCCTGGGGAACACCACAGTACACCTCCCTCTCGTCCGAAAAACAACCGTTCACCACTTGTCTCTGTTTCCTGTCACTTAGCCAATTCTGTATTCATGTTGCTACTGCCCCCTTTATTCCATGGGTCGAAATCTTGATGAAAAGCCTACCATGCGGCACTTTATCAAATGCCTTTTGAAAGGCATTTTCAACTGCACTGCCCTCATCTACCCGCTTTGTTACCTCATCAAAAAACTCTATCAGGTTAGTTAAACACGATTTGCCTTTAACAAATCTATGCTGGCATTCCCTAACCAATCCACACTTGTCCAAGTGACTGTTAATTCTGTCCTGGATTGTCATTTCGAAAAGTTTCCCCACCACTGAGGTTAAACGGACTGGCCTGTAGTTGCTGGGTTTATCACTACACCCTTTTTTGAACAAGGGTTTAATATTTGCAATTCTTCAGTCCTCTTGCACCAGCCCCGTATCTACCGCTATTTGAAAGATTATGGCCAGTACCTCCACAATTTCCACCGTTACTTCCCTCAGCAACCTAGGATGCATCTCATCCGGACCGGGTGACTTATCTACTTTAAGTACAGCTAGCTTTTCAAATACTACTTCTTCATCAATTTTTAGCCCATCCAGTATCTCAACTATATCTTCCTTTACTGAGACTCTGGCAGCATCTTCTTCCTTGGTAAAGATAGATGCAAAGTACTCATTTAGTATCTCGGCCATCCCCTCTGCCTCCATGAATAGATCTCCTTTATGGTCCCTAATCGGCCCCACCCCTCCTCTTACTACCCGTTTACTGTTTACATGCCCGTAGAAGACTTTAGGATTCTCTTTTATGTTGGCTGCCCATCTATTCTCATACTCTCTCTTTGCCCCTCTTATTTCCTTTCTCACTTCCCCTCTGAACTTTCTATATTCTACCTGGTTCTCACTTGTGTTATGAACCTGACATCTGTCATATGCCCCTTTTTTCTGTTTCATCTTACTCACTATCTCTTTTGTCATCCAGGGAGCTCTGGCTTCAGTTGCCCTACCTTTCTGCCTCGTGGGAACATGCCTAGACTGTACCTGATCCATCTCCTCTTTAAAGGCCGCCCACTGTTCAATTACAGTTTTGCCTGCCAATCTTTGATTCCAATTTACCCGGGCCAGATCTGTTCTCATCCCATTGAAATTGGCCCCCCTCCAATCGAGTATTTTTACTTTAGAGTGGTCTGTATCTTTTTCCATAGCTATTCTAAACCTTATGATACTATGATCGATACTCCCTAAATGCTCCCCCACTGACACTTGTTCCACTTGGTCCACCTCATTCCCTAGAACCAAGTCTAGCAATGCCTCCTTCCTCATTGGGCCGGAAACATACTGGTTAAGAAAGTTATCGTGAACACATTTCAAAAATTCCTCCCCATGTCCCTTATATTATTATAGTTGAAGTCCCCAGTTATCACTACTCTATGGCTTTTGCGCCTCTCTGTAATTTCCCTGCAAATTTGCTCCTCTATGTCCTTCCCACTAGTTGATGGCCTATAGAATACACCCAGTAGTGTAATGGCACCTCTATTGTTTCTTAACCCTAACCAAATAGATTCCGTCCTTGACCCCTCCAGGACATCCTCTCTCTCCAGTACTGCAATATTCTCCTTAATCAATACTGCCAACCCCACTCCTTTCTTTCCTTCCCTATCTTCCCTGAACACCTTGTATCCAAGATGTGGAGATTACTACCTTTGAGGTCCTGCTTCTTAAGCTCTTTCCTAACTCCTTAAAATCTGCCTGCAGGACCTCATCCCTCTTTCTACCTATGTCGTTGGTACCGATATGGACCACGACCTCTGGCTGTTCACCCTCCACCCGCCACCCCCCCCCCCCCCTTTAGAATGTTCTGCAAAGGCTCAGTGACATCCTTGACCCTGGCACCAGGGAGGCAACATACCGTCCTGGAATCACATCTGCAGCCGCAGAAACACCTGTCTGCTCCACTAACTATAGAACCCCTATCACTACTGCTCTCCTGACCTTTCTCCACCCCCATACAGCTGAGCCACAGATGGTGCCAAGGTCTTGGCTCTGGCTGCACTCCACAGAGGAACCCTCTCCCTCACCAGTATTCAGAAGCTAATACTGTTTAGAGAGCGAGATGCACTCAGGGGACTCCTGCACTACCTACCTGGTCCTCTTCGTCTGTCTGGCGGTCACCCAGTTCCTCTCTGCCTGCACTCTCTTAAGCTGTGGGGTGACCAGTTCCTGAATCATGCTATCCATGTAGCTCTCAGCCTCGCGGATACACTGCAGTGACGCCAGATGCTCTCAAGATCCGAAATCACAGCTCGAGCTCCTCCAGCTGACACTTCCTGCACCTGTGGTTGTCCAAGACACTGGAAGCGTCCTGGAGTTCCCACATGGCACAGGCCATGCATTCAATGGGTGTGAGCTGCCCTGCCATGCCTCAATTTATTAGATTGTTTACTAAACTTAACAAAAATAAATTAAGCCTTAAAAAAGGGTCTGTTAGTTCTCAATTGGTAGTTTTTCTCACCTGTCTAGATTTAAGCAAATCAGCATGGTTAATTAAACAAATGAACGTTATCTAAGCCAGTCAGAAAACCAAGCCGTACAAAAGCATTATGTACACTTTTTGAGAAGCAATGTCTATGCAAAATATTTAATTGTATAGGCAATGAAATGTGAAGTAAGAAGAGTTTAAAATTCTATCACATGGAACCTACTGAAGTTCTGAAGATGACAACTTGCAGAACAATGCTGGTAGTGTCCTGAGCTTCACCAATAAATGTCATACAAAGAAAAGACTTGCTTGGATGTAACAGTCACTGATGGTCAACTCAAAATTATATGGAGCTTTAAAAAGAATGACAATCGGTTTTGCTAATTCATGATTGCATTTGGAGAAATACTTGAAAATCAGACATGGAGGGCATACTTGCAGAGAAAATAATCTCACATAATATTCTATAATTATCTGCATTGCCTTTAACGTGCATATTAGGTCTAAGCTGAAATATGCATTAAAGTAAAATTAAAATAAACCAAATTAATCTATATAAATATAGTATCAGTCCACTTGTCTGTACCCAGATATCTAATTGGTCCATGGGAACTGATAAATCTTGTGTACAACTAGCCATAAGATCGTTAGAACTCGTCATATGATTATCAGGAACCAATCCCCACATTCCTGGCTCGATTCTCATACTGCAACCCAGCCCTATGCCCCAACTACCCCACACACTCTCCCTCCTTCCTGACCTGAAAATGAGTAGAGGGCTGGAGCCCATGGTAGGGACACACACAAAAATAACAGGGCAAATTAACATGCCCAGCCCAAAGCTCCCCAAGAAATAACAGGGCAAATTAACATGCCCAGCCCAAAGCTCCCCAAGAAGATTTCTACAGCTATCATTATATCGGATTCCCCTAGACTGGCTCCAAGTCTCATTGGGAGGTGAGAGGTAGAGTGGTAGGAATAGAGAGAGAGAGAGAGAGAGAGAGAGAGATAATACAAAGGGAATGTGAGAAATAGAATGGGGCACAGAAGCAGAGAAAGAGTCGGAATCAGACAGGTAAAAGCAAGTGAGGGGTGTACATAGAAAGAAAAAGATGGAGTGGAAGCTAGATAAAAGATACAGTATAGCGTAAAAGATAATTAGAGGTATTTACAGCAAAAGTTTATTTCTGTTCATGAATAATACTGTAAAAATTCAATTTGGTAAAGTAAAAATATATAAAGGGACAAGATTTTTTTTTAATTGCAAAGTATTAGAAATTAGGTTCCATCATTACAATCTACCTTACAATACTCAACATTTAAAAACTATAGAAAATAATTTTTAGCAATAGCCATATGATACTAACAGTTTATTCTGAAAATGGCAAATACCATTTTAAAATAAAACCTATGAAAACAGATTTTAAAACTGTGACTGCAGTTTGTGTACTTGACAAGAGAGACTGGGGAGTTTGTATTTTGTAACCAATTGCAGCTACACTAATCTAATTATTGCACCAGAAACAAACTTCAATACACATATTCTGGCCCAGCCAACTTCCCTTTTACTTTACCTGAAGTGGTTCCATCCCAGTCTATTTTTGTTTTGTACTCTGATCTCAGTCTTAAATTGCCCTGTTGGGATGGAAGGTCTGCATATTTGACACACTATCAACTTTTTAATTCATTGTGACAGACAAGGAGCAACTTGGAACTGCTACTGTTCCACAATTTCTCACAAGATATGTTCAATATCCATGTTGGATCTCATTTCATATTGAATGTGCAATCTCTCCTTTTGTACAAAGATTTCAATTAATAAAAATCATAAACCCAGGCTGATGAATCACTGATTCAAGAGACAATTTTTCCATGCTTTGTAATACATTTTGCTGCAAAATGTTCAATTAGATTAGTGATTAAAAACATAGGATTATAGCTACTGAAAGACACTGATATGAACTGTGCCTCAAAAGGTCAGAGCGAATGAGAACAAAGGAGCAACAAATATTGATTAAATATTGTGATTGGGGCAAAGCTCAATACTCAGGAGGCCAAGGTACGTAATATTCCCTGAGATTCAGAAGCAATCGTTTCCGTAACCCTCCTCAAATTGAATCTTCAAAATAATACAGTCCTTTGAAATTAACAGGGTTCAGATACTCAAAGGATTTTCTCCAAAAAATGGCCTTTTTCTGTAACAATAGTTTGGTGCTGATTCAGATCACTGCACAAAGTTGTAAATTTCTCTTAAAGGTGTCCTGCGTTTCAATGGGGATGTTTCAGACAGCCTCACTTAAACTGCAACAGCAGGAACGTCACTGTTGAATGGTATGGAATGCCTACAGTTTAATGCAATTTAGCAGCTTACACAGCACTGTGGGCCACTTGTTGTGAAAAGTGCAAACTGCTGATCACAAAAGACATGATTTTTCAGGATCTACGGAGTTTATATCTACTAAACCTTTCCATTATTAAAAAAGATTTTGTATTCCTTGTTATAATTTGCACATTGGCTATGAACACAATGCAATTAAAGAAGGAAAAGTTAAGCTCAGAGTATTGTCTGTACAAAGTAGTCACCTGCACCGATTTCTTTTAAAGATACAATATTAACGGCTTTTCGGAGATATCCTCCTTCTACCATATTTTCTGCCCTATTGAGACCCAACAATTTGGGATCATGCCCTTCTAAAGCAGCTCTAGTGAAACAGGTCATGTGAATTGGCATCTGGTGCTTCAGATCTATCTTGGGCCAATCCAAGCCAGGAAACCTCTGCCTGCTTTCTAAAGCACAATGCAGCTGTTCTGGGATGCATATGACATTCTAAGAACCAACATGGTAAGCTCACCAGAAATCAAATAATACAGTCCAAAGAACAGATTTCTTCCTGAAAGACCAGAGGAGCGAGGGGTGGGAAGGGAAGGGGAGAAGTACAGAAAATACTTCTCCCATATTTTCCTTCTCTTTTCATATATATTGTATGTACTGAAACATGATTATAAATGGCTCCAAAATCACTTCTGTGTTACAAAACTTGAAAAACTACATTATCTTATCACCAAATACTTAAAAGGACATACTTAATTTAGATTGCTTGCCACTCAGCACAAACAGTGCTGTAAGAATGAAATGAAAATATAAAATCTGGTATTGGTCACATTGCATTGAGGCCTGCTGTGGTAGGATCGCAGAATTGGAAAGGAATGGGTGCAGCTTTGACATCAGTAAAACCATTGTAACAAAATTTTATGGTGAAGAGTATGACACAATCGTTTGCTAAATATCTTTGTGTGGGAAACCTATCTTCGTGTTTTTCATTATCTAGTTATTTGGACTTCACTACAAATGTAATTGCTTGCAGTTTCCAAATGTTTCAGTCTAAAAATATCAACTTAAAACAAATAAAAGCTCTAACATAGCACAATAAATCAAAAAAAGTCAAAGCAAACTTTATTAACTGATGGTTATACATTTGACACAACCTTGCTCTTTAATCACTGGGATATCCTGCAGCTGAAGTATAGTTGGTTAATAACAGAAGCCATTTTGTTATCATGAATTTAATGGTACAGAAACAAATAGCAAAAATCTATATAACCATCAAACTTGTTCTTAAATGCACTAGCCTGAATATTGCATTTCCCAGGAGTCGAAGTTGCTAATGGTAGCATATCTTTTTAGTATGAAATGAGTCAGAGGCACTGCTGATCAGCTGACTCCTGTTGACTGGAGGTCACCGATTACAGTTATTGGCTTAGTACAAAGAGGAGAAGAGTCAATTCTCTCTGAACTCTCAATTCGCTTTATTCACCTAGTTAGATCATATACATATAGCTTATCCGTCTGGTTAGATATAGACATGCAGTTTGCACCAAGTTATACAGTTTTATACCCAAACTAGGATCTAAACGCACACCCACTAGGTTTCTCTGACACTCCCTGAGTGGTCACAGAATATAAAGGCTATTACCCGAAAAGGAGAGCTGACGCTGGCCAGGCGTTCCGTTCTCTCTCTCTTTCGACGTTGTCTCTACGTCCCTGACATAGGTTCTTCCACTTCCGCGATGGTTGGTCTCCGGAGTCTTCGCTCTGGCTCCACGCCCCAGATTCTTCATTCTTATTCCGAATCTTATCTCTTCAAGCTGTGCTGTCTCTCTCTCCCGTTGGTTTAGGCTTGCTCGCCGAGTCTGTGTCTTCTCCTTATTGGCTCTGTCCCAAGGACTTAGGTAGCATTACCCCATTACTCCTTTTCTAAATAAGGACTTGTGTCTTATCACATCTCCTTTGTCTTTCACAAAACTTAGCTAATTCAAACTGGTTCCAGCCAGCTCAGGCCAGCGACTGAACTCAGGTTACTTCAGTTCAAAAGTTGCTCTTGCCTGTGTGTCAGCAGCTGGGAATCTCAGTAGTTTCTGCAGCCCCTGGCCAACACTCCAATGCACAAAAAAGTGTGATGGGCTTCATTCACCCGTATTAAAGGCTGGATTTTAAATAGGACTAGAAATTTCATGTGCCATCTTTGGAGTTAGGGGTTCGGAAGAATGGACAGAGGCTGCAGGGAAAATAGAGCTTTGAAAAAAAAGTTTCAGTTTGTATGTATCATCAGCACCTTCATCCTTTGGTTTCAGGGTTTGGCTGGTTGCTTAATGCATCTCATCTTTTGTAGCCTGATGTGACTTTTGCCTATCCAACTAACTTGCACATTTACTACACCAAAAGGTGAATTTTATTCCTTTTCAGGATTAATTTACTCTAGTTAAAAGATTGAGCAAACAGTTTTGAGTGAAGATTAAACAATTTCAAAAACAAGCCCTCCTTGCAAAAATGTCATGACATTTTTTTTTAGGATTGGTTTCAAATATCTTTCAGCTTTCAACTTTGTTCAAAGTTAAGCCAACTTAATCTACAGATTTCAATGACCTGCTTATCACTAGTTAGCACCAGTAAAGAACATCTTCCTAGAAAAGTGCATACAGTATTTTGATACCACGTTGTATGAAGTTCTTTCTTTTTAGCCAAGTTTTTTGCACAGCAAGCCACATTCACAATATACGTCCTGAACACCCAGTTTGTTTTACTGTTGAGAGCATTCTGACATTTGAAATCAAATCCTGATAAAGCATTTCATCTTCAACAAGGATAGCTTTCCATTCAATGGTAGGAGAAAAGGTGACAATTTGTTCTACGTCATTTAACTAAATGAGCAGGAATTTTGGACGCTGTCCTCTTTTGTCTTCATGACAGCTGTTGAATTTAAAAATTCAATTAATTAATTAAATTCAATTAATTAAATAAAAATCTGGAATTAAAATACTAGTATCAGTAATGATGGCCATGAAACTACCGGGATTGTCGTAAAAACCCATCCGGTTCACTAATGTCCTTTAAGGAAGGAAACCTGCCGTCCTTACCCGGTCTGGCCGATATGTGACTCCAGACCCACAGCAATGTGGTTGACTCTTAAAGCTCTCTGAAATGGCCTAGCAAGCCACTCAGTTGTAAAATCTCGCTACGAAAAGTCATAATAAGAATAAAACCGGACGGACCACCCGGCATCGGACCACGAGGCACTGGACACGACAACGGCAAACCAAGCCCAGTCGACCCTGCAAGGTCCTCCTTACTAACATCTGGGGACTTGTGCCAAAATTGGGAGAGCTGTCCCACAGACTAGTCAAGCAACAGCCTGACATAGCCATACTCACAAAATCATACCTTTCAGCCAACGTCCCAGACTCTTCCATCACCATCCCTGGGTATGTCCTGTCCCACCGGCAGGACAGACCCACCAGAGGTGGCGGTACAGTGATATACAGTCAGGAGGGAGTGGCCCTGGGAGTCCTCAACATTGACTCTGGACCCCATGAAATCTCATGGCATCAGGTCAAACATGGGCAAGGAAACCTCCTGCTGATTACCACCTACCGTCCTCCCGCAGCTGATGAATCAGTCCTCCTCCATGTTGAGCACCACTTGGAGGAAGCACTGAGGGTAGCGAGGGCACAAAATGTACTCTGGGTGGGGGACTTCAATGTCCATCACCAAGAGTGGCTCGGTCGCACCACTACTGACCGAGCTGGCCGAGTCCTGAAGGACATAGCTGCCAGACTGGGCCTGCGGCAGGTGGTGAGCGAACCAACACGAGGGAAAAACTTACTTGACCTCGTCCTCACCAATCTACCTGTCGCAAATGCATCTGTCCATGACAGTATTGGTAGGAGTGACCACCGCACAGTCCTCGTGGAGATGAAGTCCCGTCTTCGCACTGAGGACACCATCCAACGTGTTGTGTGGCACTACCACCGTGCTAAATGGGATAGATTCAGAACAGATCTAGCAGCTCAAAACTGGGCATCCATGAGGCGCTGTGGGCCATCAGCAGCAGCAGAATTGTATTCCAGCACAATCTGTAACCTCATGGCCCGGCATATTCCTCACTCTACCATTACCAACAAGCCAGGGGATCAACCCTGGTTCAATGAGGAGTGTAGAAGAGCATGCCAGGAGCAGCACCAGGCGTACCTAAAAATGAGGTGCCAACCTGGTGAAGCTACAACTCAGGACTACATGCATGCTAAACAGCAGAAGCAACATGCTATAGACAGAGCTAAGCGATTCCACAACCAACGGATCAGATCAAAGCTCTGCAGTCCTGCCACATCCAGTCGTGAATGGTGGTGGACAATTAAACAACTAACGGGAGGAGGAGGCTCTGCAAACATCCCCATCCTCAATGATGGCAGAGTCCAGCACGTGAGTGCAAAAGACAAGGCTGAAGCGTTTGCAACCATCTTCAGCCAGAAGTGCCGAGTGGATGATCCATCTCAGCCTCCTCCCGATATCCCCACCATCACGGAAGCCGGTCTTCGGCCAATTCGATTCACTCCACTTGATATCAAGAAACGGCTGAGTGCACTGGATACAGCAAAGGCTATGGGCCCCGACAACATCCCAGCTGTAGTGCTGAAGTCGTGTGTTCCAGAACTAGCTGCGCCTCTCGCCAAGCTGTTCCAGTACAGCTGCAACACTGGCATCTACCCGACAATGTGGAAAATTGCCCAGGTATGTCCTGTCCACAAAAAGCAGGACAAATCCAATCCGGCCAATTACCGCCCCATCAGTCTACTCTCAATCATCAGCAAAGTGATGGAAGGTGTCGTCGACAGTGCTATCAAGCGGCACTTACTCACCAATAACCTGCTCACCGATGCTCAGTTTGGGTTCCGCCAGGACCACTCGGCTCCAGACCTCATTACAGCCTTGGTCCAAACATGGACAAAAGAGCTGAATTCCAGAGGTGAGGTGAGAGTGACTGCCCTTGACATCAAGGCAGCATTTTACCGAGTGCGGCACCAAGGAGCCCTCGTAAAATTGAAGTCAATGGGAATCAGGGGGAAAACTCTCCAGTGGCTGGAGTCATACCTAGCACAAAGGAAGATGATAGTGGTTGTTGGAGGCCAATCATCTCAGCCCCAGGACATTGCTGCAGGAGTTCCTCAGGGCAGTGTCCTAGGCCCAACCATCTTCAGCTGCTTCATCAATGACCTTCCCTCCATCATAAGGTCAGAAATGGGGATGTTCGCTGATGACTGCAGTGTTCAGTTCCATTCGCAACCCCTCAGATAATGAAGCAGTCCGAGCCCGCATGCAGCAAGACCTGGACAACATCCAGGCTTGGGCTCATAAGTGGCAAGTAACATTCGTGCCAGATAAGTGCCAGGCAATGACCACCTCCCCTTGACATTCAACGGCATTACCATCGCCGAATCACCCATCAATATCCTGGGGGTCACCATTGACCAGAAACTTAACTGGACCAGCCATATAAATACTGTGGCTACGAGAGCAGGTCAGAGGCTGGGTATTCTGTGGCGAGTGACTCACCTCCTGACTCCCCAAAGCCTTTCCACCATCTACAAGGCACAAGTCAGGAGTGTGATGGAATACTCTCCACTTGCTTGGATGAGTGCAGCTCCAACAACACTCAAGAAGCTCGACACCGTCCAAGACAAAGCAGCCCGCTTGATTGGCACCCCATCCACCACCCTAAACATTCACTCCCTTCACCACTGGCGCACTGTGGCTGCAGTGTGTACCATCCACAGGATGCACTGCAGCAACTCGCCACGGCTTCTTCGACAGCACCTCCCAAACCCGCGACCTCTACCACCTGGAAGGACAAGAGCAGCAGGCACATGGGAACAAGACCACCTGCACGTTCCCCTCCAAGTCACACACCATCCCGACTTGGAAATATATCGCCGTTCCTTCATTGTCGCTGGGTCAAAATCCTGGAACTCCCTTCCTAACAGCACTGTGGGAGAACCGTCACCACATGGACTGCAGCGGTTCAAGAAGGCGGCTCACCACCACCTTCTCAAGGGCAATTAGGGATGGGCAATAAATGCTGGCCTCGCCAGCGACGCCCACATCCCGTGAACAAATAATTAAAAAAAATACACAGAGACAAAGGCGTGTAAACTCACCTACCCTGATGTTTGATAAACCATAAGAATTTGTATTGTGAGCCATAAAAATGGCACAGTATTTGTACCCAATCACCATTACCTATGCCATAACTATTCCCCAGTATGTGATCACTGCGAATGAAGGCTTGCATGTTATGATGCTGCTATGCCCACATGTAGTTCAGGGTGATCAGTTTCTAAAGGGCAGAAGAGCCTGCCTAAAGTTTTCATTTGGTTCAAAAAGTGGCAGCATTGGCATCATAGCACTATGATGGGGAATGATGTGCATCCTCTTGTGCTGGTAGCAGCCAGACTGAGACTGGGAGATAATGCAGGACCCAATACAGCTGAATGCAGTAGTCACTGGCTGTATTGTGTCAGGGCTTCAGTAATCTGAACCAGGTCAGGGAGCCAGTTGCACTATGCACACAGTAAAAGGATGCAGAAAGGTACTCAGTCACCCACAGTCACTCAGTATATGGCTGTCCAGGGAAGTGTAAGCAGAATGGCAGTGGGAAAGCTTAAGCACTAGCCCTGTACAAGACACCATGGGTAGGTAGTCAGGAAGCACCAATCTCACTGCACAGTCTAATTTAATCAGTTCACTTTATCCCAAGAATGTTATCAGTTCATCTGGAATGTTTGATTGAACACTAGAACAAGTCGAAACCACATTTCATGGATGGTAAAGAGGCCTTGTGTGTCTTACCTGATCAAGGGGTGAAAACATAAGGCACATAATTGACAGGTCAGAGTACAGCATGCGCTTGGAGGGGGTGGGGGGAGAATTTTTCTAGTGGAACAGAAGTCATATAGAGACAGCAGGCTGCAGCATCCTTGCAAAGCTTTCAGCTATCTTCACAATGCAGACCAAGCTCTGCATAGTGGTTTATCCAAAGTGCAAAAACTCACAACACAACCCCAGCAAAGCCATGAATTCATCCCAGGCCATTGTGTATGAGATCGCAATGAGAATGAAGTGCAGAATATGATATTTGTAGAGGAAGCAATGGTCAGAGAAGTCTCCATGTGTGCCATGAAACACTTTAATTTGAAGGACCAATTGACATGATGCAGTGTAACCCATTTGAGCAACATGATGGACAGGCTCTCGCTGTGCCATTGTCGCTTAACCTTTTCCCATTGAGGGTTTTAACACTCTGGGCATTGGAAATTCTTACCATTCATGTGCAACTTAGCACTGTGGAAGTCTACAAAAGACATTTATCAAGCTAGCTAAGAAACATGTTCTAAGAAGGATTTTTAAGCCCGTGGGCACTGATTCTACTTTATTATTTTAAATATTGTATTTTCAGTTATATGTTGTATCTTTCCACTTCTGTGTATTATTCAACTTGCAATTAAATCTATTGGCCCAGAAACTGCTTTTAAAATAATGGTGAGTCTGACAGCGCTCACTGTTAATAGTGGCGAAATCAGAGAGCAAGTTCCGGCTACCGCACATGCGCAGTCAAACGCGGAAATCCGGAACTTGCTCTTCCTGGTTCGCAGCGATGTGACAACTTTGCCTTAAAGGGATATCATCAGCTACAATTAATGGAATCAATAGACCAGTGCCAACTTGCTCTCCTGCCCAGCTGGAAACCAACTAATCTTGCTGCAAAACAGGTTCACTCCATTTTTTAGGTCTAAACTAAGTTTTAACAGTGTGGGTAAGTCTTAATGACTGCCAAACAACCTCTATGGCACTAAAAATTAACTTTTAAAAATGTGGAGTCTCATTACTTCCTGATTTTAATAGTTTTTGGACATTTAAAAAAAATGTTTTTATTGTTTTTCACTTTTTCCTTCTGTCTCTTTTATCTCAGTCTTTTAATCTTATCCTCTCTCTATTTCGCTTTCTCTGTGTCATTTTATAATACCTTATCAGGCACATCTGGGTTATCAGTCTGCATTGTTTGTCTGTGAACTGCACTTCCTGCTTCTCACAGCATGGCTTGCTTCAAGCTGATTGGTTGAGGAGTCTTAGTGATCCTTTCACCACTCACACAGGAAAGAATGCTGATGTTTTTTGAAGTCGCAGTTCAAGGAAGTTGCCGACAAAAAGAATGCGGTAACTTAGTGGGTGAATTTAAATGAGCAGCGAGCACTGCTGGTTCGTTGCTCAGAGCAATTTCTATCCCATTATTTCAGCCTAAAAGTTTTGTTCTGATAGTATGGTATTTATCATCTTTTGGAAAAACAAAAGATTGCAATGGGCATCCCACATGATCTCCAATGCAGCACATAGAGTTACATAAGAGTCTACAGCACAGAAACAGGCCATTCGGCCCAACTGATCTATGCCTCCTTCCATCCCATCAGTACATCCTTCTATTCCTTTCTCCCTCATGTGCTTATCTAGCTTTCCTATAAATGCATCTATGCTATTAGCCTCAACGATGCCTTGAGGTAGCATGTTCCACATTCTTACCACTCTTTGGGTAAAGAAGTTTGTCCTGAATTCCCAATGGATTCATTAGTGACTATCTCATATTCAAGACCTCTAGTTTTGGACTCCCCGACAAGTGGAAACATTTTCTCTACGTCTACCCAATCAAACCCTATCATTATCTTAAAGACCTCTTTCAGATCACCCCTCAGCCTTTTCTTTTCTGGAGGCCTGTTCAGCCTTCCCTGATAAGTATATCCTCTCATTTCTGGTATCATCCTTGTGAATCTTTTTTGTATCTTCTCCAGTCCCTCTATACCCTTTTTATAATATGAAGACCAGAACTGCGCACAGTGCTCCAAGTGTGGTCTGACCAAGGTTCCATTCAAGTTTAACATAACTTCTCTGCTTTTCAATTCTATCTCTCTGGAAATGAACCCCAGTGCTTGGTTTGCTTTTTGTATGGCCTTATTAACTGGCGTCACTACTTTTAGTGATTTGTGTATCTGTACCTCTAGATCCCTTTGCTCCTCTACCCCATTTAGACTTATTATCCAAGCAATATTTGGCCTCCTTATTCTTCCTACCAAAATACACCACCTCACACTTAACTGTATTGAAATTCATTTGCCAATTGCATGCTCATTCTGCTAGTTTATTAATGTCTTCTTGTATTTTATCGCATTCATTCTCAGTATTAACTATACCCCCCAATTTGGTGTCGTCCGCAAATATTGAAATTGTACTTACGATTCCTGAGTCCAAATAGTTTATGTAAATTCTGAGCAGTGGTCCCAGCACCAACCTCTGTAGAACACCACTTCCCACCTTTTGCCACTCTGAAAAGCTACCCTTAACCCCTACTCTGTTTTCTGTGTTGTAGCCAGCTTGTCTACTTGTCCCAACTCCACATGCTCTGAACTTAGTCATGAGTCTACTATGTGGTACCTTATCAAAGGTCTTTTGAAAATCCAAATATATTACATCTACTGTATTACCCTTGTCGACCCTTAGTTACTTCTTTAAAGAATTCAATAAGATTGGTCAAGCATGACCTTCCCTTTTGAAATTCGTGCTGACTACTCTATTATATTTTCGCTTCCTAGATGTTTTTCTATTACATCTTTGAGTAAAAATTCCATTATCTTTCCTACCACAGTTAAGCTAATTGGTCTATAGTTCCCTGGACTTGTTCTATCTCCCTTTTTAAATATTGGAATAACATTAGCTGTCCGCCAGTCCTCTGGCACTATTGCCCTTTCTAATGAATTTTTATATATATGTAATAGTGCCTCTGCTATCTCTTCCCTAACTTTTTAAAGTGCTTGGACGCAATCCATGTTGTACAACAGCAGCAGCAACAACAACTTGCATTTACAGAGCTATTTTCATTTAGTAAAACGTCCCAAAGATGTTTTCCCAAACATCACAGGAGCGTTATCAAACAAAATTTGACACCAAATCATATAAGGCGGTATTAGGACAAAAGCTTGGTCAAAGTGGTAGGTTTTAAGGAGTGTCTTAAAGGAGGAGAGAGGTAGAGAGGAGATGATGTTTAGGGAGGGAATTCCTGAGCTTAGGGCCTCGGCAGCTGAAGGCATGGCCACCAACGATGGAGCGATGAAAAACGGGGGAGCGCAAGAGGCAAAATTTGGAAGAGCACAGAAATCTCCGACGGTTGTCGGGCTTGAGGAAGTTACAGAGATATACATCATAATTGGCAGTTAACTTAATCTGCAGCATGCTATCCTACTCACAGCACATACAAGAACACAGGTTTTGGTTCACAGGCAGCTTGGCCTGCTCATGAAAATTGCCTTTTTGCTGTGAGCACAAACAAAAGTGCTGGGAGAAAGCCCAAACCTGTCACACATATGTACTCTTGATGAAACTGGGTTTAAGACCTTCAGATAACAAGCTCTGTAACCATGACAGGATTTTATATATTATATACTAGGATCACATATCCGGAGACCAGACAGCAAATTTCTTCCGAACTTGTTATTCAGAGTATCAAGTACCCTTGATGGCTTAAATAATATCAATAACTTGCAATGGTAGGTGTTAGGATAATCCCTTCCTTATCCTTTTTAATAACAAATTCAAACAGCTAGAGGCAGTAATATGTCTGACAATTAACTTCATTTATTATTGTTTCAAAACATTCATCTTAAGACTTCATACAGAGCAGTACATGCCAGCCCTACATCTAAAGCTTGCGTGTAAAGAACTTAGCAGGAATAGTGAGCATTGATTATCCAAGCCTATTCACACTACCTCGTCTTGAAGGTAGTGAAAGTTCCTAAAGAGCTTTGCTTCGTATCTGCCTTATACTTCTTGCTGGGTTCAACTTTACTGGATGTTTTATGACCTTCAGATCATTGAACAGACTGCTGGACAATGATGGAGGGGCATTATGTCCTGTTACATTGTACCTTTGTTTCCTATCTTAGCTCTTCCCGAATTATAACCTCTGTTGTACAAGCCTTTGACGTCTTATCTCTCACAATCTCTATACTAAAAGGGACTTATTCCCTTATACTGCGGTAATTTCCTTCTTTTACACTCCCCCATGCTGTGATAAAAAACCTGTCTTTTAAATGACAGTGTGTTTTAACCTAATAACTCTTTTAGCTCCATATTATATTATAAATAAATAAGCTAGTTGGTATTAAATAATCTATATGTGCCTATCCTTAGAGTATAATGTCTTCGGCCCTGAAATTCATCGTTCTCCAACGTTATCAGCATCATTGTGAGCAAAAGATAGAATTTGCAAGCACACAGTTTAAACCAGTTCTGCCTACATTAGCAGTTCTGTCTTTCTTCTGTATTAGAATGATGTAAAAACATATCTATATTCTTACATTACGCATTGCACAGTCTGTCTCATTCAACAATCAGGAAACTAGTTAAAGGTTGACAGGAGCAGAGTGTTAAAACCCTCATCAGGAAAAGGTCACACTACAGCGGCAGAGCCACGGTACAAGTCTCCAACAGAGAGGAGAGCAAAGAAATACGGCTTTAAAACCCAGTACAGAGCAACTAAAATCTTCCTAGATCCAGGATTAAAAAAGTGAGAGCATATTTCAATTTCCAGAATATCAACCAGACTCTCAAGTATGCAGCTTTAAATTGTGCATTTTTGCTTGTGCTACACAGGCCTATTTCTCAGCTATCTTACTTTTGGAATAGCCTGGCAACTGCTTCCAAAAGCAGAATCTTTTGCCAGTCTGTCAGCGTTCCAACTTGCTATGTGCTACATTGCAGCTAAACTATTGCTAACAAATCATCGGACCACACTGTCTGCTCACCAACCAGTAAGGTTAGCATCTGTTGAATACTGAAGATGATATAACTGTTGCAGTTGCCTCACAACTGTAAAGCTTTTGCCAAACCAGAAAAAAAATCCATATCAGTCAAAATGTAAGCAAATATTTGGGGAAACCACTGCATCAAAATTCAATTGAAAGAATCTCAATTAAAAAAAAGCCCGTGTCTAAGATGCTAATAATGACTAGTGCCATCAATGCAGCAATTCCAGGTAAGAACTTACAATTTCTCAGTATTACAGATACAGGCAATCCTGCCTACAAGTATTACCATCTAGCTAAGTTAAATGTGATGTGGAGATGCCGGTGATGGACTGGGGTTGACAATTGTAAACAATTTTACAACACCAAGTTATAGTCCAGCAATTTTATTTTAAATTCACAAGCTTTCGGAGATTTTCTCCTTCCTCAGGCAAATGTTTCAAGATCTCCTTGAAGCCTACGCATTTATACATATTGAACAATAAAACATGGTGTTTACAGACTGCCCCTGCAACTGCCCGTTGCCAAGGCAATCACCGTGTTCAGACAGAGAGGTGTTACCTGCAGAACCTCCGAATACACATTCAACAAAAAAACAAACAGGGAAAAAAAACAGAGAAAAAAAAAACAGAGAGAGGCAGAAACATCCGGAAGGCAGAGAGAGCCAGCAAATGACCCATTATATTAAAAACAGATAACATTTGTTCGCTGGTGGGGTAACGTGTAGCGTGACATGAACCCAAGATCCCGGTTGAGGCCGTCCTCATGGGTGCGGAACTTGGCTATCAATTTCTGCTCGACGATTTTGCGTTGTCGTGTGTCTCGAAGGCCGCCTTGGAGTACGCTTACCCGAAGGTCGGTGGATGAATGTCCATGACTGCTGAAGTGTTCCCCGACTGGGAGGGAACCCTCCTGTTTGGCGATTGTTGCGCGGTGTCCGTTCATCCGTTGTCGCAGCGTCTGCATGGTCTCGCCAATGTACCATGCTCTGGGGCATCCTTTCCTGCAACGTATGAGGTAGACAACGTTGGCTGAGTCACAGGAGTATGAACCATGCACCTGGTGGGTGGTGTCATCTCGTGTGATGGTGGTATCTGTGTCGATGATCTGGCATGTCTTGCAGAGGTTACCGTGGCAGGGTTGTGTGGCGTCGTGGACGCTGTTCTCTTGAAAGCTAGGTAGTTTGCTGCGAACGATGGTCTGTTTGAGGTTGGGTGGCTGTTTAAAGGCGAGTAGTGGAGGTGTGGGGATGGCCATAGCGAGGTGTTTGTCCTCATTGATGACATGTTGAAGGCTGCGGAGAACATGGCGTAGTTTCTCCGCTCCGGGGAAGTACTGGACGACAAAGGGTACTCTGTTGGTTGCGTCCCGTGTTAGTCTCCTGAGGAGGTCTATGCGATTTTTTGCTGTGGCCCGTCGGAACTGTCGATCGATGAGTCGAGCGTCATATCCCGTTCTTACTAGGGCGTCTTTCAGCGTCTGTAGGTGTCCATCGCGTTCCTCCTCGTCTGAGCAGACCCTGTGTATTCGCAGGGCCTGTCCATAGGGGATGGCCTCTTTGACGTGGTTAGGGTGGAAGCTGGAAAAGTGGAGCATCGTGAGGTTGTCCGTGGGCTTGCGGTAGAGTGAGGTGCTGAGGTGCCCGTCTTTGATGGAGATTCGTGTGTCCAAGAAAGAAACTGATTCTGAGGAGTAGTCCATGGTGAGCTTGATGGTGGGATGGAACTTGTTGATGTTATCGTGTAGTCTCTTTAGTGATTCCTTGCCGTGGGTCCATAGAAAGAAAATGTCGTCGATGTATCTGGTGTATAGTGTTGGTTGGAGGTCTTGTGCAGTGAAGAAGTCCTGCTCGAACTTGTGCATGAAAATGTTGGCGTATTGGGGTGCGAATTTGGTCCCCATGGCTGTTCCGTGTGTTTGGGTAAAGAACTGGTTATCGAAGGTGAAGACATTGTGATCCAGGATGAAGCGGATGAGTTGTAGGATGGCTTCCGGAGATTGGCTGTTGTTGGTGTTGAGTATTGATGCTGTCGCAGCGATGCCGTCATCGTGGGGGATACTGGTGTATAGTGCCGAGACGTCCATCGTGGTGAGAAGTGTTCCTGGTTCAACTGGTCCGTGGGTACTGAGTTTTTGTAGGAAGTCTGTAGTGTCACGACAGAAGCTGGGGGTTCCCTGTACGATGGGTTTCAGGATGCCCTCGATGTATCCAGAGAGGTTCTCACACAGGGTTCCGTTGCCTGATACGATGGGACGTCCGGGTGTGTTGGCTTTGTGTATCTTTGGGAGGCAGTAGAAGTCTCCCACGCGGGGATTACGTGGGATGAGAATGCGTAGGATGCTTTGAAGGTCTGGATCGAAGGTCTTGATCAGTTTGTTGAGCTGGTGGGTGTGTTCTTTGGTCGGATCTGCGGGTAACCGTCTGTAGTGTTCCTGGTTGTCCAGTTGTCGGTATGCTTCTTTGCAATAGTCTGTTCTGTTCTGTATGACTATGGCTCCTCCTTTGTCCGCTGGTTTGATGACGATGTTGCGGTTGGTCTTGAGAGCGTTGATGGCGTTGCGTTGTGCTCGGGTGACATTCTGGACTGTCTTCTGAGTGCGGCTGATGAATCTGGCATTGACGCATTTCCTGACAGCTTGAGCATACATGTCCAGCTGAGGGCAGCGACCCTCCGGAGGAGTCCAGTTTGACTCTTTCCTCTTCGGTTGCTGTACCGCGGATCCCTCTGTCTGCTGTTCCGGATCGTCGATTGTCTCATTGGGTTCGCTGCTGAAATCTTGGGGTTTGTGGTAGAATTCCCGGAGCCTCATTCTCCTGATGAATTCCTCTGTGTCCGCCGCGAGACTAGTGGGGTCCATTTTGGTAGTGGGGCAGAAATTGAGCCCTCGGCTGAGAACTTCGATTTCGTCTGGTTGAAGGGTGTGGTCGGATAAATTGACAATAGACTTCCCTGTGGTTGCAACCGTGGTACCAGGGGAAGCTTGGTCGTTGCTGGTGGTGATGCCGAGTTTCTCAAGCTTCCTGCTCTTGGTTTTCATGTAGGCAGCGTAGTTCCGTTGCCTCGTCTGTTTGGCGGTATAACGTAGCTGGTCTGCTGTGTCCTGAGTACAGGTTGAGAGTATGGACTCTATCTTGGTTTCGAGGTTGTGGCGTCTGCTGTAGAGTTGGTGTATGAGATGGTTGCGGAGTGTGCGAGAGGTACGGCGGCAGAGTCTCTCAGCGTAATCCGAGTTGTATGTGGACTTGAGTGGGTTCGTGATCTGGAGTCCTTTCGGGATCTTGTCTGCTTTCTTGCAGCTCTGTAAAAACTTGATGTCTGTGTCTAAATGCGCGATCTTCTTGGATATCCTTTCCACTGTGAGCCGGCAGTTTGTGGTGTCGATGGTCGTCATGATGTGGAGATGCCGGTGATGGACTGGGGTTGACAATTGTAAACAATTTTACAACACCAAGTTATAGTCCAGCAATTTTATTTTAAATTCACAAGCTTTCGGAGATTTTCTCCTTCCTCAGGCAAATGTTTCAAGATCTCCTTGAAGCCTACGCATTTAACTACGCTGCCTACATGAAAACCAAGAGCAGGAAGCTTGAGAAACTCGGCATCACCACCAGCAACGACCAAGCTTCCCCTGGTACCACGGTTGCAACCACAGGGAAGTCTATTGTCAATTTATCCGACCACACCCTTCAACCAGACGAAATCGAAGTTCGCAGCCGAGGGCTCAATTTCTGCCCCACTACCAAAATGGACCCCACTAGTCTCGCGGCGGACACAGAGGAATTCATCAGGAGAATGAGGCTCCGGGAATTCTACCACAAACCCCAAGATTTCAGCAGCGAACCCAATGAGACAATCGACGATCCGGAACAGCAGACAGAGGGATCCGCGGTACAGCAACCGAAGAGGAAAGAGTCAAACTGGACTCCTCCGGAGGGTCGCTGCCCTCAGCTGGACATGTATGCTCAAGCTGTCAGGAAATGCGTCAATGCCAGATTCATCAGCCGCACTCAGAAGACAGTCCAGAATGTCACCCGAGCACAACGCAACGCCATCAACGCTCTCAAGACCAACCGCAACATCGTCATCAAACCAGCGGACAAAGGAGGAGCCATAGTCATACAGAACAGAACAGACTATTGCAAAGAAGCATACCGACAACTGGACAACCAGGAACACTACAGACGGTTACCCGCAGATCCGACCAAAGAACACACCCACCAGCTCAACAAACTGATCAAGACCTTCGATCCAGACCTTCAAAGCATCCTACGCATTCTCATCCCACGTAATCCCCGCGTGGGAGACTTCTACTGCCTCCCAAAGATACACAAAGCCAACACACCCGGACGTCCCATCGTATCAGGCAACGGAACCCTGTGTGAGAACCTCTCTGGATACATCGAGGGCATCCTGAAACCCATCGTACAGGGAACCCCCAGCTTCTGTCGTGACACTACAGACTTCCTACAAAAACTCAGTACCCACGGACCAGTTGAACCAGGAACACTTCTCACCACGATGGACGTCTCGGCACTATACACCAGTATCCCCCACGATGACGGCATCGCTGCGACAGCATCAATACTCAACACCAACAACAGCCAATCTCCGGAAGCCATCCTACAACTCATCCGCTTCATCCTGGATCACAATGTCTTCACCTTCGATAACCAGTTCTTTACCCAAACACACGGAACAGCCATGGGGACCAAATTCGCACCCCAATACGCCAACATTTTCATGCACAAGTTCGAGCAGGACTTCTTCACTGCACAAGACCTCCAACCAACACTATACACCAGATACATCGACGACATTTTCTTTCTATGGACCCACGGCAAGGAATCACTAAAGAGACTACACGATAACATCAACAAGTTCCATCCCACCATCAAGCTCACCATGGACTACTCCTCAGAATCAGTTTCTTTCTTGGACACACGAATCTCCATCAAAGACGGGCACCTCAGCACCTCACTCTACCGCAAGCCCACGGACAACCTCACGATGCTCCACTTTTCCAGCTTCCACCCTAACCACGTCAAAGAGGCCATCCCCTATGGACAGGCCCTGCGAATACACAGGGTCTGCTCAGACGAGGAGGAACGCGATGGACACCTACAGACGCTGAAAGACGCCCTAGTAAGAACGGGATATGACGCTCGACTCATCGATCGACAGTTCCGACGGGCCACAGCAAAAAATCGCATAGACCTCCTCAGGAGACTAACACGGGACGCAACCAACAGAGTACCCTTTGTCGTCCAGTACTTCCCCGGAGCGGAGAAACTACGCCATGTTCTCCGCAGCCTTCAACATGTCATCAATGAGGACAAACACCTCGCTATGGCCATCCCCACACCTCCACTACTCGCCTTTAAACAGCCACCCAACCTCAAACAGACCATCGTTCGCAGCAAACTACCTAGCTTTCAAGAGAACAGCGTCCACGACGCCACACAACCCTGCCACGGTAACCTCTGCAAGACATGCCAGATCATCGACACAGATACCACCATCACACGAGATGACACCACCCACCAGGTGCATGGTTCATACTCCTGTGACTCAGCCAACGTTGTCTACCTCATACGTTGCAGGAAAGGATGCCCCGGAGCATGGTACATTGGCGAGACCATGCAGACGCTGCGACAACGGATGAACGGACACCGCGCAACAATCGCCAAACAGGAGGGTTCCCTCCCAGTCGGGGAACACTTCAGCAGTCATGGACATTCATCCACCGACCTTCGGGTAAGCGTACTCCAAGGCGGCCTTCGAGACACACGACAACGCAAAATTGTCGAGCAGAAATTGATAGCCAAGTTCCGCACCCATGAGGACGGCCTCAACCGGGATCTTGGGTTCATGTCACGCTACACGTTACCCCACCAGCGAACAAATGTTATCTGTTTTTAATATAATGGGTCATTTGCTGGCTCTCTCTGCCTTCCGGATGTTTCTGCCTCTCTCTGTGTTTTTTTTTTCTCTGTTTTTTTTCCCTGTTTGTTTTTTTGTTGAATGTGTATTCGGAGGTTCTGCAGGTAACACCTCTCTGTCTGAACACGGTGATTGCCTTGGCAACGGGCAGTTGCAGGGGCAGTCTGTAAACACCATGTTTTATTGTTCAATATGTATAAATGCGTAGGCTTCAAGGAGATCTTGAAACATTTGCCTGAGGAAGGAGAAAATCTCCGAAAGCTTGTGAATTTAAAATAAAATTGCTGGACTATAACTTGGTGTTGTAAAATTGTTTACAATAAGTTAAATGTGTTATAAGCTGGCATTTGGTCAATGTGGAGCTGACTGTATATTTAAACTTTTGTTTGGCCTTGGCAGTTACACGCTCAATGCCAAACTTTAACACTTTGAAAAGCCAGTTCTGTACCATTATCGTCTAAAACATGAACAAAAAAAAAATTACTCTATGTACAAATTTCCAAATCTAGAAGCAAGTATGATTTGGAAGAGAGTTCTCCAATCAGTAGTTCCATAAAGTGTTATTTTTCTAATTTGGCCTATTGGTGTGACATTTTTAAATTGTATGAAAGTATTAACTGATGGAATCAGATATTTGCAGTGACTGTATGCAAGCAACATGATACAACTTGGAATATCTGACAACCTCTACTTGATAATTCAGACAGATCAGGACAAAAATCTCCAAAACACTCCCAAAATGTGATGCTTTTGTATGACTTCAGTATGACTGAGCCCCATTGTTATGACTTGCAGACTGATCAGTCACAGGATCTTTATGTTGTTCAGTCCTGCTGCACTACAACCTCAAGAAAAAGAAACAAACACAAAGAGAAGTGAATTAACGAGGTTCTAATTATTAACTAGGGTGCAATTTGATTGTTATAATTCAGTAACCCATTAGTTATATTTTCACATAGTTACACTGTGCACAAATCGGGACATTGTTAGCAGAGATTTGTTAAAAATGGATATGTAGTCGGTGCAACTCTGGGTACTGCTGGTTTGACAAGGCAGGCATGAGAGATTGGCACATGTACACTGTGTGCCTCCAAATCCAAACTAAAGAGGAATTCAGCTTTAGGGATCAGATAAATTGAGACCCACATTCTGTTTGTGAGCCAGAAAGATTTCAGGTGGAACTAAAAACGATCTCCATAGCTCCAGTTTGACCATCTGAGGAATTGCACCCAACTTCCAAAAGAAATGAACATTTATTTTGGGAGTATCTTACCTTCATTCTTGCTCCCCTCTTTTGCCTCCTTTTCTTGTCTCCTCAGGTCAAGCACACCCTACTGCTTAAAGGGCCAACAGTCAAGCTCCCCATCGCCACTTGTTACTACATAGGAGATTGTTAACAAAAATGAATGTGCATGGAATTGGAGGCAACTTATTGGCTTGGTTAGGGTATTGGTTAGTAGGTAGGAGACAGAGAGTAGGGATAAAAGGTATGTACTCAAATTGACAGGATGTGACTAGTGGTGTCCCCCAGGGATCTGTAGAGGGGCCGCAGCTTTTCACTATATTTATAAATGACTTGGGATGAAGGAATAGAGAGCCGTATATCTAAGTTGCTGATGATACTAAGTTAAGTGGCACAGTAAGTAGTGTAGGTGGGTGCAGAAAGTTGCAACGGAACATGGATAGATTAGATGGGCAAAACTGTGGCAGATGGAGTTCAATGTGGGAAAGTGAGAGGTTATCCACTTTGGACCTAAGAAATATAGATTAGAGTAGTTTCTAAATGGCAAGAAGCTAGGAACTGTGGATGAGAAGAGAGATTTAGGGGTCCAAGTACAGAAATCACTAAAACCGAGTGGACAGATACAAAAAATAATTTAAAAGGCTAATGGAATGTTGGCCTTTATCTCCAGGGGGCTGGAAAACAAGAGGGTGGAAGTTATGCTACAGCTGTACATTGCTCTGGTGAGACCCCATCTGAAGTGCAGCATTCAGTTCTGGGCACCACTCAACAGGAAGGGTGTAATAGACTTGGAGGAGGTGCAGCGCAGATTCACCAGAATGATACCAGGGCTAAAAGGATTAAATTATGAGACCAGGTTTGATTTCCCTTGAATGTAGAAGATTAAAGGATGATCTAATTGTGTTGTTTAAGATGATTAAAGCATTTGATAGGGTAGATAGAGAAACTATTTTCTCCGGTGGGAGAGTCCAGAACAAGGGGGCATAACCTTAAAATTAGAGCTAGGCCGTTCAGGAGTGATGTCAGAAAGCATTTCTTCACACACAGGATAGTGGAAATCAAGAATAATTTCCCCCAAAAAGCTGTTGAGGCTAGGACAATTGAAAATTTCAAAACTGAGATTGCTAAGATTTTTGTTAAGCAAGGGTCTTAAGGATTACGAGACCAAGGCAGGTGGATGGAGTAAATGTACAGGTCAGCCATGATCTAACTGAATGACAGAACAAGCTCGAGGGCTGAATGGGCTACTCCTGTTCCTATGTTTTTTTTTTGGGGGGGGGGAGGGGTCAGGGTCCACTCTATTTTTACATTTTCTAGTTCTTTAGGGTTAAATTTCTCAGACTTATCCTGTAAGACTGCTCTTTTTCCCTGTGCCCCACGAGAGTGCTTTTACTCGCCCAGATATCTGGGTAATTTATAGCACACAGAGTGAACAGAAAACTTTCCACTATAAATTTGGCTTACTGGTCTTATCACCTGCCCTCACATGATCTTCCTTAACTTCAGGTGGGACCAGAATAACACTTAGCCAAACTGTGACTTGGGCTTTAGCTGCTCAACAAATTTATTCAACAGTAGAGTAAGTGAACAATAGCAGTGACACTAGGTAGATTTTAAAGTAGATTTCAAGCTTAATTATCTCAAGTAGAAAATAATAAATAGTCGCAACTCCTGCGCTAAACTATAATCTGCATAATATTCCTGCGTGGCAGTTCTTTTTTCTCTTTTCACCAACCATGGGAGGTCTCTGGCCCGACTCCTGAGATTTCAGACAAACTGTCCAATTTGAACCACAGAAGCCTGCAAAAGACAACCGGGACCGAGCAAATTTAAATATCTGTTAAACCCCAAGACAGCTACCAATATATTCAAACCAATCTCATCAGAAATTTATCTTTGAATCAAAAGGCTTGGTGTGTCCCTTGGAAACCTGGCTCAGACAAGTGACTGATTGCAACTATTATGTCAAAAGCAGCTAGGATATTTACTTATCTCTGAAAATGAATTTTGTCCAGAAAACTGACAGATAAGACAGAAGACAAATAATGGAAACTGTTAATTTGTGAAGTTTATAGAAGAGAAAGGTAGCCTCAATTTCAGCACTTTTTATTATCTGCTATGCACTTAGAGTATATATACCTTCAGTGAACGTGATCAGCTAGGGTTGCCAATTCTGGTTGGACGTATTCCTGGAGGTTTCATCACATGACATCCTACCTCCAACTGACACCCAGTCAAACAACCTTTTATCCTATCTTGAATATTTTAATAACTAATAAACAAAAGTGTTTTAAGAAAATGAAAAAAAAAAACACTTTGTTTAAAGCTCCAATGATTTTTCTCCCACGTTGCTCGCAGCAGCAACCAGAAGGTTAATCTTTAATTCCTGGAGACTCTAGGACAATCCTTACGGCTGTGAAGAGGGATAATATGTTAGAAGAATCATCAAATGAGGCCATATGGGTTAAGCTAAAGAACAAAAAAGGGGCGTTACACTGCTGGGAGTATACAACAGACCCCCAAACAGTCAGTGGGAGATAGAAGAGCAAATATGTAGGCAAATTTCTGAGAAGTGCAAAAACAATAGGGCACTAATAGTTGGGGATTTCAACTACCCTAATATTAACTGGGATACAATCAGCGCAAAAGGTATAGAGGGCGCAGAATTCTTAAATTGCATTCAGGAGAACTTTTTTTAGCCGGTATGTAGCAAACCCAACAATGGGGGGGGGGGGGGGGGGAAGACACAGTTCTGGATTTAGTTTTAGGGAATGAAGTTGGGCAGGTGGAAGGAGTATCAGTGGGAGAGCATTTTGGTGGTAGTGATCATAATTCAGTTAGATTTAGCATAGTTATATAAAAGGACAGAGACAGAATAGGAGTAAAAGTTCTAAATTGGGGAAAGGCCAATTTTACTAAGCTGAGAAGTGATTTAGCAATAACGGACTGGAAACAGCTACTTGAAGGTAAATCAGTGTCAGAGATTCAAGGGTTTCAGGGTAAACATGTTCCCACAAAGAAAAAGGGTGGGACTGCCAAATCTAGAGCCCCCTGGATGCCAAGGGGCATACAGGGCGAGATAAGGCAAAAAAGGGAAGCTTATGTCAGACACCAAGAGCTCAATACGACAGAAAGCCTAGGAGTATAGAAAGTGCAGGGGTGAAATTAAAAAGGAAATTAAGAAAGCAAAGAGAAGGCTTGCAAAAACCCAAAAATGTCTTATAAATACATAATGAGCAAGAGGATAATTAAGGAAAAAGAGTAGGGCTCATTCGAGACCAAAAAGGTAACCTGTGTGGAGGCAGAAGATGTAGGTATGGTTCTTAATGAATACTCTGCGTCTGTCTTCACAAAAGAGGGGGACGATGCAGAGATTGTAGTTAAGGAGGAGGAGTGTGAAATATTGGATGGGATAAACATAGTGAGATAGGAAGTATTAATGGGTTCAGCATCTTTGAAAGTAGATAAATCGTCAGGCCCAGATGAAATGTATCCCAGGCTGCTAAGAGATGGGAAAAAATAGCGGAGGCTCTGACCATCATTTTCCAATCCTCTCTGGCTACAGGCATGGTGCCGGAGGATTGGAGGACTGCTAACGTTGTACCATTGTTTAAAAAGGGAGAAAAAGAGAGACAGAGTAATTACAGGCCAGTCAGTCTAACCCAGGCAGTGGGCAAAATTATTGGAATCGATTCTGAGGGACAGCATAAATCATCATTTAGAAAGACATGGGTTAATCAAGGACAGTCAGCATGGATTTGTTAAGGGAAGGTCATTTCTGACTAACTTGATTGAATTTTTTGAGGAGGTAACAAGGAGGGTCGATGAGGGTAACATGTTTGATGTAGTGTACATGGATTTTAGCAAGGCTTTTGACAAGGTCCCATATGGCAAACTGGTCAAAAAAGTAAAAGCCCGTGGGATCCAAGGGAAAGTGGCTAGTTAGACCCAAAATTGGCCCAGTGGCAGGAAGCAAAGGGTAATGGTTGACGGGTGTTTTTGCGACTCAAAGGCTGTATCTAGTGGGGTCCCGCAAGGCTCGGTACTAGGTCCCTTGCTTTTTGTGGTATATATTAATGATTTGGACTTGAATGTGGGGGGCTTGATCAAGAAGTTTGCAGATGATACAAAAATTGGCCATGTGGTTGATAGTGAGGAGGAAAGCTGTAGACTGCAGGAAGATATCAATGGACTGGTCAGGTGGGCAGAAAAGTGGTAAATGGAATTCAATCCAGAGAAGTGTGAGGTAATGTATTTGGGGAGGACAAACAAAATAAGGGAGTACACAATAAATGGGAGGATACTGAGAGGTGTAGAGGAACAAAGGGACCTTGGAGTGTATGTCCACAGAGCCCTGAAGGTAGCAGGACAGGTGGATAAGGTGGTTAAAAAGGCATTTGGGATACTTTCCTTTGTTCGCCAAGGCATAGAATATAAGAAAGGTAGTTATGCTAGAACTGTATAAAACATTGGTTAGGCCACAGCTTGAGTACTGCATATAGTTCTGGTCACCACATTACAGGAAAGATGTGATTGCACTCAAGAAGGTACAGAGGAGATTTATGAGGATGTTGCCACGGCTGGAGAATGTTAGCTATGAGAAAAGATTGGATAGGCTGGGGTTGTTTTCTTTGAAACAAAGGAGGCTGAGGGGAGATTTAATTGAGATATATAAAATTATGACGGGACTAGATAGTGGATAGGGAGGACCTATTTCCCTTAGCAAAGGGGTCAGTGACCAGAAGGCACTGATTTAAAGTAATTGGTAGAAGGATTAGATGGGAGCCGAGGAGAAATCTTTTCACCCAAAGGGTGGTGGGGGTCTGAAACTCTCAGCCTGAAAGGGTGGTAGAGGCAGAAACCCTCAACTCATTTAAAAAGTACTTGGATATGCACTTGAAGTGCCGTAACCTACAGGGTTACGGACCACGTGCTGGAAAGTGGGATTAAGCTGGATAGCTCTCTTTCAGCCGGCACGGACACGATGGGCCGAATGGCCTCCTTTTGTGCCGCAGCTTTCTATGATTCTATGAATCCTGGAGTATTGTCAGCCCTATGATCAGCGATGATGTAGACACATTTTACACTCTTCAACCTTGTCCAGCAAAATGTTCCCTTTCATCTGGAGTTGTTACAATGGATTTCTCTTGGTTTCAAGATAATAAAGGGTACGAATTACAGATCAAGATGACCCGATGCATATGATTTCATACAACTGCAGGCACACACAAGATTTATTTCTTGCCGCTGCCCTCTCTGTGAACTGTTCACCGACTGTGAAAAGGCAGATAGTGTCTGTTTGGCCATTTGCCAAAACATTCAGTTCATTTTACTGTAATACTGAACCTAACAAGTTGATCTGTGGACTGTTGCACAGTCCTTTGACCATCTTTAAAGTTTCAACTCCAAAAGGAATAATTATGTGGACATTATTGAATGAGAAAAATACACCGTCAAGTGGTCACTCATTATTCGAAGGGAATTCTGTAAAACTTCATGATTACAAAGTACTCATATTGTAGAACCATCACTTGACAAATTGGATGGCTTTTAAATATAATTTTTTAATTAAAAGCTGCATCGTAATTTACTCCTGTGTTACACAACATTTAGTAAGGTTGATCCGATCCATACTACTGATACTGTATTATGATAGGTAGGAATAAAATTTGCAGTCTGGGGTCAAAACTGGTACAGTACCCTCTGTGTACATGCAAACTGTATACCATATTGTAACAGAAGGAAGAACCAGCCTGTTTGTTGGACGGAAACTTAACATTTCTGGGCTTTAAAATACAAGTCAGACACCTGTGTATTACATAAGTACATTTCACAGTTGTCTCAATTAAATTGGATAGGAGTAAAATTACAGCAGAGAGAGTCCAGTAGTAGTGGCTAAACCTTTAAAACAAAAATCAGGTCAATATATTGTATATTTTATAAGTTATAATGTTAATGACATTCATAATGTCTTTTCCATCTCCCAGCTGTTAATGGGATTATGTGAACTTGTATGTGCCAAATGCAGAACAGCTGCTCAAGAACATATTACAAGTCGGTAACACAATCAGATCATTCAAACGATGTCAGAAACCACAAGAGTGAAGCAAAAGCAGTTTTATAAGATCATCTGCCTAACAGGGCAGCAGTGTACACAAGAAGTGGCGGAGCAAGGTTTGGCTGACTTGGGGAGAGGGGGTTGAACTCAAGATTTGGCCAACTTGGCAGAAAGGAGATCAAGCTGGGAACTGGGGAATGCCGACTTACCTGGTGCGAAGGCCGAGCCAGAACCGCACAGGCATGCGGTCCGAACCTGGAGCCCGAAGTCAGGTGACAAAGGTTCTTGATTGAGATGTGTAGGTAGTCCTCCATAGTCATGTTGGCTGACTTGAACGTGACTGGGGGACATCATGACCTCCCACCCCCCCACCACTGTAGACAAGCATAACATCTATCTGCATGTGTGTTGCAGGGAGGCAAACTGATTCTAAAGATTTACAGATTGCTGATGAAAAACAACTCCAAGAGGTGTGTATGAAGACATCCTTGTCATCGGTCAGGGACCTTTGTCTACAGAAGAGGTTCAGCTGCCTAGGCCCTAAGCTCTGGAATTCCCTTCCTAAACCTCTCCGCCTCTCTCTCCCTCCTTTAGGTCGATCCTTAAAACCTACCTCTTCGACCAAGATTTTGGTCACTAGTCCGAATATTTCCTTCTTTGGCTCAGTGTCAAATTCTGTCAGATTACACTCCTATGAAATGTCTTGGGACATTTTACTACATTAAAGGCACTATATAAATGCAAGTTGTTGATGTTATTGAATGCCACCACATGCAATTGTACTTGTACACCATTTGCTTCAGGGCCACATGAGGAACACTTGCAGTCACATAACAAAGGCATTTTATAAGGAACTCCCAGCCCTGGAACAGTTAGGAACTTGATTTAAAGAATAATCGAATGAGAACGATTCAGGGTAATAAAAATAATCTAAATATGGCAGACTTCAGGTTAACAAGTAATTTTCAGTTATTTCACCACATTGATTGATCTTCTGAGATACTTTAAGAATTTGAGGGTGTATTCCTTTAAAACAGGCACTAACAGAATGTGTCATGTGGTGTTGCAGTTTGAAAGTACTGTAACAGTACAGATAATCAGGTGTTGTGCATTGTGTGGAAGTTGCACACTGTTGAATAGCTTAACTTTTCATTTTTGTTAAACATGGTCCTGGAGAACCTGACTTTAATTCCAGTCTACAATATGGACCAAACATTCGTAGCATGGCTGGCCTACCAGCATTGCCCAAGCCACACTATGTGGAACAAATGTGTGCAATTTTATATTTACTGCCTACACCCCTGCCCCATGGATTGGTTTGAACACGCTTTAGCATCTTGTTATAAAATATTTGCAAGTATAACTGTAACCACTGATGGTATTCAAAAAGTCAATTTTTGTAAACTTGCTTACAAATGTCATCCAAAACATTCAGTTATATCAGCCAATCATCAAGCAAAACCATAATGTAAACTCCGAAAGACTTGAGTTTGAGATTTATGTGACTGCATAATCATCTTTGTGTCATTTGCACACTTTCAACAAACATTTTCACTGTAGATCTAAGTCATATGGCAATTGCCCTGTGGCTGCATCAAGCCAGTCCGCTCCTTGTCATTGCAACGGTGAGAGCACAGGTGACAGTATCTCAAAATTTACTGGCACTTATTTGGACAATTATCACCAACAATCCAAACAGGTGCTCTGATTAATTCAGCATTTCTGAAGTGTGTTATTTTGAGGAGCTGTTGGGGAATCCTTAGTACAGAACACCCACTGTGACATCTTTCCTGCAATTAAAGGACAAGGGAAGGATAGAGGAAGGATTTTCAGCATCAATTCTCTCTTATTTTCTCATTCAAAAAGTAACTACTGTATTTCCAAAAGAAACTACTCTCCTCTTTGCTTATGTTGACTTCCAGTCACCTTCAAATACAATGCACTGAGATGAAAACATGCACTGAGAGCATATTATCTAATATGTCTCTCATACCATCATTGACACCAAGGCTACCATGCAATAATTCCACTCCCTGTCCAACATCAAATCTTAGACGAATCAGAATTTTGTCCAGTTCAACTTCAGCAAAACCAAAGCCATCCTTTTCCGTTCCCACCAGCATCCACGCATCTTTTTCACTAGCCAGAAGCACCGAGTGTATGATCCACCTCGGCCTCCTCCCGATATCCCGACAATCACAGAAGCCAGTCTTCAGCCAATTTGATTCACTCCACCTGATAGAGAAACGGCTGAGTGCACTGGATACAGCAAAGGCTATGGGCCCCGACAACATCCTGGCTGTAGTGCTGAAGTCGTGTGCTCCAGAACTAGCCACGCCTTTAGCCAAACTGATCCAGTACAGCTACAACACTGGCATCTACCCGACAATGTGGAAAATTGCCCAGGTATGTCCTGTCCACAAAAAGCAGGACAAATCCAATCCGGCCAATTACCGCCCCATCAGTCTACTCTCAATCATCAGCAAAGTGATGGAAGGTGTCGTCGACAGTGCTATCAAGCGGCACTTACTCACCAATGCTCAGTTTGAGTTCCACCAGGACCACTCGGCCCCAGACCTCATTACAGCCTTGGTCCAAACATGGACAAAAGAGCTGAATTCCAGAGGTGAGGTGAGAGTGACTGCCCTTGACATCAAGGCAGCATTTGACCGAGTGTGGCACCAAGGAGCCCTAGTAAAATTGAAATCAATGGGAATCAGGGAGAAAACTCTCCAGTGGCTGGAGTCATACCTAACACAAAGGAAGATGGTAGTGGTTGTTGGAGGCCAATCATCTCAGCCCCAGGACATTGCTGCAGGAGTTCCTCAAGGCAGTGTCCGAGGCCCAACCATCTTCAGCTGCTTCCCTCCATCATAAGGTCAGAAATGGGGATGTTCGCTGATGATTGCAGTGTTCAGTTCCATTCGCAACCCCTCAGAAAATGAAGCAGTCCGTGCCCACATGCAGCAAGACCTGGACAACATCCAGGCTTGGGCTGATAAGTGGCAAGTAACATTCGCGCCAGACAAGTGCCAGGCAATGACCATCTCCAACAAGAGAGAGTCTAACTGCCTCCCCTTGACGTTCAACGGCATTACCATCACCGAATCCCCCACAATCAACATCCTGGGGGTCACCATTAACCAGAAACTTAACTGGACCAGCAACATAAATACTGTGGCTACAAGAGCTGGGTATTCTGCGGCGAGTGACTCACCTCCTGACTCCTCAAAGCCTTTCCGCCATCTACAAGGCACAAGTCAGGAGTGTGATGGAATACTCTCCACTTGCCTGGACGAGTGCAGCTCCAACACCACCCAAGAAGCTCAACACCATCTAAGACAAAGCAGCCCGCTTGATTGGCACCTCATCCACCACCCTAAACATTCACTGCCTTCACTACCGTTTACCATCCACAGGATGCAGTGCAGCAACTCGCCATGGCTTCTTCGACAGCACCTCTCAAACTCGCGACCTCTACCACCTAGAAGGACAAGGGCAGCAGGCACATGGGAACAACACCACCTGCACGTTCCCCTCCAAGTCACACACCATCCCGACTTGGAAATATATTGTCGTTCCTTCATCGTCGCTGGGTCAAAATCCTGGAACTCCCTTCCTAACAGCACAGTGGGAGAACCTTCACCACACGGACTGCAGCGGTTCAAGGCAGCAGTTCACCACCACCTCCTCAAGGGCAATTAGGGATGGGCAATTAGCGAAGCCTACATCCCATGAACGAATAAAAAAAAATTCCATCAATCTCCCCAGTTGCCTGATTAGACAACATGTAACTTCAATGTTTGTTTCAATGCAAAGCTGACCTTTATACCCACATCCAACAGTTTCTAAGACCGCATTTTCCACCTCCAGTACAGTCCCGATTTCTGTCCCTCTGCTGCCAAGATCTTAATTCATGCCTTCATCATGTTTGAGATCAATTTCTCAAATGCCCATATTGTCTCTCCCTGCCCCCTCCTGTGGAAATGCATGAAGAGATACTTGACCATATTAATGTAGCAATGCATGAAGGGATATTTGACCATATTAACTCTTTGTTACCTCACATAATGGGGTAGCTACAGCACACACAGAAAAGCACAATTATCAATTATGTAATTACGTTTAAGCCTTGGTATGTTGATAATCAAATTAGCTGAGCAGGTGCTTAGTACCATCTGGCCCCCCTAGCAGATAAGGGTATTGCTGACTACAAAAATATAACGAGAATACAGTTTCTTGAAAGGCCATGTGGCCTTGAGACTGACTTCAGCCCTACTGATGACCAGGACAGAAATGTGGGGAGGATGGGAATGCTCAGGCCTACGAGGCATACGTGCCAAGATAAAAAAAAGGGCTATGGACGTTCGGAGGGGGCAGGCTCACTACTTGATTGACTAACTACATGAGCCAATAAAGAATGTATGTGTATGCCCATATTCTAGGACAGGTGGGCGTCGGTACTGAACTGTATAAACGTGAGCTGTTTCTTGAACTCAGCGAAGACGTAGCCTCAACCATTGTTTGGGGTACACTTCCACTTGTACAAGTTTCTTAATAAATTCTTGCTTGTCTGAATTAAGTGTTTGGGAGTTAATGCATTGTGTATAATAAGTAATATTAAGTTTAAGTTTTCGACACTCCCTCAACTCAAGACAAACTCATAGCCTATGTTCTTTCTCATTCTCTGCACATTGAGCACCCCTACCTTTGCCAACGTCCACTGGTTCCCTCTCTCTCTCAACATCTCAATTTCATGTCCTTGTCCGAGCTCTTCATGGCCTTACTTCTTCCTACTTCAACATCCCAGGAGATTGATCATCAGTCACTCTGCCCCTTCTTTTGTGGAACCCCTCCTTTAACAACTGTCATGCTATCTCTCTCATTGCCTTCAAAAGCCTGACTTAGCTCCTGACCATGCTTTCGGTTCCTCACCCTAAATTTCTCCTGTATGCCACTCAGTAGCTTTTTTTTAAAGCATTAAGCCCATAAAAACATTCTTCTACATGTGGGGTGGTATACAAATACAAACATTATTACAGGGGTTACAATATTTATTTTCCTAATATTCGATGCTAGATTCTTCTCTTTTTACCAACATAAAACTCCCCTTGGTATTGCTCATGGACAAGGAAAAAGTTCAGTTTCTCTTTCAACGGCTTATTCTGTTTTTTTTCCCACTCTAAATCTCACTCTGTATGGCTCTCACAATTTTCTCTGTTTCCTTACATTTCCTTTATCTTCTGTATCTCTCCTAATCACTCCATATGGTACTCAAATATGGTCCTGTATTCAAGTAATCAATTTCTACATTATCTTTGTTAAAGCCCTGGATATACAGGAAGATGGCAGTCAACATATATTGGGTCGGAGGTTTTGAACCAGGGTGTGATGGAAACTGGCTGCCAGGAGGTGGTGCAGCAAGTACCGGTGAAAAAGAAACTCGGGTTATGGTTTGGCGCTTAAGGCAGAGGAAGTGGGGGAGAGACTGGGACCTGATGGGCAGTGGTTAGAAAACAGTGGAGGGCTCGAGTTTGAGGCTAGACTAAAGCCTAGGAGCACTCAAGGGGGAAGAGGGTGCTAAGAACTCAGCAGAGAGAAGTTCTGTGACCTGGAAACATTTGTTGGGGAGTAAAAGTCTAGGTCAAATCAGAAGAGGGGGCTACGATCTTATGAATGGGAGTATTTTGGGGGTGGGGGGTTGAGGATTTATCAGGCAGGATCAGGACGTCTGAGAATGTAGTTCAGTACAGTACCCAGGAACAGAGGACAGGCCCAGAAATACTGGGGGGCAGCGTAAAGGATCTGGATAATGTAAAGCAGAGTCTCCGAGGCCTCCTGGGATTGCTGGAAAACTGATGGAATAAGGCTGCACCTTCCACAGCATATACGGGGTGGCTCTTTTAAACACACTGGCTTTGTTGACTACAATATGAAGTGAAGGAATAAGAGAATATGTGGGAAAAAATAGCTGCTTCAAAGAGAATGAATCCATTTTCACAGATTGGCTTACACACAAGGAAGGAAAAAGCATGTCCTATTTTAGTGTAATTTCCATGGTTTTACACTAATTAGCCAACCTACCATTAAATGTCAAAAGTATGAAATAAATTGGAAGAAATAAAATCTTTAAAACCTTAAAATTTGTTGCCTATGTCTATATAATAGAGAACTCAAATTCACACACACGTTTACATACACTTATTGATAAAGAGTGCACAATCGTGAGTATCACTCAACTACGTGGGGCATCACACATCTGTCTTACTTTGCAGAATGCAGCACATGGCAAGTTATGAACAACTCTCCTCCATTATCTGGTCATCGGACTTTGTACTACATAAGGAAAACAGCCGAATCAAGATGAAAATATTTTGGATAATATGAAACACGAGCATTTTAACTGACTGCACTAAGTACAAGTTTATTGTTAAGATCAGCTTTTAAACGCTTCACTTTATCCCCTCTCCTGAAGAAGTTCATTCCTTGTGTCAATGAGTCATCAAACCACAGAAGGCATCACAGCCAAGCCCTCACCTGACATCTACAGAGGTAACATTTCCATCAGAGGTCATTGGGTAGCAATCAGGAGCTGGACCTCCAGCAGTTTTCCTCTAAGTCAGAGCCGCTGAGGCCAGCTTAACACCCATATTACTTCTCAAGCTGATATCAGATAACTCAGCACAGATTGAAACTATATTCTTGAGTCTCTGTGCCTGAGCTACTTATTGTATCAACTTGCTACACCATTAAAAGTAGCATTGAATGGGGCGGGGGGGAATGCTGTGGAATACCAGGAGGACGTGTGCTTAAAAATTGTTTTTTTCCCCCTTCAATCCAAACTTAATTAATGCCCTTTTTACCAGCACATGTGGGTTTAAGGTTAACTGAACAGCATCCAGGCATCACTTCTCATTAGACCTTAATAGTGGGCTTACAGAGCTACACCATTATTGTGCTTATTGGCTGCCTGTTCTGGGCAAAGTACATAGGTTTCACTTGAAGCAGAATTCAGTAGAGACAGACTATTTCCTTCTTATTTTTCTAAAGCTGTATCAGCCACATTCTCTGCTTGCTACTCCCTCCGTCGCCCACAAACAGCACACCCAGAAGCTGCATACAATTCAGCATCAAAAGCCCAGTCCTGAAATTCTACTGTGCCAGAAACATAATACATTCAATTTTGCTGCACAAAATGTATTAACAGTTTAGACAAAATCAAGCAGATGCAAGAATAACACTTCTTATATTTACATTTGTCTGTGAAATACAAGAAAGAAAAATAAATTAAATTAAAATGAACCCCAGACTTTTCTTACAACTAAGATGCAAGGATTGTTTAAAAGAAACAAACTCGTTCTGTTAAGCGAAATACAATACTTAAACCACTACCAGGCACTTTAACCAGAAAGACAGCTATTTAATTTATTATACAGTAAAACCATAAGACCAGTCGGCATTCAATAACTCAACTGGACTTATGCAAGGAAAATCAATCAGAATTTACAAGGTTATTGAATGAACATATCAAGTTTATTCACAAGATGACAGAAACCAAGTGTAAAATTTGAGTGGATTGTGATGTTTTTGATTGAAGAAACTGAACAGGTCTCTAAAATGAATATTAATTTTTTGGTGGGGAGGACAAATGAAAAAAAGGCAATGTTTCTCTCCTCCCACAATGGCACTCCTGCCGCTTCTGACCTGACAATATGGTTCAGCCACTTTTTACAACTAAATAATAGAACAGCTGAGCTTGCATAAATTGGACATAAGAACATAAGAAATTGGAGCAGGAGTAGGCCAATCGGCCCCTCGAGCCTGCTCCGCCATTCAATAAGATCATGGCTGATCTGATCCCAACCACAAATCTAAAGAACACAAGAAGTAGGAGCAGGACCCGGCCACACAGCCCCTGGGCCCTCTCCGCCACCCACAGGGCATTGACCGATCCGAACTCAGCTTCATGTCCAATTTCCTGCCCGCTCCCCATAACCCCTAATTCCCTTGCAACGTGTGAAAGTTAATGAAGTCTTTATAGGACCTACCCCCTAAAAAAAGTTTAAATAATGAAGCCCAAACAAACCCATATCAAGCACATCCTAAGAACTTCATTAACAGTTCAGCAAGTTGGCAACGGGATGAAGACACAACACCAAAAGCACATTCCAGGATGAGCAATAAAGTTTGGTCGGAATTGTATTTTCTTTCATTTTTAATGCTGCTAAGGCTATGTTGAGGAATTGCAAGTGAGGGACCAATTTCAATTGCTGAAATGCGTAAGTTGTTTTGCTTTGCTTTCACTTTGTTACTATCATTTACACTTTCGGGCAAAGACAAAATTGCAGCTTATGAGGGAATTCATAAAAATGCCAGCCAAACATCAGCGTACGCTTCATAACCTTCATTAGTTCCATATCAACTGTAAATTCATTTAATAAACCCGACCCACACGTTTGAGTGACCGTCTGCATCAAAGGCACACATCAACCTAATATTTTGTCCAGATGAAAGCAAAATAATAAAAATGCAAAACAGTTTCAAGCTTAATCTGACGGTTTTTATGCAAATACAGCAGTGTTCTCTGAGCTCAAAGGAAAGCATTCTATCATAACATTTTAATAATTTGCATGGGAAAACATGTTCGAGTAAGTGGAGTACAAAAACATAACTAAATTACCCCACTGTGAAGTGAAAGCAGGAAGGGTTTTGCAGACCTCACAGCTGTTTTTCACAAGTCAAGTGTAACTGAAAAAAAAATTAAAATGCAAACTACAGTAAGATTTGTACACAATGGCACATCTGTGCTGCTTTATTAGATCATATTCACTTGATATAAAATATACTTAAAACTAATTAATAGTCAAACATCCCTAGAAGCAGTACAGAAAGTTCATTTCAATTTCAGAATGTGCCCCAGGCAAATTAATCAACACTAATAGAGTTGAGATCATGATGTGGAGATGCCGGTGATGGACTGGGGTGGACAAATGTAAGGAATCTTACAACACCAGGTTATAGTCCAACAGTTTTATTTGAAAATCACAAGCTTTCGGAGCTTACCTCCTTCGTCAGGTGAGTGAGTGAAGGGTTTTAAAATAACATATATATTAGGCAACAAGTTCCATCCCAACATCAAACTCACCATGGACTACTCCTCAGAATCGGTTTCTTTCTTGGACACACGAATCTCCATCAAAGACGGGTACCTCAGCACCTCACTCAACCGCAAGCCCACGGACAACCTCACGATGCTCCACTTTTCCAGCTCCCACCCTAACCACGTCAAAGAGGCCATCCCCTATGGACAGGCCCTGCGAATACACAGGATCTGCTCAGACGAGGAGGAACGCGATGGACACCTACAGACGCTGAAAAACGCCCTCGTAAGAACGGGATATGACGCTCAACTCGTCGATCGACAGTTCCGACGGGCCACAGCGAAGAATCGCATAGACCTCCTCAGAAGACAAACACGGGACGCAACCAACAGAGTACCCTTCGTCGTCCAGTACTTCCCCGGAGCAGAGAAACTACGCCATGTTCTCCGCAGCCTTCAACATGTCATCGATGACGACGAACGCCTCGCTAAGGCCATCCCCAAGCCTCCACTACTCGCCTTCAAACAGCCACCCAACCTCAAACAGACCATCGTTCGCAGCAAATTACCCAGCTTTCAGGAGAACAGCGTCAACGACACCATACAACCCTGCCACGGCAACCTCTGCAAGACATGCCAGATCATCGACACAGATACCATCACACGAGAGGACACCACCCACCAGGTGCATGGTTCATACTCCTGTGACTCGGCCAACATTATCTACCTCATACGTTGCAGGAAAGGATGCCCCGGAGCATGGTACATTGGCGAGACCATGCAGACACTGCGACAACGGATGAACGGACACAATCGCCAGATAGGAGGGTTCCCTCCCAGTCGGGGAACACTTCAGCAGTCAAGGACATTCAGCCACCGATCTTTGGGTAAGCGTTCTCCAAGGCGGCCTTCGAGACACACGACAACGCAAAATCGTCGAGCAGAAATTGATAGCCAAGTTCCGCACCCATGAGAACGGCCTCAACCGGGATCTTGGGTTCAAGTCACGCTACACATAACCCCACCAGCGGGAAAAAAAAGTTATCTGTTTTTAATACAACTGGACATTCTCTCTCTCTCTCTCTGCCTTTTGGGTCTCATTCTCTCTCTGTCTGTGTAATCTGACCCACTGTGTATTCAGTATACTGGGATGTAATGTTTTCCGTGGCTAACCTGTCTGAACACCAACGACACCTTTGATTGCTGTGATTGTCTCCCAGCCTAATATATGATATGCCATTTTAAAACCCTTCACTCACTCACCTGACGAAGGAGGTAAGCTCCGAAAGCTTGTGATTTTCAAATAAAACTGTTGGACTATAACCTGGTGTTGTAAGATTCCTTACAATAGTTGAGATCAGCATAGGTGTCCAACTTGAGAAAATAAAAGTGTGGTATTTTGCTTCAGTATTTTGGATGTTCATGACTCGTAAATTATTACAGCCATTTTCCAGAGACAGTGGTGGATATGTGCTTCTCTGCAACACACAATACTGCTCCTGTGACACTCGAACAGTCATTACAAACTGCAGGAATAATTACTTAAGTTTACCCTTGATGCTGGAAATGAAGAACTTGCAATTAAAAAGCACGTTTCATATTCGCAGAACATTCAGGAGTACTTCACAGCCAAGAATTCTTATTGAAATGTCATGTTAGCAAACACAGCAACCGATTTCACACAGCAAGGTCTCAAACAGCAAATGAGATAAGTGACCAGTTAACCTCTAAACTCACTATTCTCCCCAAATCCTTAAAAGTGTTGGCGTCTTCCAAATCCATGCCCACTTTCCCGCTACTCTATGTTCAAACCCATCCAATCAGGTTTCCGACCCTGCCACAGCACTAAAATGGCCCTTATCAAAGTCAGAAATGACATCCTATGTGACTGTGTTAAACTATCCCTCCTCATCCTTCTAGATTCTGGAACGGTCCACATGTAACAAATGTAACTCTGCTATTCAAGAAAGTAGGGAGAGAGAAAACAGGGAACTATCGGCAAGTTAGCCTGACGTCGGTAGTAGGGAAAATGCTAGAACCTATTACTAAGGACGTAGTAACAGGGCACTTAGAAAATTATAATATGATTAGGCAGAGTCAACACGGTTTCATGAAAGCGAAATCGTGTTTGACAAATCCTTTAGAGTTTTTTTGAGGGTGTAATAGCAGGGTCGATAAGGGGGAACCAATGGATGTAGTATATTTGGATTTTCAAAAGGCATTTGATAAGGTGCCACACAAGAGGTTGTTACACATGATTAGGGCTCATGGGATTGGAGGTAATATATTAGCATATAACATGAGGATTGGCTAATGGACAGAAAACAGAGAGTAGGAATAAACAAGTCATTTTCAGGTTAGCAGGTTGTAACTAGTGGGGTGCTGCAAGGATCAGTGCTTGGGCCTCAGCTGTTTACAATCTATATCAATGACTTAGATGAGGGGACCGAATGTAATTTATCCCAAGTTTGCTGATGATACAAAGCTAGGTGGGAAAGTAAGCTCTGAGGAGGATGCAAAGGGGCTACAAAGGGATATAGACAGGCAAAGTGAATGAGCGAGAAGATGGCGGATGGAGTATAACATGGGGAAATGTGAAATTATCCACTTTGGTAAGAAGAATATTTTTTAAAAGGTGAGACACGAAGAAATGTTGGTATTCAAAGGGACTTGGGTGTTCTTGTACATAAATCACAGAAAGTTAACATGCATGTACAGCAAGCAATTAGGAAGGCAAATGGTGTGTCCGCCTTTATTGCAATGGGGTTGGAGTTTAAGAGTAAAGAGGTCTTGCTGCAATTATTTAGGGCCCTGGTGAGACCATACTTGGAGTACTGTGTACAGTTTTGGTCTCCTTACCCAAGGAAGGATATACTTGCCTTAGAGGGGTGCAACGAAGGTTCACTAGATTGATTCTTGGGATGAAAGGGCTTTCTTATGAGGAGAGATTGAGTAAAATGGGCCTATATTCTCTGGAGTTTAGGTGAGAGGTTATCCCATTGAAACGTATAAAATTCTTAGAGGGCATGACAGGGCAGATGCCAAGAGGTTGCTCCCCCTGGCTGGAGAGTCGAGAACTCGGGGTCATAGTCTCAAGATAAGAAATCGGCCATTTAAGACAGAGATGAGGAAAAATTTCTTCACTCAGGAGTTGAGAATCTTTAGAATTCTCTGCCCCAGAGGACTGTGGATGCCCAGTCATTGAGAACATTCAAGATTGAGATTGATAGATTTTTGGACTCTAATGGAATGAAGGGATATGGGGATAGGGCAGGAAAGTGGAGTTGAGGTAGAAGATCAGCCATGATCTTACTGAATGGCGGAGCAGGCTCGAGGGGCCGTATGGCCTGCTCCTGCTCCTATTTCTTATGTTCTCTACCTGTCTGCAACCTTTGACACTGTTGACCACACCATCCTCCTCCAACTCCTCTCCTCCACTGTCCAGCTGGGTAAGACTGCTCTCACCTGTTTCCATTCCTATCTATCCAGTCATAGCAAGAGAATCTTCTATAATGGCTTCTCTTCCCACTCCCGCACTATTACCTCCGGAATCCCACAACGATCAATCCTGGGCCTCCTCCTATTTCTCATCTACATGCTGTCCCTCAGCAACATTATCCGAAAAGACATCACGTTCTACTTGTACGCTGATGACACCCAGCTCTACCTCACTACCACCTCTCTCGACCCCTCTACTGCCTCTGATTGGTCACATTGCTTGTCTGACACCCAGTATTGCACGAGCAGAAATTTCCTCCAATTAAATATTGGAAAGACCAAAGTCATTGTCTTCGGTCCCCACCACAAACTCCGTTCCCTGATATTGTTTGAGGTTGAACCAGACCATTCACAACCTTGGCATCCTATCTGACCCTGAGATGAGCTTCTGATCCCATTACTCGCCAGCATGATGACCACCTACTGCCACCTCCGTAACATCGCCCATCTCCACCCCAGCTTATCTACTGCTGAAACTCCCATCCATGCCTTTGCTACCTCTAGGCTCTTCTATTCCAATGCTCTCCTGGCCAGCCTCCCACCTTGCACCCTCCGTAAATTTGAGCTCATCCATAACTCCTCTGCCCATATCATAATTTGCACTGTCCCATTCACCCATCACCCTGTGCTCGCTGACCTACATTGGCCTCGATTTTCAAATTCTCATCCTTGTTTTCAAATCCCTCCATGACATCGCCCCTCCCTATCTCTGTAACCAGCCCTACAATCTTCTGAGATCTCTGCACTCCTCCAATTCTCGCCTCTTGCGCATCCCCAATTTTCGTCACTCCACCATTGGTGGCCATGCCTACAGCTGCCTAGTTCCTAAGCTCTGAAATTCCCTCCCTAAACCTCTCTCTCCTTTAAAACGTTCCTTAAACCCTCCTTGACCAAGCTTTTGTTCACCTACGCTAATATCTCCTTATATGGTTTGGTGTCAAATTTTTGTTTGATAACGCTCCTGTGAAGCGCCTTAGGATGTTTTACTATGTTAAAGGTGCTATATAGTTAACAAGTTATTAATGTTGTATTGGTTGAGGGATGAATGTTGACCAGGAAATTTTGAGAAGACCCCACAGTACTATTCTTTAAATACAGTGATGGGCCTTTAACATTTAACTGAACAGGCAGAACGTGGTTTTAACGTCTCATGCAAAAGACAGCTCCTCCAATACTGCAGCACTCTCTCTCAGCACTAGCATCAAGCTTAAAAAATACACTCAAGTCCTACAGGACAGTAGTAACAATATGGAATGGGGAGCTAGGACATATATTTTAGTCTTTCCCAGTCCTCCATGACAAATCTATACCTTCAGGCTCCATTAATGAGCTAGGCTGGTTATTCAATCATCGAGTGCCCTGGAATACCACAAACCTGTCTGGTTGAGGTATCGGATTGCAGGGTCTAACTCGGAAGGTTGACTTGGCTCCGAGCGTCCATCATTAATCAAGAACTCAGAGCTCCTCAATCCCCAAAAGACTCCACCTACCTCCCTCCTCCAAAAAGATAGTCACCAGTTGTTGCCTACATAGCAATTACTGCACTAAAAATGCAAACGATTAAATAAATACTTTGAGATGTTTAAGATGCACTTGTGAGTTGACAAAGTCCGGCTGAGCCAAGCTGATCCTTCAGGTGAAACCATAACTTCAATTTTGTACCAAATACATCAAGATCAAATGAGCACTCTAAAAATATTGGCAGCGTCATTAAAAAATCCACACTAAACCAGTGTTAAGTGCTGGCCAGCAGGGCATGGCCACCTATTTTAGGCTTTTTATGGTTGATAATTTTTTCCTGAACAACAAGGGACATAGAGTTGTTGCCCCTTATGAATACTATTAAAGAGCTCAACGAAACTTTAATAAGCGGTGGTGCCATGTTTTGGCAACAAGCGTTCTATGTTTCGATCACATCCAATAGCAATTGTCGACAGACTATTGCATTTTGCTCCATATTTAAACCTTTGGCAGATGCTTGTGTTGATATGCTACCTTAACTATACAGGCACTTTGTTTGTTTTGATTCTGGCAAATCACTATCAATTGGTGCCAACGAATGCACCCAACAACAAATGGAAAAGGAAGGAAATGGAATAGACACAAAATATCCACCTACAGTCCCTGAATTACCAGAGTACTTATGCATATATTATACTGCCAATAGCAACAAATCTGTATCGGTATTAAGTGTTTGAAAATCAGCATCCTTATATCAGGGCTGATGAGATCCACAGAACGTCGCCATCAAACTGTATACAATTGTCGGTTTCAGCAGCACAGCACACCAGAAAATGATAAACGCCATAACTTTGCAATGTGCATAAAGCTAGTTAATTGACTTAGCGCAGCGTGTCCGACTCTCTCAAATTGATAGACCAATACCAATAAGCAGTTTTCTGCACGTGTGAAGGAAGCCGGGCTTTCAAATTTCCTCCAAAACTGGGGTTAGTCAAAGACTACAAACAAATATTCAAGGTGGAATGAATGAGGCAGCATCTTTTAATGCATCTTACTCAAATCAGTAGTGCCTGCAATTGTAGCATAACAGAGTAGGAGACATGACCTCACTTGTATTGTGCGCACCCCATTATGTGGGACTCCGAATTGTCCCAATCTAAACTGCACCGCGAACAAGGCCACCAAAATACTTTCAAGAGATCGGTACCTGGTGTGTGGCCCAGCTAAATAACACCCAGAGTACAAACAGAAAAGAGCGTTGAAACTATTAGCTTTATTTCTGCAGTGAGTTCCAGCCGAATCACTCCAGGTATAAATAGAAGTGAGGCTTCAGGTAGCTTGCCACGTATTTGCCCTATGATATTCAAATTGGGTTTTCAAATACCAACATTCTAAAAAGGTTAACAAGCTTAATGTTTCAATCTTACAACTAAGCAGGAGCAGAACATTTCTAACACAAAAAGGTTTACGGTTTTAAAAGCCATGTATATAGTCTACCTTTTGGAATATTCTTCAGAGGGGAAGAATTGTTTTTTTTATATATATTAATTTTTTTTAATACAGGAGTGTGCATGGAAGATGACCAGATATCAGAATCTTAAAATCCATAATTTCTTCATAAATCTTCCAGGTTTTCAAATTTTAAAAATGCATAGCTGTTGTAGCATGCTTATATGTACATTTTTGCATAACATCTGGTTATTTTTCTTGAACTGTAACATCATACCATCTTTGTTGCAGCTGAGAAACCAAATATTGAAGAGATCTAAAATCTGGTCGATACCAATTACTATTTTTTTTTCTGTTTTAAGATTTGACTATTGCTGTTTTTCCACATTGCTATAAATATAATCTATTTGGAAATTATGAGTAGCAACTGCTACCCTGTCATGTCAAACTTTAATCAACATTAAAATGACAGTTTAATATGAATGAGATGCTAATCAATCTTACAAAATATCTTTCAGAGTCAATTATGATTTTCCTCATTGTACTTACTTAATCGAGTTTCTAAAATGGTCTTCAGCTGGGTTTTTTACAGTACAACTGTTTAGCAGCCACAAATCTGCATCGGAAGAATTTTCTGCAAGTGAAAAGAAAGAACACCGCATTAGAAAATCAAGATTTCTGACCCACTTTAGTACATAAATAAGGTCTTTTCCCTTTTAATCCTTGAATTCAACAACGGTATAGAACATTTCTGGTAACCCATAATAAAATGGAAACAAGAGAAACATAAAATATGTATTTCTAAAACTGCACAAAGGTTTTTTTAAAAAACAGAAATGAATGAATACAAATATTCTTGGCATCAGCCCTTTTGACACCGTAGAAACGAGAAATACAGGCAATACAATTACATGGCACACAAGTTTGGAAACCTTTCACACCCTAATAAAGCAGCTGGGTAACATAAGTCAGTCTTCACCATTAAGTAGTTAGTTGTCATCCTGACAAGTAGTTGACATTTTTTGAGAAATTACCTCAGTGTTACATTATGATTCCCCTGACCAGACACACAATATATGAAGCTCTCAATGTGTACATTATACAGAATATTGTATAAAGCAATTTATTAATCCAACCCCATCATATACATATGTGAACATTCTTAGATCCTGGACCATCTCATTACAATAATCTTCTATTAAAAGCAATTTAAAAGGTATTAAAAACTCCACAGTATATACTTCAAAAAACATATATATTTCCCAGTGCTGATGGCACGACTGAACCGAATGGAAGAGAGAAAGCTTGGGGAGGAAAAACTTAAATCACATACTAATTACTCTGAAGCTGGCCTGAGAAAAGGGAAACATTAGAAAAAAGCAAATAGACTTTTACACTCGAAACAGAAGATTATAGGAGTTTCTGGTGCATATTTGGAGCTTGTTTTTCCCGGAGTTACCCATTAAGACATGTCCTTGCTATTGTATTTCGACAGAGGCCCTCAGTCTCATTTGATGTGTACGTATGCATTAAAAATCCTGCCTCATCCCACCAGTCACCTCATGCATGTCATCTTTCAAATATCTTTGCCAAGACCAGCCAAGTATTTTCCAGCAGAAGCTTATTTGAAGAATATGACTTTCAATGCATACACAGCTGAACAGCTCAGAATAAACTAAATGGGAAAGGTGGCTGCCATCTGCAAATACAGAGTTTAGGGTGGGTGCAAATGAATTAAAATTCTTGACTTAACTTCTCAAAAGTCTAACCAAGATCATAAAACTAAGTCTCCCAAGAATTGGCACTTTTGATTTAAGTAAACAAGATTCTTGTAAATTTGTGGTACGATATACAGGACTTAATAACGGATCTGAACTTCAAAGCAAGAGTGCAAGGATGTAAGCAAGACCACTGATTTCTGGTTTTCATGACCATAAGCTTTGGTTAGTTGTACTCCAGAAATCACAATTTTTCTGGTCTGATGACTTAGTTCCTGCCATTATTCCAACCAATATTCCATGAAATAACCAACAAGGCTATAACTAGTTAGAGGTCTGCAAAATACAATCGAACATTTCTAAAGATATTGTAAATTGCTCACTTTGCCCCAAAGAGTTGTACTGAGCCAAATTTTAACAGCCTACAGCAAAGTTCTTCTGCACTATAAGGTGCAATCAATCCAAACGTTCACCACAACAAAACTCCCCCTGAAAATAATGGGAAAGCAGAACTGCTCCACAAACTACAAACACCACAATACACATTGTGAATATCAAGGATACATGGAGATTACGTCAACACACTAATCCCAATTTTGTGTACAAATGGCTGTTAGAGTACTGTAGCTATGCTTTTGTGGTTTACCAGGTAATTCTAATTAGTTGATGCAATTACTATTTTATATCAGTCCCAGTCCATTACTCTCCATTTAATCAAGGTCTGTCACTAGTCACAAAACCGCTTACAAATTGTCCTCCAGTAAATTGAATATTTTCAGCCATTTTGGTCTTTTTAATCCTCATTTAATTTCAACATTAAACTAATTCCAGTTTATGTTTTAAAGATGCTAGCACATCAAGTTAAAAACAATAAAGCAACACAGATTGTCCTTTAGTAGATCATATGCGGCTGGGAGAGTCAGTAATCCAGTAATTTATTTTTCACCAGTGTATACTGGATTACATTCTACACCAAACTATAATGTATTCAAAATCTTAAATCTTCCTGTGTGCACAACTTCCAGTTGTCAAATTTTTGACAAGCTTTTTTGTCAGTTTTTCCCATTGCAAATTTCTACGTAAACTCATTATGACTAGGCAATGAGGTCACTGAATACTCACAAATCGCTCAAAAAAACATTCTGAAAAATTTGTCATGGACCATTGTTCCTCGGTAAGACATTTCTTGTTCAAAAGGAAGGATTTAAACAATTTTTTTAAAATTGAAAAGTTATATATTTCATAATTACATGTTTCATAATGACATCGTTAATTTTAACCATTTAAATTTTGTGTGTTTTTTAATGCCTTCACTTAAGTTTTTACTTGATTGTTTTGGCCTGGGCTTGGACTTGACATGTTTGCCCAGAGTTGTGACTCTAATTGAATTTGGATTGTACAGTGTACCTAATTGCAAAGAAACCACTGGTATCAGTCAGCTGTAATGAAGGAATATTTTTCTTTAGCTTCTAGCACTTTGCGCTCATTAGCTTTTCTTCAAATAGCTTTGAAACACACGGTCAAATTTCAAAAGCTTTTATTGAGGTAAAATTTGTATCAAGTGTTTCTTTCTTAATGTATGTTTGTGAGAAAATAACACTGTTCTCATTACACACTTGTTGTAGCTTATGTATTCTATAAACTTTGGAAAGTGTATTAAGGTGAGGAGAAAGAGAAAAATAAACAAGACAGAATGAAGTCAGAGAGTGGATAAGAGTGCCTTTCTTTTTTAAATGTTACTTCGACTTGGAAAAGCCAATGAATTATCTCACCTGTGTTTTGTTGACAGTTATAAAAGGTCCATGCTAATCATTTACACCTGTGACAGATTCTAAAATTCTAACATTTAGGAGACAGGAGGAGAAAGAAAGACACAGCGATAGAAAAAGGCAGACAGGCGGTTTCTTTCCTCTTTTAATTTGATTTCTTGTTTTAAACAGTTTGAACTTTGAAAACAAACAAAGCCTCTGAAGGAAACAAATAAGAGAGAGAGCAGGAGGGCGAGGGGAAAAGAGTGAAAGGGGGAAGGGTGAGGCTGAAGTGATCTCTGGCTTCTCACCATCTGCCCTTGGGAGAAGTGTGTGGGAATGAATGAATTGTGGGTTAACGGTGAGGTGAGTGATGGAAGCAAGGGGTTGGGGGAGCGGGGGGTGAGGGAAGTACGAATGATTGGGGGAAGCACAAGTGATTGGAGGAAGCAAGTTGTTGAAGGCCACATTCTTTCCACAACTACCATCCCATATTCAGTCTGCAGTCAATAATGGCTCCTTTCCCTGCCACATCATGGACAGGGATGAAGAAAAGAAAAAGGGAGAGAAAAGCAGACGAGGCCAGAGAGAGAAGCAAAACGGGTTAAGAGAATTGTAGTAGAGCAGAGAATGAGAGACAGAGACAGAAAAATAGTAATGGAGACGAGAAACAGACAAGAGTGGCCATATTCTCTGACTTACCGAGTGAAACACCACAAGAGACCAACTGGTAACATTAAAAATCTTGCGTCTGCTGGAGCATTTCCACTGGCAGGAGAGTGTAATTTAAGTGTGACACATTTACATAGGCAGTTCCATTATAAATTATAATGGAAATATATAAAAATGACAGAATGTATGACTTTAAAATTGGAATAAAAGTATGTTTGTGCGTCATGGTCCCCACTTCATCAGACTGCAATTGGTCTCAACTCCCATATGCAGAACAAGTGTAAGAGCTGGAAGAAAAAAACCAAGGCAGTACAGTCCCACCACTTGCAGGAGGGTATAAGTGCAACGTGGCAAGTTTACATAGGTGTCATTATAAATGTGTACATGGGAACTTATAATGGAAAAAAGTTGACAGGAAGTGTGCAAACGTAACATTTTTTCGCAGGAGATTGACCAGTGTTAGAAATAAATTTCTCGTATCAGCTTGTTGCAGCTAGTTCAGCTAGATGTTCCACCAGAACAACTAGCAGCAACTCCAGATAAATTTACATAGAAAATACAAATACATGTGCTAGGCAACATGATACCATGGCTGAGCACCAACACTATCATGTTACCGGACAGAGAAAAAAATTCATAAAATAAAATATTTGATATTCACATGATTGTCAGATAAAAAACTCAATGTACAGTACTATATACATCAGAGATACATGATGATAGTGCATCACCAGACTTTTTTTTAAAAAGTCAAACAGATCATAATGAGGGAAAGTGAAATCACACTACATACACAATGATGTGGAGATACTGGGGTTGACAATTGTAAACAATTTTACAACACCAAGTTATGGTCCAACAAATTTATTTTAAATTCCACAAGCTTTCGGAGGCTTCCTCCTTCCTCAGGTGAATGGTGTGGAACGATTTCCACACCGTTCACCTGAGGAAGGAGGAAGCCTCCGAAAGCTTGTGGAATTTAAAATAAATTTGTTGGACCATAACTTGGTGTTGTAAAATTGTTTACATACACAATGACCACTAGATGGAGGCTGTGAGCTATTTAATAATATTGTAATACAAAAAGTCAAATTCAAATTAGATACATTTTCAGTACAATGCCTTGGAGGATTTGGACAGTAAGAACCTACTACCTAAGGCACTACTAAACATTATACACCTCCATTAGTTGAAGGGGAGATTATACTACATCATTTATCTTTCACACAAGAAAAACTGGGCCTGCAGTCTGTAACGCAGACGTAATTTAAGTCCACCTCAACTGAAATAGCACATCGCCCACCGAGTCAGGCAGCACGAAGACAGGCTGCACTTTTCAAAGAACATAAATAAGTGGGGTTTTTTATTTACTTGTAACTTTTTCATTTATTCCTGTAGAAAAAACAACATACCAATATTATAATACCAAGAACGGTTAAAATAGACGCATGACATTTTCATGGCATGACAGCAGTCTTGGGGGGAAAAATGAGGCATGTCAGTGTTAAGAGCTTTTAAGCTTTGTTTGGCTCTTATCCAGACTGGTGAATTGGTGTCTTGAGAGAAAACTAACACTTCATCTCTTGTATTGCTGCCCTTACCACACTAACTGAGGTGCAGGGCAAAAATTATTAGCAGCATTGATAAGAGAGAGGAAAAGGGAATTGCTGCAAACTCTTATTCAGCTGAAGAAAAATTGAGAATTGGGGGAGAACAGCAGCAACGACAACTTGCATTTATATAGTGCCTTAATGTTGAAAAATATTCCAAGGCACTTTACAGAGGCATGAGAAAAATTAGACATCAAGCCAAATGGAAACATTAAGAAGAGTGACCAAAAGCTTGATCAAAGCAGTGGGTTTTAAACAGGGTCTTAAAGGAGGAGAGGGAGGTGGAAGCACAGAGGGGTTTTGGGAGGGAATTCCAGAGAATGAGCAGCTGAATGCACAACCACCAATGATGTAGCATAGGAAGAGGATAAGTCCGGAGTCAGAGGAAAGAAGAGTTCGGGGTGGATGATCGTAGGGCTGGAGGAGGTGACAGAGATAATGGAGGGTGGGGTGAGGCCCAAGGACGAGTTTAAACACAGGGATGAGAATTTTACATTTTAGGCATTTAGGGACCAGGTGCTGGATTAAATACTAAATAAATGAAAAAGTCATAGCAAGTAGAATATGCAACCTATGTTTACACCATATGCTCAGATCCTAAAGCAAAATGCAGGCTAATTTGCCTTTTGTTTACATTGTGTTCTATTCTTTAACAATGCCTTCTATAAAAAGACAGAAGCTGGCAGTTACAACCTGATACTAAAAAATCTGTTGAAAGGTTTACCTTGTCTTTCAGTTAACTGCCAATCATTTAGTTGTATAACACCCGTGGTCTCCCCCAAGCATCGGGGTGGAGAGCAGTCATGCAAATGATAAGTAAAAAGACAGAAAAAGAATGTGCCAGCAATGCATGATACTCAAAATTTTTGTAAATGGTCTGTGGTAAAATGTTTCTCAGAGTAACTATTTTACAATCAATTTCTAGTGAATACTTGATCAACACACCTATTAAATGGATAAAAACTGAAAATCCCAAACAATTTCTTATCAAACACCTTCTACTCAACTTTTGCGAACAGAAATTCATAATCAGTATAATTCTCTTTGTCCAAGATTTACTGCCTATCACCTTCCACGTAACATCTTGCAGGACTTGCAATACTGCTACCAAATTCAATTTTACATAGGACGTACAAGATCGCAAAAAACCATTGCATTCCATCTGGCATGTATCAGTGTTCAAGAAATATCATATTCTTCAATGTATCTCAAACTCCTCTACCAATGTTTTCGCTAGATGCTTATCAAACTTTCTCTCAAATTTGCTGATACAATCAGCCCCCACTGCCTCCCTTGGGAGCCCATTCCATACATACACCAAATTAATGGCGTGAAACAGATCACATTTCTAAAATGTCAGGCCACAACTGTTGATTATTCAATGTGATTTGGAAACGGAGTGGAGACTGTGCCATCTCCTGGCATAGAGATGTCGGACAAAAATAAAAAAGGGTTGTCCTGGCTTGGGAATAATCCATGCCAACTGATAGCCAGTCGAAGGGAACACTTTGCAAAGGTCTGAAAGCAGGCTGTCCTTTCTCTCACCAGAAGAAGTAGGTGTCCAGTGCACCGATGAAGATGGATCACTGACCTCAAAAATAAAATTTAATGAGTAAAAATATCAATTTTCCAAAAATCTCCCAATATGCTTCTCACCATACAAGAAATTGCACACAAGGCATTTTTGCATTTTGAACAATAATAAATGACCACTTTTCAAATGTGAGCATTCAGTAGGAAAACCAATATTTATTTCATACAAATGGACTCTATTTCCAATATTTGCAATATGTAGCAATCTAATGAGTACAAAAGACCAGCTGGTTTCCAGTCCTTTATATAAATGGCAGGGTACAATAGGCTGCACTAGGGCCATTCATAATTGTCATTTATTACTAGACAGTACCGGAAGGGAGGGGGCTTAAGAGAAATGGTGCTTAATGCTGCAAACCCACTATTTAAAGACAATCATTCCAGTGAGTGGCAGAACATGGATTCAATCCCACCACTTTCTCCCACCTATCACTTAAGTTCCTAATCTCTTGAATCAGATCGAATCAGATCATTCAGTGCTAAAATGCAGTTTACAATTGAAGTTTTTAACAGTGGTTCTGTTACTTTAATTTCAAGCCCTGATTCTGTTGTTTTATAGTATTTCTACTGGAGAATCAAACCACTTATCTAGCCCGTGCTCTCTCTGTTTGAGCTGTGACAGCCGTGGCTCAGTTGGTAGCAATCCTGCCTCTGAGTCAGAAGGTTAAGGGTACAAGTCCCATTCCAGAGACTTGAGCACAAAATCCAGGCTGACACTCCAGTGCAGTACTGAGGGAGCACTGCACTGTTGGAGGTGCAGTCTTTGGGATGAGGTGTAAAACTTCCTCCCTCAAATAGGATCCCTTTCAATGCCAGACCACTGCGGTAATCTCACCCAAAGGGATCGTCCCAATACATCCTGGAGCGGATCTACTGAAGAGAGTGGAGGACTAGACTTCAAAATGATCTGAAGGCCATTCTGGCGAAAACCAGCTTTTGGAAACCATTGACAGTCCCAGCTGCTCGCGTGGTTTCTTGGGGTCAGGCAGCTTTAGGGGTACCTTGAGACCAGTTTGAAGCTGTGGCCCCCCAGTCTTGGCAGAGAAAGTCTCCAAAATACACAGAGGTACATGCTGCAACAGCCAAAACAGCCTGGCTGGAATAAGGACCCAGCGTCAATGGTCTCCACAACATCAAGAAAAAAAGACTTTTTTCCCCAAATTGTCACAGAAATTTCAGATGAGTATCATTTTCTAATATAAAAAGCACTTTGTGTAAAAAGATCTCACTCCAACGTCTTTCCTCCCCTTTAAACAGAATATGCCTCTTAATATTTCACCATGGCCATTGTTTAGAATATGACTGAAGTGAGCAGGCTGGAGCTTTCTTGGTCAATCCCATTCCCTAATCCACACAGGTTATGGTGGCAGATGCAACTGATTTACCTATCACTTCGGATAACTAGGAAACAGAGTAAGCAGAAAAAAGACTTCCATTTATATAGCACCTTTTACAACCTCTCAGGACATCCCAAAGCACTTTACAGCCAATGAAGTGTAGTCACTGTTGTAATGTAGGAAACGCAGGAGCCAATTTGCGCACACACAGAAATGTGATAATGACCAGATAATCTGTTTTTAGTGATGTTGGTTGAAGGTTAAATGTTGGCCAGGACACCGGGGATAACTCCTCTGTTCTTCTGCAAAATAATGCTATGGGATCTTTTACGTCCATCTAAGAGGGCAGACATTGGTTTTACACCTCATCCCAAAGACGGCGCCTCCAACAGTGCAGTGCTCCCTCAGTACTGCACGGAGTGTCAGCCTAGATTTTGTGCTCAAGTCTCTGGAATGGGCCTTGTACCCATAAGCGTCCGACTCAGAGGCAGGATTGCTACCAACTGAGCCACGGCTGACTCAGCTCAAACATAGAGAGCACTGGCTAGATATGGGGTTTGATTCTCCAGTAGAAATACCATAAAACAACAGAATTAGGGCTTGAAATTAAAGCAACAGAACCACTGGTTAGCAGGACCAATATTTGTCAGAAACCTCTGGTTTGTAAAAAGTGGAGAAGAGGAACTACTTCATATAGTGAAGTGTGTAGTAGTTCGAAGTAATTTTGAAATCTCTCAAAATTTACCCTAGCAGTTGCTAAGAATAGAGTAATGTCTTTAGAATCTGTACTGGAGTGCTAATGAGCAAGCATAGAGCCTTTGCAAAGCCTAAAGCATATGCCAACAACCCTGAATCATCTGTTGAACTCTGTGGTTCAACTACCACATATAAAAGGGGCAGAGTTCCAGGCGACAACTCAGTCTAGGAGGAAATTCCGCAGGCATACTCACTGGTCCCCTATTCTAGAAAATAAAAATGTACTTATTGTACTTTATACACATTTTTGGAGCTGTTTGTAAAACTCCTGCAAAAATAGTTGCCTGCATGTGGGAGCAGTTGATGGGAGTTGTATTCATTGGCTGATCAATCATACCAGTCACATTCCCACTCTCACTGGGCCGCTGTTAAACATAATGGTCTCTATCGAGCAAACCAGTGTGAATTTTGAACCCTGATTAAATGCTTCCTTCATGAGGATGGAGTATAAATAAAAACATAGGTCATAGCAGCCAGTAAAAAGAGGTTACTTCCACCTTCAAACATAATCACTGAACAACATAAACAGATTCCAATGCAGAGATTCCATTAATGAATAATAATCCACCACAATAATGAGATTATGCTCATGGTTCCCAGCTCCTTCAATAAGTTCCAAGTACAATACGTACCTTAACAGCACTTTGGTTCACTATTTTGAACTTCTAATTAACAATGAATAAAATTGAATTCTACCTGTACTGTCACAAGTAGTGAAACCTGCCTATCTAGTAAGGCTGATGCGTCAATCAGGGGCTCCCAGTCAAGAGTGGTGCATGCAGGGAGTGCTGATCCATAAACCACAGGCCAGCATAATATGATTTTTCTTCCCATTAATTTAGATGGGTGTGCTTGAGTGGAGAACTCAGTCTTAATAAATCAATGCATCACGACAACTAACTGATAGTTCAGCAAATATTCACATTATTCTCAATTTCTCACTGTATTCAAATAAATATAGTTACCCCACTTTCAGAGTCAGCCAAGCACATCGGAAGTTTAGAAAGTGGAAGATTTATCTTTCTTTGGCTATCTCTGAAATAGCTCAAACAACAGCATTGTAATAAAAAGTAATATGCACATACAATTTCATACTATTGAGAGAAACAGGTGACTTTGAACCTATGACTCCAAAAGCTATTGGGTAACAATCTTGGCGACGTAGACATAACCAACTCAGCAGAAACACGAGTTGATCTTCAAGGTAAAACTGCATTTGTAGGGACTGACAATTCCATGGTGAACCCTAAGACAGATAAGCAGCAGAAGCATCATCAAGAAAGGTGGGAAACAGAAAGCAGGAAACTACAAGCCAGTTAGCTTAACATTTGTCATAGGGAAAATGCTAGAATCTATTATTAAGGAGGTTATAGAAGAGCACTTAGAAAATCTCAACGCAATCAGGCAGAGTCAACAAGGCTTTGTGAAAGAGAAATCATGTTTGTCTAATTTATTAGAGTTCTCTGAGGAAGTAACAAGCAACGTGGATAAAAGGGATCCTGTGGATGTGGTGTACTTGGATTTCGAGAAGGCTTTTGACAAGGTGCCACATCAAAGGCTCATGTTGTAGGGGGTAACAAATTAGCATGGATAAAGAATTGGTGAGCTAACAGGAAACAGAGTAGGCATAAATGGGTCATTTTCAGGTTGGCAAGATGTAATGAGTGGAGTGCCACAGGGATCAGTGCTGGGGCCTCAACTATTTACAATCTATATCAATAACTTGGATGAAGGGATCGAATGTATGGTTGCTGAAATATCTTTTTATTCGTTCATGGGATGTGGGCGTCGCTGGCAAAGGCCAGCATTTATTGCCCATCCTTAATTGCCCTTGAGAAGGTGGTGGTGAGCCGCCTTCTTGAACCGCTGCAGTCCGTGTGGTGAAGGTTCTCCCACAGTGCTGTTAGGTAGGGAGTTCCAGGACTTTGACCCAGCGACAATGAAGGAATGGTGTGTAACTTGGAGGGGAACGTGCAGGTGGCGTTGTTCCCATGTGCCTGCTGCTCTTGTCCTTCTAGGTGGTAGAGGTTGCGGATTTGGGAGGTGCTGTCGAAGAAGCTTTGGCGAGTTGCTGCAGTGCATTCTGTGGATGGTACACACTACAATCACGGTGCGCCGGTGGTGAAGGGAGTGAACGTTTAGGGTGGTAGATGGGGTGCCAATCAAGCGGGCTGCTTTGTCCTGAATGGTGTCGAGCTTCTTGAGTGCTGTTAGAGCTGCATTCATCCAGGCAAGTGGAGAGTATTCCATCATACTCCTGACTTGTGCCTTGTAGATGATGGAAAGGCTTTGGGGAGTCAGGAGGTGAGTCACTCGCTGCAGAATACCCAGCTCTGACCTGCTCTTGTAGCCACAGTATGTGTGTGGCTGGTCCAGTTAAGTTTCTGGTCAATGGTGATCCCCAGGATGTTGATGGTGCAGGATTTAGCGATGGTAATGCCGTTGAATGTCATGGGGAGGTGGTTAGACTCTCTCTTGTTGGAGATGATCAGATCAGCCATTTGATAAGATCATTGCTGATCTGATTGTGACCTCAACCCTACTTTCCCATCTACCTACTATAACCTTTGACTCACTTGTTAATCAGGAATCTATCTAACTCAGCTTTAAAAATATTCAATGACCCTGCCTCCACCGCTCTCTGGGGAATTTAAAAGCTTCTAGAAAGGGATGGGCTAATCATCGACAGTCAACACAAATCTTTGCATGGGATTTTATATGTAGGATATAAAATACAAGTGCAACGAAGTGTTCATTCTACAAATGGATATGGAGAAAGAGCAGAAAATGGGATTAGAATACAGTCCCCACCATTTAAAACGTCGACATTTATAACAGTCACTTATATCAGCCATAAAGAGGTAACCATTATCCATTTGGATTAACGTCAATTTCAAAGCTGCCGATCGTAGTGTCTTAAGTGCTTTGTTTATTTCGGTCAGAAACAGCTGTGTTTACTCATGTTCGCACCTCCTTAAGGTGCACTGAATGTAATAAAAGAGCCTTTGGCAGTCTCTAATAAAGTATATTCTTTTGAAAAAATAACCTTTTATTTTTATCCCATTGAAATGATGGCTGATATAATTTTAAACTAATGTCAAGCCTTCCACATTGCTCAAAGCTCAAGGCATTAAAAACAGCTGATTCATTGCTGTCGGTACAAAAAGTGCTGGGTAATCTTGCAAAGACTCTGCAAAAGCTTGCATAAAACAACTGCACATATTAAGGGTTGATCAATTGGTTATTCTTGCATAAAATCTTCTACAAGAAATCTTTTAAACATTTCACTGGCAATTTGTCGTACAGACGGGTCTCGTTTAAGACTAAATTGATTCTGGTTGCTGAGAAATAGAAAATCAATGAGTATGTTAATTTCTGACACTAACATTTTTACGTAAACCCGAAAATAGTTCATCTGTATCTGCTCTCTCTCTCCCTCCCCCAACCTCTTTACTTCCTGTTCTTGTCCTCTTGTAAAGCACTGAATTTTTCCAAGGAAAACTGCAATAAAAATGCAGCCTCTAGTATAGTGATAACTGAGTGAAGTAGCACTGTTTTGCTTCTGGGAAGAATTATGATTCCAAATTTCTCTAAAATGGCATACACCTTTTTACTCCCAATCAAATTGTTGGTTATTTGTGCGTGGTAGAAACTATTGATCAGTTAATGTTATCTCATTTTCTTCCCACCTATAGAGGTGGTAAAGAAGTCAATACCGAAAGGCATACTTCTGTGCTATAATTTTATCATTCTACGATAAATCTATGCATGAATTAGGAGAAACTGAAACAACTTGCAGTTATATAGCACATCACATCATCCACAAACAGCTCAAAGCATTTCACACAGAATTAATAATATTGTGCGGTTACTGCTGTATGGATAGAAACAGGGAGGCTATTTTGTTTGTCCCACAAACAGCAATGAAATGAATGACCAGTCAATCTCTTTTTGGTGGAGTTGCTTTAGCGAGACATGTTGGCTACGAGACTGGGAGGACTTCCTGGCCTTTTTCTAACAGTGTCGTGAGATCTTGAACTTCTATTTCAGAGAATATTTTTCATGCAAAGGGGGTTTAGAACATAGAATGCGTTACAAGTGAATATTGAAGCTATTGAAATTTTTACAATTTCTATCAAACTAGAACTTATTTTCTAACTGGCAAGCATAAAGGCACTTTTGTCAATAAGTAGGACTTCTGCTCACTTACCCAGCCTTGAGACAGCATTTCGGTGAGATTTATTGGTATATGAGTAAAATTTTCACTATGTCCACTTGACAGGAGAATAATTGTAGGATTTTGACAGTTCAAACTTGGATTGCATCTAGAGAGAATATTTTGAGCTAAGTAACACCAGGACTAATTAGGAGCTGGTTACAGGTGTGTCACCAGTGTTGAGACCAATTTAAGGTGAAAAATTAATATAACACAACAACTTGCATTTATATAGCACTTTTAACTTTGAAAAAGTCCCACAGTGTTTTACAGAGATATAATCAGACAAAAATGGGTGCTGAGTCAAAGAAGGAAAGAAAAAGACTTGCATTTATATAGTGCCTTTCATGGCCACGTCCCAAAGCACGTTACAGCCAATGAAGTACTTTTGAAGTGTAGTCACTGTTGTAATGTAGGAAAGATCCCACAAACGGCAATGAGATAATGACCAGATAATCTATTTTTAGTGATGTTAGTTGAGGGATAAGTATTGGCAAGGACACCCCTGCTATTCTTCGAAATAATGCCATGGGATCTTTTACATCCATCTGAGAGGATAGAGGGGGCCTCAGTTTAACGTCTCAGCCGAAAGACTGCATCTCCGACAGTGTGCCATTCCTTCAGTACAGCACTGAAGACGTTAGGAAGGATGACCAAAAGCTTGATCAAAAAGGACAGTTTTAAAGGAGGAGAAGGAGTTGAAGGAGGGAAATCCAGAGCATGGGGCCTAGGCAGCTGAAGGCACGTCTGCCAGTGGTGGGGTGAAGGGAGGAATGGTTGCACAAGAGACCAGAGTCTGAGGAACGGAGAGTTCTGGGGGAGGTTGGAGGAGGTTACAGAGATAGGAAGGAGCGAAGAAATGAACGGATTTAAACATGGAACAAAATGGAATTTAGGGATTATGAAGAGATCATTTAAGATGCTTAATGGGTTTTATACTAAGCCTATGCAGTGAAAGATGGAGAATCCTAGTGGTGTATAAACTGAAAGAACAGCAATCAGATGGAAGCAGTCTATGTTTTAAACTCTGAATAATCAATAAACATGTGGATGAGAATTTTAAATTGGAGGCATGGGGGTCCCGGAGCCAATGTAGGACAACAAGGACTGGAGTGATGGATGAGTGTGGGATAGGATACAGGTAGCAGAGTTTTGGATGAGCTGAAGCTTACAGAGGGTTACGGGTAGGAGGCTGGCCAGGGGAGCATTGGAATAGTTGAGCCGGAATAGTTGAGCCTGGAGGTGACAAAGGCATGGATGAGAGTTTCAGTAGCAGATGGACTGAGGCAGGGGCAGAGGCAGGCAAAGTAATGAGGGTGGAAGTAGCCAGTCTTTGTAATGAAGATGATATGGAGTCAGAAGCTCAGCTCAGGGTCAACAACAGCAGAATTTTTCCTAAAACATACTGGTTTCAATATCCTGAACAATTCTAGTGACACAATCATTGGAACTGTTAAAATGCCAATTTCTGATTAACTTCAAATTCATTTATCAGAAGTATCAGCTGAACCATCCGCTGTCAGGTTTGTTGAAATATTGTAAATGTAAATAGCTGACATGTTGTAAAGGGACACATACTACAGGCTCACCAGTGTCCCCGTCTTCAAACCCATAACCTTTTAAAGCATATATTTCTAACAGAGAAGATTTTATAAACCATTTTCTCAGAAGGCAATCATATAAGGTCTTTGTACATAACCATCAAATACATTACAATTGCAGCCTGTTGTGCGACACAGGAGTTCCAATTACTTACATTGAAGTCAGCATTTTAGATTGTTCTGGAGACCATCAGTGGGTCACCCAAGCAAGAAAAGGCTAATAGTATCTCAGTACACAGCAGTATCTAACTAGTTCATTTTCTAGCTTTAGTTCATTCAGAATACCCTCCAGGCCCATACAAAGTATTATCTGCTGTACAAAGGAATAGAGCTGTTCTGAAACACCTGCAGGTTGGCTTTACATTATACATCCTTTGTGGGCCCAGGTTGTAAACTCAGAACTTTAACTGTCTTCACGATAAGATAATAATTTAAATCATCACCTACTGCATCATCCTACCCCCATAAATTTAAATCTACTGATTAAAGCAACTACTTTGTTTCATTTGTTAGGGGCTTTTTTCTTTTACAATTCAAAATCTTACCTGCAAAATTTTCTTCGATATCTTAAACAATATAAGGAATCTTACAACACCAGGTTATAGTCCAACAAATTTATTTTAAAATCACAAGCTTTCGGAGATTATCCCCTTCGTCAGGTGAATTGCAGCCTGACGAAGGGGATAATCTCCGAAAGCTTGTGATTTTAAAATAAATTTGTTGGACTATAACCTGGTGTTGTAAGATTCCTTACATTTGTCCACCCCAGTCCATCACCGGCATCTCCACATCATGGCTACTTAAACAATATATACACACGTATAATTTTTTTTGAAACAGTGAAGTGAAGAACTCCTGTGGCTCCCCATTTTAGTGCCTCAATGCACCTCATGGTCCTTAGTTAACATACTGAAAAACTTGACTTACACCTATCTCTCCACCTCATCATCAAATCAGTGAATAAAGACATACTTCTCGTTAGAACACATATTTTGTGCATGCTGTTCATCACTGGACACTGTTGCAATAGCAATGCCTGCACTCCTCAGAGTTGGAGCATTTTGTCAAATTAAATATCTTGGTAAAGAGTTTGAATGGTGTTCGATAATGTGAGTGACTACTTTAACCAGAATCAACATCACAGTATCAACAATTAGAAACAGTATTGTCTGGCTTGCAAACCTGAAAAACAGATGAGGCAGGGTCGTTTGAGACCAATTTGCACAACAGTTTTCTTCTTCAACTGGATGTGTTGTAAAAACTGACAGTAACAACTGAAATGTAACAAACTGAAGTGTGCTAAAACAAATCTTATCTCCAATCATAAGCATTTATCTTGTGCTTAAGTATTAAAATTTCAGTCCAATTATTTCCCATAACATACCAAACCATGGGAAAATAAGACAGTTATAAAGTTGTGCAATTTCTATGGGAGACACAAAGATGTGACAAATGATAAAAGAATAATTTTCTTCCCAGCAATATAATCACATCTAACTAGAGGGCAAAGATTCAATGGAAAACTTATGACTACTCTTTACACTAACTTTTACTGAAAAAACTGTGTTGATTGGCAGTATAGGCCTATCAACGGAATACAAATCTGCAAACACACCTTGGAGCTTTGGTCGTGCCAGTTTTTCCCATGAGAATATTCTTCAAAAATCTGTTAGTTCATCCAAAGTCTAAGGTACATAATCAACTATGTTCAAATTACTGAAATCAAGATAAAAACTGCAGTAACTGGTTACTGAACTATCCAGCCTGTGTAACTCAATAAACATTAAGATTTTTAGACAAACATTGTGAAATCCTGTAAGAAACAGTCACATGCAATCTAACAGGCTCCTTTGGGGGTACCTGCACATTACACCTTGTGGGTTGCAAGTATATTCATATGAATGAAGGTTACAGTAACTAGACTAAACCAAAAATATACCAATAGTTTTTATTAAGTTATTTTTTAAGGGAGCATTAAGGCAAATTTCTCCCTTTTTACAATTCCCTTTTCTTCATTTGCCTTGCTTGATGTTAATAACTGAAAGAATAGGCTCACACCCTCTTCCTAAGCTGCTGCCAATGCTCCCTAGAGGAATAGGGATGGCTCTTATAGGGACAGGAGTAAGCCATTCAGCCCCTTGAGCCTATTCCGCCATTCAATTAGATCATGGCTGATCTGTATCTTAACTCCATTCATCCGCCTGAGTTCTGTTACCTTTAATACCCTTGCCTAACAAAAATCTATCAATCTCAGTTTTGAAATTTTCAATTGACCTAGCATCGACAGCTTTTTGGGGGAAGAATGTTCCAGATTTCCACTACCCAAACTCTCCCTTTCAATTTCTGCCTGTGCGCCTCTTCCCTCCCCTCCCGCTGGAGGCAAACACTGTAGTCTCCATTTCGTGCCTCTGTGTCCTATGCGGCACCGACTAAAAAAATGGAACAAGACTCAAAGTTTGTAGCTCCAAGTGTTAGCATGCTGACATTCAGAAACATCACTCCCCTTTAAAAAAAAAACAATTTCCTGACTAAGGATAGCCAGTCTAGACCTCGACCACTGCGAATATCAATCTTAAGGAGACCACCAATGGATGTGCAATCATGCAACAGGGTAACTCATCATCAGATTTTTCTCTCAACTTGAAGCAGCACATGGCTTCTGCTCAGCAACTACACAACAGAATTGGCTGTGTGGGGAATAGAGAGTTTAAACCTGCAGTCTACTGCTCTGTAACTGCAATGGAGTGCCAACGCACTGTGCCAGCTGGCTACAGACAGGTTTGTTAAATGGAAACAGCAAATATGATGGAACATCTGCAAAAGCAGTCCAAGTTCAGAGACCACAAAGTGAGTATTAACTTGAAAAAGGCACCAGAGTACATAGACTAGTCATCTAAAAATTCAGTCCTGTCCCCCCCGCCGCCATCCTTTTAAAAGTTTCCCTTCACAATTGCTATTTAACAATCTAACTACTCCAATCTAACAGGCTTCAACTCTCAAACGGAATTTGTCTTTCTTGAGAAAAATCACATACAAAGTATCCTAAATATAGGGAGGGGAAAGAAGAAAATAACAAACAGCAAATGAGTAATGGTTATGTAAAGGAGAGGGCCTGCAGAAGATGCACATTTGTAAACAAATCTGTTCATTCATAAAATTTTCAGATCTTTAAGGTTTCCAGTCACATTATGTTTGGTCTTTTGCAGACATACAAAAAAGAAAAAAATTGCATTATATAGTGTCTTTTATGTGCTGAGGATGTCCCAAAGCACTTTATAGCCAATTAATTATTTTTGAAATGTAATCGCTGTTATGTAGGCAAACACAGCAGCCAATTTGCACACAGCAAGGTCCAACAAACAGATAAATGACCAGTTAATTTGTTTTAGTGGTGTTGGTTGAAAGATAAAAGTTAGTCAGGATGCCGGGAGAACTCCACTGCTCTTCTTCAAATAATGCCGTGAAATCTTGTGTGTCCACCTAAACGGGCAGACATCTTCCGAAAGATGGCACCTCCGACAATGCAGCACTCCCTCAGTACTGCACTTACATTGAGCACACAATGTGAAGCCACAACCTTCTGACAGCAGAGGAAGTACTACCTTTGAGCCAAGAAGACACTTAAAGAACTAAATTGCAAGAGACAGGAAATCTTAAAAAGATCTATATTATTTAATGGTCTCAGTAGGGAGAAAGCAAAAAATACTTACTCCCAAAACAAATTCCTTATTTTGCATTTGCACATCAGTCTTTCAACTTCCCCAAACCAATTTATACCCTCATTGTTTAACACTGTCATGGAATTCGATCATCGATAATTACATATCCAAGACTATTTCTGACATATTCAGTGATAATATTCAAAGAATTATAAATTCACTGATTAAATTCATTATCAGAGTTCATTTATATCAGGACAGGTCATAGCCTGGCCTACACTTTGATTTACTGAATGCAGTGTGTGGGAGATTGAGATTAGTTTCACTTTCATCCAAGCTTCATCAAACCCAGTATGTATACAGTATACATCATATCAAAGATCATGAAAGTATACACAGTAATTGATTTTGATTCAGTTCCTACCTGCAAGTGAACAAGCCATCAGCAATAATGTCTAAATTCTTACCCGGTGGATCAATCTGGTTGCAACTCAAATCACGCAAACCAGTTTCTTTAATGACCAATTACGGGTTGCATTCAAAGTTCACCTGTAGTGTTGGTGCAAGGTGGTTTCTCAAAGGCTTCACGCTGACTCTGGATGAGGTAGTCTCATTCCATTTTGGAGTCAGTTCATTCCTTAGATACCTGATTAATTCCCCAAGTTTAGCATTAGTGCAAAGCCATAACCACTTCACAACAATGCTAAATTTCAGTGTTAATCCATCGTACAGCAGTCTTGCACTGAGTGATGTGCACGTGTGCAGGTCAAGAGTTGGCTGCCCTCCTACTTTCCCAGCAACAGGGTCCAGGCAGACAAATGTAAAAAGATTGAGAGAAAATTAGAAAACAAATCTATTACCCAAAATAAAATCACAAAATTCAGTAACATTCTTTTTGGTCTATACAGCGGTCAGCTTTAGCTAATTCTGTTAAACCATAATATTATAATTTAATTAGGTTTCCTTGAGGCGAATCACTTGCAAGATTTACGTACTCCAGCATATGTTTGCTTTTAATGTGCAACTCTTATACTTGGATAGGATGTACCCTTGATCTGAAAGCTGCCTAACTGATGCTACTGCAGAGCTCAGATACTTTTGGTCCCTTAGAGGCTGAGACAGGAGAAATTATAATGGGGAATAAGGAAAAGGCAGAGACATTAAACAAATATTTCGTATCTGTCTTCACATTAGAAGACACAAAAAGCATACCAGAAATAGTGGGGAACCAACGGGTTAATGAGAGTGAGGAACTTGAAGTAATTAATATCAGTAGAGAAAAAGTACCAGAGAAACTAATGGGACTAAAAGCTGACAAATCCCCTGGACCCGATGGCCTACATCAGAGGGTTCTAAAAGAGGTGGCTGCGTAGACAGTGGATGCATTGGTTGTGATCTTCCGAAATTCCCCAGATCCCCGAACGGTCCCAGCGGATTGGAAGGTAGTAAATGTAACACCACTTTTCAAGAAAGGAGGGAAGAGAGAAAAGAGAAAACAGGGAACTAAAGGCCAGTTAGCCTGACATCAGTCGTCGGGAAAATGCTGGAATCCATAATTAAGGAAGTGGTAACAGGGCACTTTGCCTAATCACATTATGATTTTCTGAGTTAACATGGTTTTATGAAAGGGAAATCACGTTTAACAAATCTACTAGAGTTTTTTGAGGATGTAACTAGTAGGGTAGATAAAGGGGAACCAGTGGATGTAGCATATTTGGATTTCCAAAAGGCATTCGATAAGGTGCCACATAAAAGGTTGTTACACACGCTTAGGGCTCGTGGGTTTGGGGGTAATATATTAGCGTGGATTAAGGATTGGTTAACCGACAGACAACAGAGAGTAGGAATAATCTGTTCATTTTCACGTTGGCAGGCTGTAACTAGTGGGATGCTACTAGGATCAGTGCTTGGGCCTCAGCTATTTACAATCTATATTAATGGCTTAGATGAAGGGACCGAGTGTAATGTATCCAAGTTTGCTGACGATACAAAGCTAGGTGGGAAAGTAAGCTGTGAAGAGGACACATAGGCCCCGATTTTCAAAGGAAATTGCGGGTGCGTTGGGGGCTGCGAAAATCGGAGAACTCCAGAGCGGGTGAGGAAGCCGGCTCCAACCCGCCAACTTCCGGGTTCCTCACAGATGCATCTGTGTGCGCGTGCCTCACAAATGCGGAAATTATAGTTAAAAGAAACAAATGTACCTTATTGAGGTACTTAAGTACTTTATTTCTGAGGTGGTATATAGTTAAAATGATTTTAAACTTGCTGGGCAGCATTTCCACTGCTTCTGATTCATGCATCGTTTCACCAGGCATGAAAGGCCGGATCAGGCAAAAATAAACAAAATGGATTAAATAAAAAACCATTGCACAAAGTTAAATAACAAAATAAACCTACCTTTCCACCCTGCTCCGATGTCTCCCTCAGCCTCCGATGCCACCCTCTCCGATCTTCCACTCTTTCTCCCCCCCCCCCACCCCCGATCTTCCACTCTTTCTCCCCCCCCCCCACCCCCGATCTTCCACTCTTTCTCCCCCCCCCCCACCCCCGATCTTCCACTCTTTCTCCCCCCCCCCCACCCCCGATCTTCCACTCTTTCTCCCCCCCCCCCACCCCCGATCTTCCACTCTTTCTCCCCCCCCCCCACCCCCGATCTTCCACTCTTTCTCCCCCCCCCCCACCCCCGATCTTCCACTCTTTCTCCCCCCCCCCCACCCCCGATCTTCCACTCTTTCTCCCCCCCCCCCACCCCCGATCTTCCACTCTTTCTCCCCCCCCCCCACCCCCGATCTTCCACTCTTTCTCCCCCCCCCCCACCCCCGATCTTCCACTCTTTCTCCCCCCCCCCCACCCCCGATCTTCCACTCTTTCTCCCCCCCCCCCACCCCCGATCTTCCACTCTTTCTCCCCCCCCCCCCACCCCCGATCTTCCACTCTTTCTCCCCCCCCCCCACCCCCGATCTTCCACTCTTTCTCCCCCCCCCCACCCCCGATCTTCCACTCTTTCTCCCCCCCCCCCACCCCCGATCTTCCACTCTTTCTCCCCCCCCCCCACCCCCGATCTTCCACTCTTTCTCCCCCCCCCCCACCCCCGATCTTCCACTCTTTCTCCCCCCCCCCCCACCCCCGATCTTCCACTCTTTCTCCCCCCCCACCCCCGATCTTCCACTCTTTCTCCCCCCCCCCCACCCCCGATCTTCCACTCTTTCTCCCCCCCCCCCACCCCCGATCTTCCACTCTTTCTCCCCCCCCCCCACCCCCGATCTTCCACTCTTTCTCCCCCCCCCCCACCCCCGATCTTCCACTCTTTCTCCCCCCCCCCCACCCCCGATCTTCCACTCTTTCTCCCCCCCCCCCACCCCCGATCTTCCACTCTTTCTCCCCCCCCCCCACCCCCGATCTTCCACTCTTTCTCCCCCCCCCCCACCCCCGATCTTCCACTCTTTCTCCCCCCCCCCCACCCCCGATCTTCCACTCTTTCTCCCCCCCCCCCACCCCCGATCTTCCACTCTTTCTCCCCCCCCCCCACCCCCGATCTTCCACTCTTTCTCCCCCCCCCCCACCCCCGATCTTCCACTCTTTCTCCCCCCCCCCCACCCCCGATCTTCCACTCTTTCTCCCCCCCCCCCACCCCCGATCTTCCACTCTTTCTCCCCCCCCCCCACCCCCGATCTTCCACTCTTTCTCCCCCCCCCCACCCCCGATCTTCCACTCTTTCTCCCCCCCCCCACCCCCGATCTTCCACTCTTTCTCCCCCCCCCACCCCCGATCTTCCACTCTTTCTCCCCCCCCCACCCCCGATCTTCCACTCTTTCTCCCCCCCCCCCCACCCCCGATCTTCCACTCTTTCTCCCCCCCCCCACCCCCGATCTTCCACTCTTTCTCCCCCCCCCCCACCCCCGATCTTCCACTCTTTCTCCCCCCCCCCCACCCCCGATCTTCCACTCTTTCTCCCCCCCCCCACCCCCGATCTTCCACTCTTTCTCCCCCCCCCCACCCCCGATCTTCCACTCTTTCTCCCCCCCCCCCACCCCCGATCTTCCACTCTTTCTCTCCCCCCCCACCCCAACCCCGATCTTCAGCGCCCTCCACTCTGTTCCTGCGCCGGATGACGTCTCTCACTCTTTCCCCTCCCCCCACAACCTCGACGTTGCAGATCCTGTCGGCAGCCAGCTCAACAGGCTGGCTGCCAAACGAAACTCGGAAACAACTTTAATCATCATCAATTACATCGTGATCATGTTGGATGAGCTAAGTTTTTTTTTTAATTTGGGTTTGCCACATGCACCTTCACGCCCCCCCCCCCACCCCACTATCAACCCACCACCATTTCAAAATTGAGCCCAAAGAGTCTATAAAGGGATACAGACAGGTTAAGTGAGTGGGCAAGAAGGTGGCAGATGGAGTATAATCACTTTTTAGGAAGAATAGAAAAAACAGAATATTTTTTAAATGGTGAGAAACTATTAAATGTTAGTGTTCAGAGATCTGGGTGTCCTCGTACAAGATGCACAGAAAGTTAGCATGCAGGTGGTTCAGCAAGCAATTAGGAAGGCAAATGGAATGTTGGCCTTTATTGCAAGGCGGTTGGAGTACAAGAGTAAGGAAGTCTTGCTACAATTGTACAGGGCTTTTGGTGAGACCACACCCGGAGTACTGTGTACAGTTTTGGTCTCCTTACCTAAGAAAGGATATTCTTGCCTTAGAGAGGCAGTGCAACGAAGGTTCGTTAGATTGATTCCTGGGATGAGAGGGCTGTCCTATGATGAGAGATTGAGTAGGATATGACTATAGTCTCTGGAGTTTAGAAGAATGAGAGGTGATCTCATTGAAACATATAAGATTCTGGGAGGGCTTGACAGAATAGATGCTGAGAGGTTGTTTCCCCTGGCTGGAGAGTCTAGAACGAGGGGGCACAGTCGCAGGATAAGGGGTCGGCCATTTAAGACTGAGATGAGGAGGAATTTCTTCACTCAGAGGATTGTGAATCTTTGGAATTCTCTACCTCAGAGAACTGTGGATGCTCAGTCATTGAGTATATTCAAGGCTGAGATAGATAGATTTGTGGACACTAAGGGAATCAAGAGATATGGGGATCGAGCGGGAAAGTGGAGTTGAGGGTGAAGATCAGCCATGATCTATTGAATGCAGAGCAGGCTTGAGGGGCCGAATGGCCTACACCTGCTCCTATTTCTTATGTTCTTAAATGCAGTATATATTTATGCATCAAGAATCGTAGTGCGATGCCATCAAAACCCCCTGTAACAACCCAGTGATGCAGGAAAAACACAGGATAATGTTAACAGTTGCCCCTGGCCTGCTGCATAACATTTATGTTGCAGTACAGCAATACCAGGATTACACTACAATCAAATCCACAACATGCTGTTATACCAGTACAATGCTGGTATGAGAGCACGTATATTTATGTCCATAACAGATTCACTTTAGGTTCAAAATAGGTTGTACAAGCTTAAAGTGTATTTTTTTAAAAAAACAACACCATATTATAGATTTATACTTGTTCTAGTCTACAGGCTGTTTTTCAATACAACATTTAGCATTATAACCCACTCACTGGCATTCGCATGCCAAAAGTTACTGGAAAATCATTACAGTTTCAACTTACTTTGGAATGTTCATTTCTAGCTTTATTTAATATGGATAATAAATATTGAGCTCCTAAGACTTGGCACTGCTCACTCCGTCAATTATGGAGTGGACTGCCCCACAATGGTACATTATTAGAAAAACTATGTAGACACTGCAAATCTGCCAAAAAACACTTTCAATTTTTTGTGAACGTTACGCTCATCAAGGTGATGATTTATCAACGCTAATAAATTGAATACATTTTTGAATCCAGTTTTTTGTACTATTGATGATAATGACAGTTATGAGTTTAAAGTACTGAAACTAATTTAACTGATAGAAAAATAACTATGATTATTAAATTGAGGCAAATTGTTTGGGCACAGTGGGCCCCACTGTAAATGCAAGCTATATATGTTGACCCTGAACATGTACTATTTTGCAACAAAACAGACCACGAATCACACTGGGAACTTGGCAGACTCAATTGCATTATAGTTATATGTTCCATTCATTTGCACTTCAGTCCACAATTCCACAACCAATGGATTAGATCAAAGCTCTGCAGTCCTGCCACATCCAGTCGTGAATGGTGGTGGGCAGTTAAACAACTAACGGGAGGAGGAAGCTCTGTAAACACCCCCATCCTCAACGATGGCGGAGTCCAGCACGCGAGTGCAAAAGACAAGGCTGAAGTGTTTGCAACCATCTTCAGCCAGAAGTGCCGAGTAGATGATCCATCTCGGCCTCCTCCTGATATCCCCACCATCACAGAAGCCAGTCTTCAGCCAATTCGATTCACTCCACATGATGATATCAAGAAACAGCTGAGTGCACTGGATACAACAAAGGCTATGGGCCCCGACAACATACCAGCTCTAATGCTGAAGACTTGTGCTTCAGAACTAGCCACGCCTCTAGACAAACTGTTCCAGTACAGCTGCAACACTGGCATCTACCGGACAATGTGACAAATTGCCCAGATATGTCCAGTCCACAAAAAGCAGGACAAATCTAATCCAGCCAATTACCGCCACATCAGTCTACTCTCAATCATCAGCAAAGTGATGGAAGGTGTCATCGACAGTGCTATCAAGTGGCACTTACTCACCAATAACCTGCTCAACGATGCTCAGTTTGGGTTCCTCCAGGACCACTCAGCTCCAGACCTCATTACAGCCATGGTCCAAACATGGACATAAGAGCTGAGTTCCAGAGGTGAGGTGGGAGTTACTGCCCTTGACATCAAGGCAGCATTTGACAGAGTGTGGCACCATGGAGCCCTAGTAAAATTGAAGTCAACGGGAATCAGGGGGAAAACTCGCCAGTGGCTGGAGTCATACCTAGTACAAAGGAAGCTGGTAGTTGTTGTTGGAGGCCAATCATCTCAGCCCAGGACATTGCTGCAAGAGTTCCTCAGGGCAGTGTCCTAGGCCCAACCATCTTCAGCTGCTTCATCAATGACCTTCCCTCCATCATAAGGTCAAAAATGGGGATGTTCGTTAATGGTTGCACAGTGTTCAGTTCCATTTGCAACCCCTCAAATAATGAAGCAGTCCATGCCCGCATGAAGCAAGACCTGGACAACATCCAGGCTTGGGTTCATAAGTGGCAAGTAACATTCGTGCCAGAAAAGTGCCAGGCAATGACCATCTCCAACGAGAGAATCTAACCACCTCCCCTTGACATTCAACGGCATTACCATTGCCAAATCCCCCACCATCAACATTCTGGGGGTCACCATTGACCAGAAACTTAACAGGACCAGTCACATAAATACTGTGGCTACAAGAGCAGGTCAGAGGCTGGGTATTCTGTGGCAAGTGATTCACCTCCTGACTCCCCAAAGCCTTTTCACCATCTACAAGGCACAAGTCAGGAGTGTGATGGAATACTCTCCACTTGCCTGGATGAGTGCAGCTCCAACACCACTTAAGAAGCTCGACACCATCCAGGACAAAGCAGCCCACTTGATTGGCACCCCATCCACCATCCTAAACATTCACTCCCTCCACCACCGGCGCACAGTGGCTGCAGTGTGTACCATCCACAGGATGCTCTGCAGCAACTTGCCAAGGCTTCTTCAACAGCACCTCCCAAGCCCACAACCTCTACCACCTAGAAGGACAAGGGCAGCAGGCACACAGGAACACCACCTGCACGTTGCCCTCCAAGTCACACACCATCCCGACTTGGAAATATATTGCCGTTCCTGCATTGTCGCTGGGTCAAAATCCTGGAACTCCCTACCAACAGCACTGTGGGAGAGCCTTCACCACACGGACTGCAGCGGTTCAAGAAGGCGGCTCACCACCACCTTCTCAAGGGCAATTAGGGATGGGCAATAAATGCTGGCCTTGCCAGCGACGCTCACATCCCATGAACGAATAAAAAAAAGTCTAAGGTTTTCTGTTGGTATGTTTCTTTTGCTGTACTGGCCAGGCAGCCTTAATGATGAACCTTGCCCTTACAAATAGCAGAGACAAACGCATTTCCATCTCATCAAATGTGGACTTGATAGAAGCCCACTTTCCAGTAGCTCCTCAAAACTCACATCCACAGTTACTTGTTCTCAAATAAAACAACTTCTGCAATTCATACTAACATTAAAACAAATTTCACATCAACTTCAAACAATTTTTTTTCGAAGTTAATTTGAACAGAACAATTGTTTTAAAGGAGCATTTTTAGCAAACTTGGGGACATAGCATCTTTAAAACACGTAACTAAAGATGCAGAGGTTCTGCTTCAATAACATAAGGAGGATGAAGGGATGGTCTATTTAAACATTTTCCATAGTTTCATCTGTAGGGACAGTGGAGACACAACGAGCAAGAACAAAAATCTGCAACGGCAACTACTAAACACAAGATACTGGCTAACAGTTGGCGACTGAGGAAGAGGGGTGGAAGGAAAGAAAGCATCACACTGATTCGTAGAATCAGTTAATTTAATCATGAATTTTGTGCTCAGGATGAGAGATGTTAGTGTTGGGGAACAGACACTTACCATTTCAGGCACCCAAAGTCAGCAACAATCACTCCCAAGTCATGTAGAGTATGGTTAGTTGCAAAGCAAAGTTCCATTTACTTTGACCTGCGCTCAAAAAATAACTCCTACTGCACCAGTGCACAGAGAAAAAAATTCTACTTCTCTTTGTGAACATCAGCTTTTCTCTCTGCTCGGTTGCATAGTATCTTCACCATCTCCCTGTTTAAATCCCTTCAGTCCAGTTTCCAATCTAGTCACAGCACTGTGGCTCCCCTGTTCAAAGTAAGCAACAATATCCTCTGCGGCTGTGATGCTTTACCCATCCTAGTCTCCTCAACCTCTCCAAGGTCTTCACTGCCTTTCCTCTGTCGTCCACCTCAATAGGAGTGCTCTGATTTAGTTCTACTGCTATAAGCACATCAACAACAACTTGCATTTATCCAACACCTTTAACATAGTAAAACATCCCAAGGCGCTTCACAGGAGCGTTATCAAACAAAATCTGACACCGAGCCACATAAGGAGATATTAGGACGGGTGACTAAAAGCTTGGTCAAAGAGGTACGTTTTAAGGAGCATCTTAAAGGAGGAGAGAGAGGTAGAGAGGCAAAGAGGTAGAGAGGTTTAGGGAGGGAATTCCAGAGCTTGGGGTCTAGGCAGCTGAAGGCATGGCCGCTAATGGTGGAGCGATGAAAATTGGTGATGCGCAAGAGGCATTGGAGGAGCGCAGTGATCTTGAAGGATTGTAGATCTGGAGAAGGTTACAATGATAGGTGGGGGGAAGGCCATGGAGGGAGGATGAGAATTTTAAAATCGAGGCGTTGCCGGACCAGGAGCCAATGTAGGTCAGCAAGCACAGGGGTGATGAGCGAACGGGACTTGGTGCGATTAAGGATACGGGCAGCAGAGTTTTGGATGAGCTCAAGTTTATGGATGGGAGGCTGGCCAGGAGAGCATTGGAATAGTCAAGTCTAGTGGTATGGTATGGATGAGGGTTTCAGCAGCAGGTCAGCTGAAACAGGTGCAGAGATGGACGATGTTACGGAGGCAGAAGTAGGCGGTCTTGGTGATGGAGAAAATATGTGGTCAGAAGCTCATCTCAGGTTCAAATAGGACACCATGGTTGCAAACGGTCTGGTCCAGCCTCAGACAGTGGCCAGGGAGAGGGATGGAGTCGGTGGCTAGCGAACAAAGTTTGCGGTGGGGACTGAAATGACATCTCCAGAAACGAATTCTCTTCGCACCCAGAAGTCACCTCTGAAGAATCCGAAGGATCCGTCCTTGGCCTCATCTTCTTCATTATCTTCATGCTGTTCCTCAATGATAACATCCATCGTCACGGGTCCAGCTTCGGTATGTATGCTGATAACAGCCAGCTTCTACTTCTCCACCATCTCCCTTGACCCTCTTTGCACTCTCAGACTGTGTTTGACATTGAGTTGTGGACGAGCCACAACTTCCTCCAATTGAACATCGGGAAGACTGAAGCCATTGTTTAAGGCCCCAACCAAAGAAATTGTTGACCTTGGCAGTGACTCCTTCCCCTTCATTGGCTGCTCACTTAAGCTCAACTGAGCTTTTCACAACCTTGGTGTCCCTGTTTGACCCAGAGCTGAGCTTCAAACGCATTACCCTGTATCCATCACCAAGATTGTTTACTTCCACCTTACAAATAGCAGAGGCAAATGCAGGGTCTGTTCCCACCTCACCTCTACTGTTACCAAAACCCTTATCCATGCTTTCACCACCTCAGGGCTTGATTGATCCAATACCCTTCTTGTCAACCTCCCAGCCTCCATCTTAAATTTCAACTCATCCAAAGCCCACTTGTCCATCACTCCTGTCCTCGCTGAGCTACACGGTGTTCCTGGTCTCCCAGCACATTAAATTTAAAATGGCTTTGCACTAACCTGCCTCTGAAACCTTCTCCAGCCTTATATCTGTTCCATGACCACCAGTCGACTGACTTCGGCCTTGTGTATACCCTTTCCTCTTCCACCATCTCACTAGAGGGGAAGAGCCTTTCCTCTGGAACTCCATGCCTTAGCCCTATCCTCTCGAACTCCCTTCCTAAATCCCCCTGCTTCTCTACCTGCCTTCAAAAATCTTTCAAAGTTGTTTTGTTGCTATGCCTGTGCAGACAATGGACTGTGACTTCAGATTATTTCTCTGGCCTACCTGAAGTCACTTGACTCTGAAACTTGCCTCTTATCAGTTTGTATACATGCCCCCTTGTCCTACAATTGTGATTGGACTTGAAATAATGCTCAGGATTAATTTTTTTTTATTCCATTTAGAAACTTACACACCTCTATCGTGAAGCTGGTGGGTGGCCCAATACACTTGAGATGGGGTTTACCTTCAGGTCAGGCAGCTCCCCTACCCAACAACCCAAAATGCAGCTTGCAGTTTAGATCAACCAATTTTTCATGCAACAAGAATAGGCCTGGGCTTCTCAGCGTCACAATATCTCACCTTACCATTTCACACAACAACATAGAACAGTAACAGTACAATAACGTTTTTCTACATATAGTCAAACATACTTCCTTACACCCCACTGCCTGGGTCCCAACATGTCTGCATTGTTCATAGTATTCGAGCACTTTAAATAAACAAAATGCAAATATACTCATCATCATTATAGAGATAAACCCCATCTTAGATTGTATCTTCGTGAAATCATGCTGTTAGTTTTATTACTATTTTATTGATTGATTCCTGCCAACAGTGTCAGACATTACTGTGGCTAGTTGCTATGGATTATAAATTTAAATATTTAATACAAAACCTAGCATTTTGAAAAATCAATAGGGAAGGGAATTTATCGACCCATCAAGAGCTGCAACCATTTTTTTTTAAAGAAATGTTTTATTTCCTGGATGTTTCCTCAGATTCAAATGTGAAGTTTTTTTTTAAGTGGCAGATTAGCATTGCTGGTGAGGAATTGTTGATTCGGGGAGAACAAGTAGCCGAGTTACACATTTGTCCATCTGGCTTTATTTCTTGGGAGCTTAATCTGGTTAAGTCACAATATAAAAATTAGCTGCTTTGTTGGCTCCCTACCGCAAGTCTCCCACAGCCTCCCACAACCCCAAAACAAACTCACTGGATTCACTAAGGCCAGGAAGACTATCTTTTTAAACTTGAGCCTTCCTGGCAGCCGACCTTAGTGAATCTGGCAAGTTTACTTTGGAGTTGCCTCTGATCTCCAGCATGGTCTGGCACAATATGATAGGCAGAGTTTCTTGTTGAACTTTTAAATAAAATATATTCCTTTTTTATGATGCTTTATGCACAAAGTCTGTGCAGGTCTTATTTTAGCTGACGAGCCACTGCTAGGGAAAAAATGCACTTTAGGCTTTCCTAAAATTCTGATGATAACCCTGAAACTGTTACAAAGGGATATGCTAATGATAACAGTAACTCATATTCAGTCAACAGCCATGCATCTGCAGCCTTAGTAGCTAAAACTCCACAACTTGCAATGAGGACTATTTTTAATACAACATTGGAGTGATAACCAGGGAAACTGAGCAGGAGTGGCCTTGATCCTTGTCAAATATATGCAGTACATTCACAGTCACTATTAAATCTGGTTTTAATAAACCAACAGTTGATGGCTGTGCAGCCTAGGTATGGACGAAATCCATGTTTCAATGTTCTCATTTTTGGAGAGTTGCTGCGGAATTGGGGAAAAACTTTTTCTGAAGTCTTAAATCTAATGCAAGATGTTGTCTTTGGTGTTACAGGATCAGAAGAAGAAAAATCCAAGTGTCCAGCAGTGCATAAAGTTATTGGTGGACAGAGAAGGCAAGCACGCACTATGTATAGACACCAAATCAAAAACAGATGTGTAAAATAAACCAGGAAATTTAGTGTGAAAAGCAATGATAGTGGTTGCTGTATCAAGTATAACAGACAAATGAAATAATTTAGGACAGCTAACCCAGCAGGCGTTTTTGTGGTGAAAGGAAATTAATATCTGGTAACCTAAGGTAAGCAGGGCAATGGGAGGAGCAAAAGAGCCAATGGTGAGATTTTGCCACGTTGGAATTTTAGAAGTGTATCTATCATGACTGAATACAAACAAAATAATTTATATTTTAAAAAAAGATTATCGCACAATATAACAAGGCACTGGGATTTCTGCACAGAGACATACCATAAGTAATATACTGTTCACGGAATTTGGTACTCAAGTATAAACCAGACTTTAGATTTCTCCAGTCCTGTACAAGGTACTGGCTCATATGGACAGAGAAGTCCATTTCTACAAAGAATCTCTTGGAAGTGTTGCCTGTACTTATGCATCTACCTCAACAGATTAAGGTAGGGAGAGTGTATGACAATCTAAATTAAATATGACCATTGATGGTGGACTGATGCCACAGTGGTTCTGCATACCATCTATTCATCTTGAAGAATGGATTTAAATCCAGTTCAGACTGATGAAATCAAAGTCTTCTCTCTCCCTTAAGGATTCTGGACAAAATGCATTTGGGCAGTCGCAAACCAATTCCAGGAAGGTATGGGTCAGCAGCACAAAACTGTATAAACTGGCACACTAACTCAGAGAGAGCCATAAGAATGATCAGTGTCTGAAATGGAAAACTTTACTCTGTGGCATTTGGGGCTGTTCCTCGGAGGTCTCTGTTACAGCAGATTTTCAGGTCTGTATCTGGCAGTATTCAAAATGAGATTTCTTTGCATCGAGACTGGATTCAATGCCAGAGCACTAACATCAATCACCCAGAGTATAAAATTCACCAAAAATATAAAAGTGTAAAAAATGAACTTAAACCACTGGGATGGTGTTTTGTTGCTTTGTACTTGAGCTATCATAATACAAGGTGGCACTAGACTACCAATAATTGAATAGAATACTACAGAGCCAGCTTCTTTGCACAATAAAAACTATACTACCGAAAGCACCTCTATGAACTTAACAGTTGGAAACTAGAACAGAAAGCTGTTTGTAGTCTTTTCATTTGCTTCAGCTACTGTAAGTGAACTATGACTAACAGTGGGAGCCTCACTATTAGCCTAGACCAACTATGGGGATTGCAAACACAGACTGTGCCAGTGAATACTAAGTCTCATGCAATATTTAGCATGCTTCTGGTTTGAAGATCTATATAATATTTTTGGGGCTTAGAGTTTTAAACACTTTTATGTGATAATTGATACAGGTCCCCATTGGTAGAAAAACATGGTTTTGTGCCAGACGATGTTTAGTTAAACATTTAAAATGAAAACAAAAAAGAAAAAAAATATTCTTTTGGACTGGTTTCTGAAGCTAAAATAGCCTCAAAATCTTAACAGGATCAATAGTTTGCTATTTTAATTGGTACTTGGAACAAAACAGTATGAAAAAGAAACATTTTATTTAAAAATTATTCATTTGACTTTGCAGAAACTGATAGGAATGGATAAGTATATTTATTTTCATCAGGTCTTAACTATATAAAAATATAGGCATCAATATTTACAAACTTAATGGTGTCATTAAAGGAGCCAAGAGCCTAAATGCTAATTTTGGGTAATTTTTGAGCACGTTAGGAAGAAGTCATCCATTTTCAATTACTTCAGCAAATATAGTTCAAACTGTTAGTTGCTTGTAATCATTATATAAGCGTGCACATATCCGGTTTGTCACTTTGGAGCAGAATAAACACACTAATTATATAGCAACTGCACAAGCCCTGTGCACATTTTCTTCATAAATTGTACAGGATATGAGACTGAATTGCTAGATATACTGTATTTTCAATCAGAATAACTTATAACTGACCAACACTGAACCAAGCAAAACCAGCACAATGTGCTTCTATGCAGCTAGATAGTGAACACAAGCCAATTTTGATTCAGAATAGCAAGCAACAGGATGCATTGCATATTGACACACATTATATCATTAACAAATGAATGATAGACCAATCTGTGCACATGTACCATTTTTCAAGATTTTTAATATAACTCGTCTTTCCTTGGGAAAAGAATCATCTTATGGTAGAGCCAGGCACCAAAAGCCAATATAACTGAGGTATCAATGTCAAGCCCAATAAGGATACACAATAATAGAAAAAAGAATCAAGTGAAATACTCCACTCACTTTCTGAATCAAATTATTCATCAAGAAATTCAATCTCAAGTGTACAGTCATCAACATAAAATAATCCCATGTTGCATTCAGTTAAAACTTGCACATTCATTCATGTTCACTTTGCATGACTGGTTTCTTGTCTGTAGTGGGGGAAACTTGAGGACAAATTTTAATTATTTGTATTGACTGGTTACTTTTAAAATTGCAACTCACTATTTCCTGATTTGATCTGGTCTTGCAATTACACCGGAAAATGTTCAATCTGAAAAGAGATTAAAACAAGCAACGTACAATATACTCAAGTGTTTAATATTTTGTCAATGATCCAAATCTCCTCCATCTCAGAACAGAATTTTTTTTTTCACAGGATATATCAATGCAGAACTGTTGACGGCTGGAATGGTTTACTTTGGGCAGAACAGAAGCAGAGGCAAGAGTTACAAGAGCAAGATTCACTACTTTCCCTTTTCTTTTCATAACTTAACCTTCCATTTACACACAAAAGTGAATACATCTCATCATGGTACCACAAACTCAGAAAACTATGCATATTTGTGTTTGTAAAATTTGTATAATAAAAAGAAAGTGAAATATGGAAGTATAAATGCAGGTGTCAGTGTATACTTTTTAACAAAGATCGTATACACTTTATATAAGCATGTATTCAGTCTTTCTGTCCCCAGAAACATTTTTGTAAGCTTTGACCGACATCTCTATCACTATTTCTCAGCTCCTTTTGCAAGTGTCCAGTTTCTTCTGCAACCTAGGTCTCTACTGTTGAATGTTGTGCTTGAACATAATTTTTAAAAATGCATTTTTCTGTAAATCATGCAATAACAAATAGAGGGATGGGCAAATAATAAGACCAATATCCAGATCCCTTCCACACCTATGACAGATGCAGGGTTCTGACCCCAGTCATTATAAAATACATCAATATTATATATGCATTGATTGAGGACACCAGGAGAATTTCTGACTCTTGTTCAAATAGTGCCATGGGATCTTTTTTATATGAATTTTAGTTAATCGAGAGAACTAGGATCTCTAAAACGAATGCCATGGTTGCTGTTTCTGCAAAGATTTCCATTGTCCCTTTGTCTTGCAAGTCTGTAGGTCAAGTGAAATAATTCCTTCCGGAGAGATTACACATGCAGAAATTTTCTCCACTCCACGTGTCATTTGCTAGCACCCGACAGCTTGCCGATGCATAATGTTTCACAAACCAGGGACAGGTGTGCTCTTTCAGGTGGATGTAAAAAATCCCATGGCACTATTTCAAAGAAGAGCAGGGGAGTTCTCCCTGGTGCCCTGGCCAATATTTATTCCCTCAACCAACATCACTAAAACAGATTACCTGGTCATTAATCTCATCGCTGTTTGTGGGAGCTTGCTGTGTGTTAATTGGCTACATTTCCTACATCACAACAATGAGTACACTTCAAAAGTACTTCATTGGCTGTAAAGCACTTTGGGACATCCTGAGGTCAAGAAAGGCACTATATAAATGCTAGTTCTTTCTCTCTTTCTTTAGATTCCTGTAATATAAAAACACTCATGAGAGCAACTGAAGACTCAGGAGACTGCTTTTGAAGTTAAGAGCTGGAAAGCCTTTTTGGACTGTTCTGATCCATTTTAACCACCAAGTACTGCAGGTCTTGTTTTGGATAAATGTAAAAAGCTGCTCTGCTACAACACAACCTCTATCACTACTGTGACATTAAAACTATTAAAGGATACTGCAAAGTAATCAAGTGAAGAACAAATTTGCATTTATATACTACCTGACCATATCCTCAGGACATCCTAAAGTGCTTCACATCCAGAGAATTATTTTTTGAAGTGCATTCACTGTTCATATGCAGACAAACATGGCAGCAACTTGCACACAGCAAGATCCCACACACCGCAACTGTTTTCTTTGCAATGGTTGAGGGATGAATGTTGGCAAGAACACCAGGAGAATTTCTGACTCTTGTTCAAATAGTGCCATGGGATCTTTTCCATCCATCTAAGCAGGCAGTCAGTATCCTGATTTAACATATGATCCAAAAAATAGCATCTCCAACAATGCAGCATTCGCAAAGTACTGCTCTGGTGTCTATCCAGATTATGTGAAGATGTGGAGTTGGTCTGGAACTTACAATCTTCTAACTCTGATGCAAGAGCACCACCACTGAGACAAGCTGACACAAGAGTACATTCAATATATATTATTTCACCGTTTAATAGATGGGGGGAAAGTTAGGAGCAGAAATTAATATTTAATAGCCTTTCATAAAATCATGGAAAAGTTATGGCACAGAAGGAGGCCATTTGGCCCATCATGTCCGCGCTGATCGAAAATGAGCTCCCCAGCCTTATCCCACGTTCTTTCACTTGGTCCGGAGCCTTGTAGGCCACGGCACCTCAGTTGCACATCCAGGTACTTTTTAAATGAGTTGAGAGTTTCTGCCTCTACCACCCTTTCAGGTAGTGAGTTCCAGACCCCCACCACCCTCTGGGTGAAAAAACTTTTCCTCAGCTCCCCTCTAATCCTTCCACCAATCACTTTAAATCTATGCCCCCTGGTTATTGACCTTCCTGCTAAGAGAAATAGGTCCTTCCTATCCACTCTATCTAGATCCCTCATAATTTTGTACAGCTCAATTAAATCACCCCTCAGCCTCCTCTGTTCCAAAGAGAACAACCCAGTCTATCCAATCTTTCCTCATAGCTAAAATTCTCCAGTCCTGGCAACATCCTCTTAAATCTCCTCTGTACCCTCTCTAGTGCAATTACATCCTTCCTATAATGCGGTGACCAGAACTGTACACAGTACTCAAGCTGTGGTCTAACCAGTGTTTTATACAGTTCCAGCATAACCTCCCTGCCCTTATATTCCTATTCCATGCCTCGGCTAATAAAGAAAAGTATTCCATATGCCTTCTTAACCACCTTATCCACCTGTCCTGCTACCTTCAGGAATCTGAGGACATGCACTCCTCACTTCCTCTACACCTTTCAGTATCCTCCCATGTATTGTGCACTCTCTTGCCTTATTTGCTTTCCCCAAATGCATTACCTCACACTTGTCCGGATTGAATTCCATTTGCACTTTTCTGCCCATCTGACCAATCCACTGATATCTTCCAGCAGTATGCAGCTTTACTCCTCACTATCAACCACATGGCCAACTTTTGAATCATCTGCAAACTTCTTAATCATGCCCCCTACATTTAAGTCCAAATATATCTCAAAAAGCAAGGGATCCAGTACTGAGTCCTGCAGAACCCCACTGGAAACACCCTTCCAGTCACAAAAACACCCATCGACCATTACCCTTTGCTTCCTGCCACTAAGCCAATTTTGGATCCAACTTGCCACTCTCCCTTGGATCCCATGGGCTTGTACTTTTTTGACCAGCCTGCCATGTGGGACCTTGTCAAAAGCCTTGCTAAAATCCACGTAGACTACATCAAATGCACTACCCTAATCAACCCTCCTTGTTACCTCCTCAAAAAATTCAATCAAGTTAGTCAGACACGACCTTCCCGTTACAAATCCATGCTGACTGTCCTTGATTACTTCGTGCCTTTCTAAGTGACGGTTTATCCTGTCCCTCAGAATTGATTCCAATAATTTGCCCACCACCGAGGCGAGTCCGACTGGCCTGTATTAATTACTCGGTCTATCCCTCGTTCTCTTTTTAAACAATGGTACAATATTAGCAGTCCTCCAATCCTCCATGGACAGCGATATCACATCCAAATCTTGCAGAACAGCAAGTCTACAACAGCAGTGTATATCAGTATCCTTGTTTGGTCCTGGATACTATTATTGAAGCATCAGCCACTTGCACATTCAGTAGACACTCCTGCTTATTGGACTGATGGGATTGTTACCTTCGCTATCACCTCCTCCCCTGCCAAAAAATGATGCCCACTCTCTCTTTTCAACCAACAGGACTGCAAAGTTATAATGATCTAATAGGATACAAAATATGACGATAGATTAATAAGTTCAAACTGAAAATGACTGAAATGCATCAAATTCTGGAACATAGAACTGGAGGACATTAACTGAAGGAACCGATGCAACTGTGGAATCTATGATGGCTCCTGAGAGGCAAAGCGGAGTGTGACGGCCGAGAGATAAAGATGGGCATCATTGCCATAGAACGTGACCCAATGCTCATAGATAATGAGGCAATATGTGAAAAAGGTAAGAACAATGAGGAGGCCAAGGATAGAACCTTTGGAAATGCTGAACATCTAGAATTAACCATAGGAAGGAGAAGCCATTGCAGCTAGTCACACAGGATATCATTCCTGACTTTGACCAGGACAGCCTTGGTGCTGTGGACAGGACAGAAACCAAATTAGAGAGATTTAAACAAGGTGAAATGGGCACAGAATTTGGTGGCAATAACACATTAGAGGACCTTGGAGAGGAAACGGTGGTTAGAAATGGATGGTACTTGTAGAGGACCGAGAAATCGGAGATGGGCTTCTTAAAGATAGGGATGGTGAAAGCAGTTTTTGAAGTGATTAGTAATTTCAGCAAGTACAAGGCCAAGGTAAGTAAGGTAATTACATAGGAACATGAGTAGGCCATTCAGCCCCTTGTGCCTGCTCCGCCATTTGATCAGATCATGGCTGATCTGTGATCTAACTCCATATGCCCGCTATTGGCCCATATCCCTTAATACCTTTGATTGCCAAAAAGCTATCTATCTCAGATTTAAGTTTAGCAATTGAGCTAGTATCAATTGCCGTTTACGGAAGAGATTCCAAACTTTTACCACCCTTTGTGAGTAGAAATGTTTTCTAATCTCGCTCCTGAAAGGTCTGGCTCTAATTTTTAGACTGTTCCCCCTACTCCTAAAATCCTCAACCAGCAGAAATAGTTTCTCTCTATCCACCCTATCCATTCCCCTTAATATCTTATAAACTTTGATCAGATCACCCCTTAACCTTCGGAACTCCAGAGAATACAACCCCAATTTGTGTAATCTCCGCTCGTAACTTAACCCTTGAAGTCTGGGTATCATTCCAGTAAACCTACGCTACACTCCCTCCAAGGCCAATATGTCCTTCCGAAGGTGCGGTGCCCAGAACTGCTCACAGTACTCCAGGTGCGGTCTAACCAGGGTTTTGTACAGCTGCAGCATAACTTCTACCCCCTTGTACTCTAGTCCTCTCGATATAAAGGCCAGCATTCCATTTGCCTTCTTGATTATTTTCTGCACCTGTTCATGACACTTCAATGATCTATGTACCTGAACCCCTAAGTCCCTTTGGACATCCACTGTTTTTAACTTTTTACCATTTAGAAAGTACCCTGTTCTATCCTTTTTGGATCCGAAGTGGATGACCTCACATTTGTCTGCATTGAATTCCATTTGCCACAGTTTTGCCCATTCACCTAATCTATCAATATCGCTTTGTAATTTTATGTTTTCATCTACACTGCTTACAATGCCACCAATCTTTGTGTCATCGGCAAACTTAGATATGAGACTGTCTATGCCTTCATCTAAGTCGTTAATAAATATTGTGAATAATTGAGGCCCCAAGACAGATCCCTGCGGGAATCCACTAGTTACATCCTGTCAATGTGAGTACCTTCCCATTATCCCTACTCTCTGTCGCCTTTCGCTCAGCCAGCTTCCTAACCAAGTCCGTACTTTTCACTCGATTCCATGGGCTTCTATCTTAGCTAACAGTCTCTTATGTGGGACCTTATCAAATGCCTTCTGGAAGTCCATATAAATAACATCCATTTACATTCCCCTGTCCACTACTTTAGTCACCTCTTCAAAAAATTCAATCAGGTTTGTCAGGCACGACCTCCCTTTCACAAATCCAGGCTGGCTCTCTCTGATTAACTGAAAATTCAACGATAAGAACTTGGAACTGGGTCAGGAGGGAACTAAGTGAGCAGATGATGGATTTTATGGAAGAGATACATTTGGTGAGGGATAAAGGTGTAGAAAGATAGGGATAAGCTACAAAGTATTATCGGGTCAGGTCTAGGGTAGAGGAGCAGAGGGTGGAAAGAGAACATCATTGTTATAGCAGGACACTGAGGCAGTCAAGCAGATGGTCTTAATTGATGGTCTTAGTTGCAGATTAAGAAATCCATGAGATCCTCACACAATGTTACGTGGGGATGGAAAGGCAGAGGCAGCTGGTCAAAGAAAGTAGTTTGCATTGGGGAGAAAAAAAGAGTCTGGGGTTGTCCATGCCCTCCAGGATGATGCTGGAGCAGCTAAGAGGATTTAGAAGCATTAATTGTACACAATATGCACTCAAGTCTGCAGCCTTCGGATTTGAGGTCATGAAGGTGGATGTTTTATCAGATGGCATGTAGGAATGCCAGAGTTGAGGACATTAATGGAGAAACAAGACAGCAACTGAGGTCAGCTGAGACAGCAATGCTTTGGCAGAGGGCCAGAAGAGGGGTGCTGGGATCTAAAGAGGGAGTTGGTTTGGGTGGTTGGGGGGGGTCCAAGGGCAAAAGTTAAGTGAATTGAAGTTGGAGGCAGGCACGGAAAATGGCCACCGTTTCACTTCAGTTTTACATGAATAATTAAAATTAACGATGTGTTTATGCTAAATTGTATAAAAGTTTCATCGCAACTGAATGATGGCGGAGTCCAGCACGTGAGTGCAAAAGACAAGGCTGAAGCGTTTGCAACCATCTTCAGCCAGAAGTGCCGAGTGGATGATCCATCTCGGCCTCCTCCCGATATCCCCACCATCACAGAAGCCAGTCTTCAGCCAATTCGATTCACTCCACGTGATATCAAGAAACAGCTGAGTGCACTGGATGCAGCAAAGGCGATGGGCCCCAACAACATCCCGGCTGTAGTGCTGAAGACTTGCTCTCCAGAACGAGCTGCGCCTCTAGCCAAGCTGTTCCAATACAGCTACAACACCGGCATCTACCCGACAATGTGGAAAATTGCCCAGGTATGTCCTGTCCACAAAAAGCAGGACAAATCCAATCCGGCCATTTACGGCCACATCAGTCCACTCTCAATCATCAGCAAACTGATGGAAGGTGTCGTCGACAGTGCTATCAAGCGGCACTTACTCACCAATAACCTGCTCACCGATGCTCAGTTTGGGTTCCGCCAGGACCACTCTGCTCCAGACCTCATTACAGCCTTGGTCCAAACATGGACAAAAGAGCTGAATTCCAGAGGTGAGGTGAGAGTGACTGCCCTTGACATCAAGGCAGCATTTGAGCGAGTGTGGCACCAAGGAGCCCTAGTAAAATTGAAGTCAATGGGAATCAGGGGGAAAACCCTCCAGTGGCTGGAGTCATACCTAGCACAAAGGAAGATGGTAGTGGTTGTTGGAGGCCAATCATCACAGCCCCAGGGCATTGCTGCAGGAATTCCTCAGGGCAGTGTCCTAAGCACAACCATCTTCAGCTGCTTCATCAATGACCTTCCCTCCATCATAAGGTCAGAAATGGGGATGTTCGTTAATGATTGCACAGTGTTCAGTTCCATTCGCAACCCCTCAAATAATGAAGCAGTCGGAGCCCGCATGCAGCAAGACCTGGACAATATCCAGGCTTGGGCTCATAAGTGGCAAGTAACATTCGCCTTTCTCCCATCTACAAGGCACAAGTCAGGAGTGTGATGGAATATTCTCCACTTGCCTGGATGAGTGCAGCTCCAGCAACACTCAAGAAGCTCGACACCATCCAGGACAAAGCAGCCCGCTTGATTGGCACTCCATCCACCACCCTAAACATTCACTTCCTTCACCACCGGCGCACATTGGCTGCAGTGTGTACCATCCACAGGATGCAATGCAGCAACTCGTCAAGGCTTCTTCGATAGCACCTCCCCAACCCGCGACCTCTACCACCTAGAAGGACAAGAGCAGCAGGTACATGGGAACACCACCACATGCACGTTCCCCTCCAAGTCTCACACCATCCTGACTTGGAAATATATCGCCGTTCCTTCATCGTTGCTGGGTCAAAATCCTGGAACTCCCTTCCTAACAGCACTGTGGGAGAACCTTCACCACACGGACTGCAGCCGTTCAAGGTGGCGGCTCACCACCACCTTCTCAAGGGCAATTAGGGATGGGCAATAAATGCCGGCCTCGCCAGCGACGCCCACATCCCATGAATAAATTTTTTTTAAAGTGGACCCCTAGGAGTCACCGCAGGTATTTCAGCATATATTGCTTGTAAGTCACTAATTAAATATAATTTTTATACCCATTTAATTTGTAGTTATAACTGACATCAAATTCAAAGGGCATAGTGCAATTATTATTTTTACTGAATCAGGTAGTGAGAGGAATATTTTCTGGATGTGGGCATACGCAGTCAGACCCATTCCATTCTTTGTACAAAAAAACCAAATTCTTCCATATATAGTCTCTACTGTCAACTTACAAGATGTACAATAATAACTATTCTTCAAAATGTTTACATATTAGGACCAAAAATCTCATACCCATTATTCATACCAAGTAGCTACTTATTGAGTACTATAAACTTTCACACTTCCTTAATTCCCTCATCTTGTATCAAAATCCCCGGGGCTCTTTGTTTTAATGGCCAGATATTTAATTTAATGATGCAATGTTGCTTCTTTCGCTCAAGCATTAATTTTCAGCATCTTTGTTTTTGATATTTAAAAGTTATTGATCTACATACAGATGTTTGATGTTCTGTACTGCACTGTCTCCACTTGCCTGTTCAACCACTTCCTTACATCTGTTTTCTGGAAGCTTTTTGAAGCTTTAATCACATTAATAAACTAATTCTAAAAATAGGCCCTCATGTCTTTGCAAGTCTGACTGAATAAATCCCCTGCAAGTGCAGGCACATGTTGCACTTGTCATCACCCAGCTTAAAAGATCTTGTCATCAATTAATAACGTGATTCCAGCGATCTCTGCTGGCAATAGAACACAACAAGTAGCTTTCTATGTGAACACAGCAATTTTAGAAAAAGCTTCGAATTCGACATACTTTTAAAAGGTACCACACACATTTCTCCAGAACTGGTCTTCTGATTCCAACTATCAACATTTGACCTTTTTGGGAGCAGGGCAAAAAGAAAGAACTTATGTAACAGGGGTAAGGTATATTCGTTAAATGGGTTTATACATTGAGTTATATAGGCTCAGCGACATAGATATTCATTAAAATCCCATTTCATTTTTGCAGATGTTTAAAATGGTGTCACGGTAAAAGCTTGCAGTGCCAGTTGCTATATGGAAAATCAGTCCTATGTCCACAGCCCAGAATATTCCCAAATATATTAGCAGCATCATCCAAATCTTTCATATTGGTAATTTGACTTTTAAACTTTCTTATAAAATACACAATTGATAATAGTCAGTCCCTGTTAAGTGAAAAGCCACTTTCCATAAAATAATGTTTTTGTATGATTTTTAAGTTCTAATCTATCAGAAAGTTGAAAGATCAGAAGTCATACACATTTAGCAGAAGTGAAATAAGTACTTTGAGCAGAAACCACAGAAAATGCATACTCCAGGCAAAAAATGTATTCACATAAGCAGATAAAATAATTCTGTTAACAGAACTGATTAAATTTGACATAGAAAGAAATTCATTTGCTAAATATTTTCTGCTGATCAAGGTGAAGAAGTTAAGTGTTGAGGAATGGAACACTTTTCTACTTCCTGCATTATCAAGCACTGTCAGGTTCGGTACAACAGCCAGATACACAACATGCCCCTCTCCACTCTGTTGGTTTGGGGGTTTTCTGTTGACTAAACAGAAAAAATACAGTTATTATGCATTTACTTAGCTAGCAGCAACTGTGCATAGAACCCAAATTTTGATAACCGACTACCATAACAGCTGGTGTTACTATAGATGTGATGCTAAAGACTTTCACCATCATCTTTATTATTCTCACCCGTCCATTCTATCCCCAAATAGGAAAATTCAACATTGTTTTTTTCATATAAAGGCAACTATACATTGAAAGAACAAAAGTCTGGCAGTAATTTAAGAATCTTAGAATTTATGGAGTAATAAGTTGCTGAACTGATTGCCACCTTTGGTAATCCACTACAAATTTCTCAATGCGCTGTATTCTTTAAGAAATGACTTCCCAGTTGTTCATCTGTCACTGCTAACATTGTGCATCAAGAACATGGAACATGTGAGTGAGTGGAGACACAGAAGAAATATTGATACATACCTTAGATACCCAAGAATGACTTCCAACCAATAATCTGTCTTCAAGCTCAGATGAATGCTATGAACCACTTGAGTTTTGCATTTGGTTATCTCATTTGAACTTCTTGATTCGACTACTGCATTGCAATCACTTTTAGGTGTCCATGATTTCTCATTTATAAATACACAGAATATAGAAAGCTCAGGGTGCTATCGGAAAGATAGAGCAGGAGGTGAGAGGAGGGGGAGTTGCGTTCTTGATTAGGGAGAACATCACGGCAGTAGTGAGAGGGGATATATCCGAGGGTTTGCCCACTGAGTCTATATGGGTAGAACTGAAAAATAAGAAGGGAGAGATCACTTTGATAGGATTGTACGACAGACCACCAAATAGTCAACGGGAAATTGAGGAGCAAATATGTAAGGAGATTACAGACAGCTGCAAGAAAAATAGGGTGGTAATAGTAGGGGACTTTAACTTTCCCAACATTGACTGGGACAGCCATAGCATTAGGAGCTTGGATGGAGAGAAATTTGTTGAGTGTATTCAGGAGGAATTTCTCATTCAGTATGTGGATGGCCGGACTAGAGAGGGGGAAAAACTTGACCTCCTCTTTGGAAATAAGGAAGGGCAGGTGACAGAAGTGTGAGTGAGGGATCACTTTGGGACCAGTGATCATAATTCCATTAGTTTTAAGATAGCTATGGAGAATGATAGGTCTGGCCCAAAAGTTAAAATTCTAAATTGGGAAAAGGCCAATTTTGATGGTATTAGACAGGAACTTTCAGAAGTTGATTGGGAGAGTCTGTTGGCAGGCAAAGGGACGTCTGGTAAGTGGGAGGCTTTCAAAAGTGTGTTAACCAGGGTTCAGGGTAAGCACATTCCTTATAAAGTGAAGGGCAAGGCTGGTAGAAGTAGGGAACCTTGGATGACTCGGGAGATTGAGGCCCGAGTCAAAAAGAAGAAGGAGGCATATGACATGCATAGACAGCTGGGATCAAGTGGATCCCTTGAAGAGTATAGAGATTGCCGGAGTAGAGTTAAGAGAGAAATCAGGAGGGCAAAAAGGGGACATGAGATTGCTTTGGCAGATAAGGCAAAGGAGAATCCAAAGAGCTTCTACAAATACATAAAGGGCAAAAGAGCAACTAGGGAGAGAGTAGGGCCTCTTAAGGATCAACAAGGTCATCTATGTGCGGAACCACAAGAGATGGGTGAGATCCTAAATGAATATTTCACATCGGTATTTACGGTTGAGAAAGGCATGGATGTTAGGGAACTTGGGGAAATAAATAGTGATGTCTTGAGGAGTGTACATATTACAGAGAGGGAGGTGCTGGAAGTCTTAACGCGCATCAAGGTAGATAAATCTCCAGGACCTGATGAAATGTATCCCAGGACGTTATGGGAGGTTAGGGAGGAAATTGCGGGTCCCCTAGCAGAGATATTTGAATCATCGACAGCTACAAGTGAGGTGCCTGAAGATTGGAGGGTAGCAAATGTTGTGCCTTTGTTTAAGAAGGGCGGCAGGGAAAAGCCAGGGAACTACAGACTGGTGAGCCTGACATCTGTAGTGGGTAAGTTGTTAGAGGGTATTCTGAGAGACAGGATCTACAGGCATTTGGAGAGGCAGGGACTAATTAGGAACAGTCAGCATGGTTTTGTGAGAGGAAAATCATGTCTCACGAATTTGATTGAGTTTTTTGAAGGGGTAACCAAGAAGATAGATGAGGGCTGTGCAGTAGACGTGGTCTACATGGACTTCAGCAAAGCCTTTGACAAGGTACCGCATGGTAGGTTGTTACATAAGGTTAAATCTCATGGGATACAAGGTGAGGTAGCCAATTGGATACAAAATTGGATTGACGACAGAAGACAGAGGGTGGTTGCAGAGGGTTGTTTTTCAAACTGGATGCCTGTGTCCAGCGGTGTGCCTCAGGGATCGGTGCTGGGTCCGCTGTTATTTGTTATTTATATTAATGATTTGGATGAGAATTTAGGAGGCATGGTTAGTAAGTTTGCAGATGACACCAAGATTGGTGGCATTGTGGACAGTGAAGAAGGTTATCTAGGATTGCAACGGGATCTTGATAAATTGGGCCAGTGGGCCGATGAATGGCAGATGGAGTTTAATTTAGATAAATGTGAGGTGATGCATTTTGGTAGATCGAATCGGGCCAGGACCTACTCCGTTAATGGTAGGGCGTTGGGGAGAGTTATAGAACAAAGAGATCTGGGAGTACAGGTTCATAGCTCCTTGAAAGTGGAGTCACAGGTGGATAGGGTGGTGAAGGCGGCATTCGGCATGCTTGGTTTCATTGGTCAGAACACTGAATGCAGGAGTTGGGATGTCTTGTTGAAGTTGTACAGGGCATTGGTGAGGCCACACTTGGAGTACTGTGTACAGTTCTGGTCACCCTATTATAGAAAGGATATTATTAAACTAGAAAGAGTGCAGAAAAGATTTACTCGGATGCTACCGGGACTTGATGGTTTGACTTATAGGGAGAGGTTAGACAGACTGGGACTTTTTTCCCTGGAGAGTCGGAGGTTCAGGGGTGATCTTATAAAAGTCTATAAAATAATGAGGGGCATAGATAAGGTAGATCGTCAAAATCTTTTCCCAAAGGTAGGGGAGTCTATAACGAGGGGGCATAGATTTAAGGTGAGAGGGGAGAGATACAAAAGGGTCCAGAGGGGCAATTTTTTCACTCAAAGGGTGGTGAGTGTCTGGAACGAGCTGCCAGAGGCAGTAGTGGAGGCGGGTACAATTTTGTCTTTTAAAAAGCATTTGGACAGTTACATGGGTAAGATGGGTATAAAGGGATATGGGCCAAGTGCAGGAAATTGGGACTAGCTTAGTGGTATAAACTGGGCGACATGGACATGTTGGGCCGAAGGGCCTGTTTCCATGTTGTAACTTCTATGATTCTACGCTACATCAATTTGAATCTCCTATGCATTTCATCAGAATAATGGATTGGGACTGCTGGCTCGTCCTCCACATTGCTGCCACATTGAGCTGTGTTGCTGTGGGGAAGTACCATGCAAAAGTCAAGAGCTTTTCTATGGAAAAAAGATCACACGGTGCTCACCAGGCCACTCTTGCATTTCTCCTGACTTAAAAGAGGCAAAGACAGAGGCTGAAAGCAAGTTGCTCCCTTGATGAACACAAGGGGGAAAAAAAAGAGGGATAGAGGAGAACTACTTTCACCAAAGATTACTAGTGAAAGATTGCATTTCCCTATAAAATCTTAATTTCCTGTCACATGGAATAGATATAAGGATATAATTGGAATTACTATTGCAAAAGCCTCTTACAGTCACCAATGGATGCAGCATATGGAGTGATAAACTAAGTGGGGGTGATTTTAATCCCCAAGAATGGGTGGGTTGGGGGCTGATGGGAGTTGAAAATAGTTGTATTTTGGGTTGCGACCGCAACCCGTCTTTATTTCCAGGTTTAACACGGCACGTAAAAGTACAGAATTCCAACTGGGAATGCAAAGTCCGAAAATTTTGCAGTTGCGACCCAAACAAACAACTATTTTCAAATCCCACCCGCCCTCAACCCACCCGTTCTTGGGGTTTAAAATCACACCCCATGTGTCTGTCCACTGACTCAATATAACAGGCTGAACAGATTGCACAGGGATTCAGAAATCATGTCTACGTCATCAGTCACTTATGCAAATTGAACTTTCAAAGATTTTCTTGTATTCAAGAATGAAAGAAGACATTTATCATTCATCAACCCACAGATCATCTCATTGTCTGTTACTGTATTGCCTCCAAATTATGACAGTAATAAATCCAGCATAGTCAGGTGTAAATGGACAGATCTCTTTCCTCCCTCCCCCTCCCCCCTTAGAAGGATCTTTGCAACAATAATCTCAACCATAAAAATAAACAGAACGTTATTACACAATTCAGAAATAAAACTGAAGCTAAAAGTACTATGCAGTCAAAATCTACAAATACTTCATAAAGCATGTGCATGCATGGAAAAGTCCAGTGGGAAACTCAACTATCGAGGCTAAAATTGAGGCTGAATGCAGGAGAGAAAGAAAGCGGTTATATAGAGGAGATATAATTTTTTCCATTTGTATTCCTATATGGACCTCAAAAATGGTGCATTTATATATGTTGTATAAAACAGATTGTCTGATGGGTAAGAAACAGCTGTTACTGTTTAGGGGAGTGAAGTCAGTTGATGGGAGGGAAGAGTACGGAGTACAATACTCCAAGGATTAGTACTCGGACTCCTGACTGTTTCTAATTTATACTAACGATTCAGCAGCTCAATGCAAAGTGATCAAATTTGCAGACAATACTCAAATCGTTGGCAGTCAAATCTGAAAATAGTAGTCACTGTCTGATCAGTTAAACAGTGGGAGATGATATTCAATATGGGTAGGTGTAAAGAAAACATTACATATTGGAAGAAGGGCCACATGTGTGCTCCATGAATCGTGTCATAATAGCTTGAAAGAGTTGAGGGTATCAGTAGACTCAATACTCAAGTCGAGTCATCACAAAGCAGCAATCAAGACAAAAAATCCTGAACCATATGTACGAATTAGTAGAGTACAAGTCAATGGCTGTCATGCTAAAGCTGCACAGTGCTCTAGTCAAACTACACCTTGAATGAATAATTGGCTAGTTTTGGCCACCAAGATAATGAGAAACACTCAATTTTTGGAGTCTGATCCTTAGCATTATGAGGTAAGACTGAAACAATACAACCTTGAAAGGAGGCAATTCAGAAGGAACCTTGTGTAGGGTATCCAACATAATAAACTGTGTATGAAGGGCAAATCCTGAAACATTACTTCAAGTTAAAAACACAACAGAAGGACAATGGATCTGTAGGTTAGTTCCAGATGGATAAGTTGGAGTAGCTAAGTGGCTTTCCTCACATACCTGAAGACAAAAAAAAAGATTAACGCGCAACACTAAATGGCTTATCATTTATTTCCACTTGTGAGATTAACAGACACAGGTTACAGTCAGTTTCACTTGTGGAAACAAAAATTTATTACAATACAAGGGTATTCACTATCTTCTACTTATGACAAATTTACTTCAAATTTTTTGTATGCCATTCAAAGTATCAAAACATAACAGAATTAGACTGTGAACATGTAATGCACACACAACAGAATATATTCATGGCAATTTGGCACCATCACAAAAATAACCGCAAGGGGGAGGAAAAGCACCTTCTCTATTTAATTACAAATTACTAGGTGCCACAGGAAACAACCCCAACCTAGCCGCTTAATTAGAAGCTTGTTCACTGTATTCATACCAGATGTACCTAATATTAAGGGTCACTGCTTGCCCCAGAAGCGCCTGCTCCAGCATGTTTGCATGTCATCTTATTTTATGTGGCCCGACATATGAGCACTGATCTGAACACTAGTCTTCTAATTGAAGAGATCCAATACTGTATGTCTCCAGTGCTGCAGGAATTTGGGGAAGGGTAGGAAAAAGAATGGCAAAAGGTTTCCAAGCAATGGTACTACGTTGCTTGACAATTAACGTGGCTGAAAGCAACAGATCCTCCAAACAGCAGGATAGTTCCAGCAGTGCAAGTTGACGACTAGTCTCAAGGTACATATCTGATAAATAATAGTTTTTTTCTAAACTGGTTAAAGGAATTTACGTCAGATTTTTTTTTTACATTCTGCTCTGTTCTAGATTGACCCAAAATGAAGCAACAACACAATTCCACGAGTTACGTTATTATTGGATAAATGCATTTCCTATTTAAAGTAAGGGTATAAACATATTTCTAAAAGTTATAAAACTATAAGGAGAAAGTTTTAAAGCATTCTGCAATTAAATGTGGATTCATCAGATCAATTTGTTGAATATAGTTATGTCCTGATCTGGTGAGGCTTAATTTTTATTGGAATTAGATAACTGAAGCGATTAGATGACAAAAGAGACAGTAAGTAAGATGAGACAGAAAAAAGGGGCATAGGACAGATGTCAGGTTGATAACACAATTGAGAGCCAGGCAGAATATAGAAAGTTCAGAGGGGACGTGGATAAAGGAAATAAGAGGGGCAAAGAGAGAGTATGAGAAGAAACTGGCGGCCAACATAAAAGGGAATCTAAAAGTCTTCTACAGGCATGTAAACAGTAAATGGGTAGTAAGAGGAGGGGTAGGGACGATTAGGGACCATAAAGGAGATCTACTCATGGAGGGAGAGGGATGGTCGAGGTACTAAATGAGTACTTTGCATCTATCTTTACCAAGGAAGAAGATGCTGCCAGAGTCTCAGTAAAGGAAGATATAGTTGAGATACTGGATGGGCTAAAAATAGGTAAAGAAGAGGTACTTGAAAGGCCACCTGCACTTAAAGTAGTTAAGGCACCCAGACCGGATGAGATGCATCAGAGGTTGCTGAGGGAAGTAAGGGTGGAAATTGCGGAGGTACTGGCCATAATCTTCCAAATAGCAGTAGATACGGGGCCAGTGCAAGAGGACTGAAGAATTGCAAATGTTACACCCTTGTTCAAAAGGGTGTAAGGATAAACCCAACAACTATAGGCCAGTCAGTTTAACCTCAGTGGTGGGGAAACTTTTCGAAATGATAATCCAGGACAGAATTAACAGTCACTTGGACGAGTGTGGATTGATTAGGGAAAGCCAGCATGGATAGATAGAGCGGGTAGATGAGGACAATGCAGCTGATGTGGTGTATGTGGACTTTCAAAAGGCGTTTGATAAAGTGCCGCACGGTAGGCTTATTAACAAGATTGCGGCCCAGGGAATAAAGGGGGCAGTTGCAACATGGATAAAGAATTGGCTAAGTGACAGGGAACAGAGAGTAGTGGTGAACGATTGTTTTTTGGACTGGAGGGAGGTGTACAGTGGTGTTCCCCAGGGTCGGTGCTGGGACCACAGCTCTTCTTGATCTGTATTAATGACTTAGACTTGGATGTACAGGGCACAATTTCAAAATTGCAGATAACACAAAAGTTGGAAGTGTAATGAACAGTGAGGAGGATAGTGATAGACTTCAAGAGGGCATAGACAGGCTGGTGGAATGGGCAGACACGTGGCAGATGAAATTTAACGCAAAAAAAATTCAAAGTGATACATTTTGGTACGAAGAACGAGGAGAGGCAATATAAACTAGAGGGCACAACTCTAAAAGGAACAGAGAGATCGGGGGGTATATGTGCACAAATCATTGAAGGTGGCAGGGCAGGTTGAGAAAGCCATTACAAAAAACATATGGGATCGTGGGCTGTATATACAGAGGCATAGAGTACAAAAGTATGGAAGTCATGATGAACCTTTATAAAGTACTGGTTCGGCCACAACTGGAGGATTGTGTCCAGTTCTGGGCACAGCACTTTAGGAAAGATGTGAAGGCCTTGGAGAGGATGCACAAGAGATTTACTAGAATGATTCCAGGGATGAGGAACTTTAGTTACGGGGATAGCTTGGACAAGTTCTCCTTGGAACAGAGAAGGTTGAGAGGAGATTTGATAGAGGTATTCAAAATTATGAAGGGTCTAGACAGAGCAGATAGAGAGAAACTGTTCCCGTTGGCGGAAGGGTCAAGAACCAGGTAACAGATTTAAGGTGATTGGCAAAACAACCAAAGTGGACATGAGGAAAAACCTTTTTACACAGCGAGTGGTTAGGATCTGGAATGCACTGCCTGAGGGGGTGGTGGAGGCAGATTTAATTATGGCCTTCAAAAGGGAACTGGATAAGTACCTGAATGGAAAATATTTGCAGGGCTATGGGGATAGGGCGGGGGAGTGGGACTAGCTGGGTTGCTCTTGCGCGGACTTAATGGGCCGAATGGCCTCCTTCCGTGCTGTAACCTTTCTATGTTTCTAATTAGTCTTGGTGGGGGAGGGAACCTTTTCTTGGTTGGTTTAGATCCCTATGGTTAGCACCTTAACTAATGGGGTCAGAATGCAGGGAAACAAGAAACACTGAAAACATTATGTTTATGTCGTCCACTCCTGTCTTTTTCTTTTGCTCAAAAAATGTTGAATTATCTGGTGGTTTGAATCAAGCACTTTTAATACAACGGCATTGCATGACTTCAATTTGAAGGAATCAACTTCAAATTAAAAGTCCATAGACCATGTACAACAGTGGCACTCTAATTTTCGGTTGAGGGTCACAGTGCTAAGCAGCAAGTTGTGAGAGAGTCTCAAAAGTACAGTCAGAGAAGCTGAAGCCAAAGCAGTCAACATGCAGCAAATCCCAGGTGTTAATTTTCAGTCACAAGTCAGCCACATAGCCAAAGCATTGCCGTATGCCAAAAACAAATATGGTCAGAAACAGCAACCTGTGTGTTTACGTGGATCATGGGGATAACCTTTCTACAGTTGACTCTCAATTCAATGCACTATTTCCACTGATTCAGTTGCTCTAAGTCACCAATATTCTTCAGGTACCATGAAGACAGCTGAGTCACATCTCCTAGTAACTGAACCAGTGTTGTCTGCCAATCGCCTATCTTAAGTCACCTGGAAAAGGTAGTATCACACCAGAAATAATAGGCATTGGCTGTTGTATAATAGAAATTTGTTGCAATGCCCTGGCAAAAGCAATTCTGGCAGGCTGCTGTAGCACCATTCACATTCCCAACAATGAGAGACAGCACTCACTTGCATTGAGTCAACAGTGCATCTTTTACTGCAGGATAAACGTAAGAATTTATTTATCATCTTTTATCTTATTCTCTCTCTTGCAAAGAAATCAAGAACTGAAATTGGGGATTGAATTTTCTGAATTTAAATTCTTTGGTCACTTGTCTTGAGAAGTACTTATACTCCAGATCTTGACATCACATTGACAAAAGCAGTGTTAATAAACACTTCTAAATCTACTTTGAAAGCATCAACTACTTTTGCCGAAAGTCCATTCTCCATATTCAATTTTCATTGGTGGATGGAGGGGAGCTCAGAAACCCCAAAACTGCAAAGCTCTGCTCCCGACTCTGAACCCCTTGAAAGAAGAATGCAAAAATTTGCACACAACATTCCAAGTGTAGCTTCACTAGGTTATTGATACAAGGTTAAAATTACTTCTTTGAACTTGAGTAAAATGTCCTCAGACTGGATTTAATATTTAATCTGGTGTTTTTAAAATCGCTTTGGACTGACTGGAAGCAGGTAGTCCAAAAATATGACAACCAGAGTAACCCGTTATCACAAAATATATTTCCGGGGCTTGATTTAAACACATTTCCATTAGTTCAGCACATCAGACGTAGCTAAACATTTTAAAATGTCAGTTCTGGACCCTATTTCCTCCTGCTATCTGAATCTGACTTTTGGGGTTTTCTGTCAATGACAACTTTTTTAACTCGTCATTTATCTTTTCCCAACTCATCAGCCTACCCAAACACAGAATTCAACTGAAGTCAATAACAACCCATCACTGACATTTGTGTTTTTAAGCAATTCGAAACTATAGACAAGTACAACCTAACATGAGCACATACTTAAAATATATTCCTCATAAAAAAGGTGTTACGGTATAGCTTAGTTGCTTCTTTTCCTCCCAGTTCTCTCTTCCAGTTTAAAGTTCTACCTCCTCTGTGACATTGTGAACTCTCGCCCTGTATAGTAGACCAAGGTGGAGGCATCTAGGTAAATGTAGCCATTCCATAGATAGACCCATTAATTAAACCCCAAAAAAAATATTTCTGAATCACAGATCCAATATGCTAGTCAGATTCTTTAAAGTTTATGTTGTGAACTTTTGAGGGTGAAGGAATAATTTAATTTTCAGTACAAAACTTTAGCTGCACCAACAATTCATGTTAGCTTGCAAACATATCAAATTAAACATCACATATTATCTGAAATCTGCTATTACTTCAATTGTTCTGAGATTTGTTTCAGGGCATTGCTTAATATGCTACATCTTATCGCACCTGTAGTACATTTGGACCATAAAATGACCAATGGAGTCATCAAAGCATAGGATGTAGTACTGATCCTGAAGGCATCAATGTCCGAGGACCAGTTTAGTGTAGCCATATTCTGGTGCGGCTGACAATCAAGAACAACTGGTACAACTTGAAGGTGCAGGTGGTCTCAATGCCAACAGCACTAACTCAACATAACGGCAATATTTTTCTTGAATGATGACGGCTTTGAGAAAATACAAAGGATTAGAGTGACCTGGCTCAAAACATATTGCACAGTACCACGTCATGGCAGAAGACATCTAACTCTGCTCATCCGCTACAGTGAAGATGCATTTTTAACCTGTTTCCTAAATATCGCAGTAAATTTGAACACTCCGCAACTTGTACAACTGGTTTTGTTATGTAGGAACCGCACTAATGACCGGCTACGACCAATGGAGAAGTCAAGCTGGAGCCTCAATGATGGGGTACTTAGTTGCTTTTATTCAGCACAAGAAAACAAATGGTCATGTGGGTGGTATCCGAACATCATGACATGAAAAATTCCTTAAAAGCAACAAACTTTCCCTCCCCTCACCTCCATCTTCAATCAGCCCATTTCTGCAATATGATTGGATAATATATGTATGATTGGACAAAACAGAAGTACAATGATTCAATTTAAATATAATGCAAATTAAGAAACGGTCTTTGGCTTGCTGTAATTCTCTAATTCCACCTTGTTAAAAATGCAAATCCTTTGGCTCATGTTGTGTTTTAAAGGCTGGACATTTAACTCAACAGATGAATAACTAGGATCCCGAGAACACATTTTCTTACCAATGCAAAGTTGACATTTACAACAGTAAAAGGTCATTTTATTGTCTTCTCATTTATTGTGTGAGAATAAAAGAACCACGTTGCCCCATTTATGACCAAGAGTTTGCAACCTTACTTTAAAGAACTGTTAAAATAGCAAGCAAAAGTAAGCAAACAGATGCAAATTTTATTAAATAGAACCAAACAATAAGGAATTGAGATCACTTCCACAACTAAAATTTATGGTACATATTCAAAGTCAATGCAAATTACATAACAAGAATTTTTTTCAATTGACCATAACTATGCATTAATACTTTTACTCATCCAGTGAATTCAGAACTTGCATAATTTTCAATGGGAATTCAAAACTACTGGTAGGTAAACAAGGATTAAAATACAAGCCAGCTCTTTTACCTTCGTGCAATCCCTTTGATAGCCACCCTAAAAGCTTGCACCAAAACTGGAGCTAGAAAGAAAGATCTCTTCATTTTTGAAGTACCGAGTACCTAAAGGTAATGCTTGGAAGAGACAGCAAAGAATTTTAGTTTATTTGTATACAGTTAAAAAGTTAAACTACTTCTATATTGATCTTTTAAGTCAGAACCTGACAGTCTAGCATCCGTAAGCCAGCTGTCAGAATTTATACTGTTAAATCAGGTTTCCATTGGAAAAACTGGGTCTACAAATCTGCTGCCAATCTATAGAAAGCAGATTTCTCAGAATAAACGTCCCAAGGCACTTCACAGAGGCGTAATCAAAAATGGATACTGAGCCAAGTTAAGGAGTTACTGGGATGGGTGACCAAAGGTTGGTCAAAGGATGGGTTTTAGGAACAAAGAGAGTGAGGTTGAGAGGCAGAGGGATTAGGGAAGGAATTACATAGCCTAGGCAGCTGAAGGCGCAGTCACCAATGGTGGGACGAAGAGAAGCAAGGGCGCACTCAAGGCCAGAATCAGAGGAACAGAGTGTTCAGGGCCTGGTTGTCGGGCTGGAAGAGGTTACAGCGATAGAGAAGAGGCAGCCAAGAAGGTTGGGGACCGAGGCTGGCGTTATTACAGACGCAGAAGTGAATAGTTTTTGTGATGACTAGGATGTCAAGATTGCAAACAGTCTAGTTCAGCCTTAGACAGTGGTCGAGAGGGGAATGGAATTGGTGACAAGGGTACCCAGACTGTGGCGGAGGCCAAAGATGGTGGCTTCAGTCTTCCCAATGCTTTATTAGAGGAAATTGTGGCTCATTCAAGACTGGATGTTGAACAAGCAGTCTAACAACAGAAATAGTGGAGGGGTTAAGAGAGGTGTTGGAGAGGTAGAGTTGGTGTACGTGTAGAAGTTGACCCCTTGTCTGCAGATGACCGCCAAGGATTAGCATGTAGTTGAGGAAGAAGGGGCCAAGGTCAGATCCTTGGGGTCTCTGTCGGTAATAGTGCAAGGAGCAAGAGAATCCATTGCTGAAAATGCTCTGGCTACGATTTTATAGGCATGATTGGAACCAAGTGAGGGCAGTCCCACTGAGCTGGACAACAGAGGAGAGGCACTGGAGAAGGATGGTGTGGTCAAAAGTTGCAATGGTCACAGTCACAGAGAATGTCATTTTTGATTGTGTTTTGGGCTGTTTCAGAGTGCTGAAAGAAAAAATGGACAACATAAGTACTCCATGATTGTGCACATTTATATGGTCAACCACTCTATCCTCTGCCATTGCCTCTCCTTTGTAGTGAAACTCCACAGCATTTCCTTTTGTGGTCCCATTCTTACCAGTCTCTCGGAGCTGCATCCAGGGACCCTCGTATACTTTATCTAAATGCTACTACTTGGCTTAAATTGGCCACAAACATAGGAACAGGAATAGGGCATTTAGCCCCTCAATCTGGCACCTACTCCATATACCCACCTTAACCAAAGGTATTAAGGGATATGGGGCTAACAAAAATCTTATCAATCTCAGATTTAAAATTACCAATTGACCTAGCATCAACTGCCATTTGCGGAAGAGAGTTCCAAACTTCTACCACCCTTTCCGTGTAGAAGTGTTTCCTAACTTCACTCCTAAAAGTCCTGGCTATAGTTTTTAGGTTATGTCCCCTAGTCCTGGATTCCCAACCAGTGGAAATAGTTTCTCCCTATCTAACTTATCAGTTCCTCTTAATATCTTGAAAACACGGATCAAATCACCCCTTAATCTTCTAAATTCCAGGGAATAGTTTGTGTAATCTCACCTCGTAATTTATCCCTTGGAGTCCAGGTATCGTTCGAGTAAATCTACGCTGCACCCCCTCCAAGGCCAATATATCCTTCCTAAGGTGCGGTGCCCAGAAATGAACACAGTACCCCAGGTGTGGTCTAACCAGGGCTTTGTATAGCTGTAGCATAACTTCTACCCTCTTGTATTCTCGTCCTCTAGATATAAAGGCCAGCATTCCATTAATCTTTTTGATTATTTTCTGTCCCTATCCATAACATTTTAATAATCTATGTACGTGGACCCCTAAGTCTTTTTGGACCTCCACTGTTTCGAGCTATTCACCATTTAGAAAGTACTCTGATCAATACTTTTTAGGTCCAAAGTGGATGACCTCACACTTGCCTACATTGAAATCCATTTGCCACAGTTTTGCCCATTCACTTAATCTATTAATATCTCTCTGTAATGTTATGCTTCCATCTACACAGCTTACAACGCTGTGCAACTTTGTGTCATCGGCATGGAGTCAGCTTCCTTACGTATGCAATGACATCCAGCTCTACCTCATTACCACCACCCTCAATTCCATGAATGTTGCCATTCCTGTCTAACATTAAGCCCTGGACAAGTCAGAACGTTCTTCAGCTTCACATCTGTAATACCAAAGTCATCTTATTCAGCTCCTGACAGAAACTTTGTACCTCAGACATCAATTCAATCTCTCTCTTTAACTGCTCAGTTAGGCTGACCGAATGGTGCACAACTTTTGCTCAAACCTCACCTCCAATCCATCAAAATGGCATACTCCAACTCCAGACCATCTACTGCTCCGTCCATGCCAGTGTCATCTCTGGCCTCAATTTCTTCAGGCTACCTTGCACAGCTCCACCATGTGCAAAACCCAAGTCATTCATAACTCTGCAGTCATCATTCTACCACACAAAGTCCCACACAACTATCACTACTTACCTGGAAGCTTACTGCAGAGGAGGCCATTTGGCCCATTGTGTCTGCGTTCGCTCTTTGGGAGAGTAATCCAAATCTAATCCCATTGCCCTCTCTACCAATAGCGGTGTATCTTCCTGTGCTTTAAATATTTATCCATTTTTCCCTTAAAAAAAATGCAACTGTTTCTGCCTCACCTACCTTTTGGCACCTTGTCCCCAAGCATGTTGACTTCAAAATCTTACCCTTGTAACCCCTCTACAGCCTTGTTCCACTGTCATAGAATAGAATCATGGAGGGGTTACAGCACAGAATGAGGCCATTCGGCCCAGCCCGAGCAATCCAGTTAGTCCCATTCCCCCGCTCTTTCCCTGTAGCCCTGCAAATTTTTTCCCTTTAAGTACTTATCCAATTCCTTTTTGAAAGCCACAATTGAATCTGCTTCCACCATCCTTTCAGGCAGCACATACCAGATCATAACTGTCCCTGCAATCTTCTCCAGGCCTACATCTAAGCATACACTTTGCTCTTCCAACTAATTTGAAGGAAAAGGAAAGGAAGGTCTTGCATTTATATAACAGCTTTCACAACCTTAGGACACCCCAAAGCACTTTACAGCTAATTAAGTACTTTTAAGTGTAGTCACTGTTGAAATGTAGGGAAATGTGGCAATTAATTTACACACAGCAAGATCTCACAAACTGCAATGAAACAAATGACCAGATAATGTTTTTAGTAATCTTGGTTGAGAGACAAATGTTGGCCAGGACACCAGGCGAACTCCCCTGCTCTTCTTCAAATAGTGCCATGGGATCTTTTATGACCATCTAAGAGGGCAGACAGGTCCTCGGTTTAACATCTCTCATCCTAATGTCAATATACATTGCATCCCCCATCCCTGTCCATTCCACCATCTGTAGCAGAACTTTTAGGTACCATACCAGTTCACTTTGAAACAATCTCCATACCTCTTCAGCTCATTACTTCTCAACCCCTGTTCAAAAGCTTCCTCAAAACTTACCTCTTTGGCTGTGCCTTAAATTATCTCCCATACCTTGTCTCCTGCTTGTTGTCTGCCGTGGGCAATTTTATTATCTCAAAAATATATGAATTTAAGCTGTTGGTGTTATAATGGTCAACGGCAAAGTTGAGACAGATCTAGACTCAGCATTTAGTATGTTCAGTCACTGTGGAGCAGCAATCAACATATCAAATAGAATGCGGGAATATATTGCATATCAGTGAACTACATTGCAGGATGTCATGTTAAAACTGTACAGTGCTGTGTGAGAGAGAGGAGGTGTAAAACTGATGCCCAGCATCAGACCATTAATGATAAGGAAATACCATAAAAATGTGGGTCTTTAGCCTTGAAAGCAGGTGATTGTGGGGGCCTCATGGAGGTATAAGACAGTAAAAGGTATAGCTAAAGCAAATTTGAAACACTACTTCAAGTTAACTAAGTGTAAATGAAGTGGACACAGGTTCAAAGTGACAAAAAAGTAATCAAATTTTGGACTGTCAGGAAGTTCTTTACAGAGTGGTCAACCCATGTAATGGACTTCCTGATAATGCAGTAGAGGCAAAAACCATGGAATCATTTAAGAGACAGATGGTCCAAGTGGGAAACCAGAGGTTTTCCTGAATGCATGAGGTAAAATGGTCTCCCTCATCTGTACTTATTCCATGAAATAAAAAAAAACTTGAGACCTTAATCCGAAGTTTGTGAATTTGTGTTGTAAACAAGGATCAGAATGTAGCAGTTTCATAGGGAGCAAAATGCAACATATGCTCAGCTGTGAAGTCCTCTACAGTACGATAGACTTAGTACACTCTCAATCTAGAGAGTCTCACATTTAGAATCAGCAGGATACCAAAATACTATTGGTGCTCAAATTACCTACTAAAACAAGAAAACTGGTTGAAACTATTCAAAAGATTGGTTTTCACGAAAGCTTTCGCATAAACAGGATCATGTCTCACATAGAGGCTAGTGTATTGCCTTTACTTGAATATGGACTGGCATAATCTTCCCTCACATAAAGCAAGTATAAGACAGCAGTGGAGGGTGGGAGTAATCTATCTGCTGTTTCCAGCCTATTGCAGAGCAGGAGCTATGCTGATAGGATGAGATGAAGCTCGTGTGGAGCATAACCACAGGCATAGACCTGTTGGGCTGGATTTCTGTGCTGTAAAATTCTAAGTAATGTTCTCATTCATTTCCAGTTATGTACACAATGCAGAGCTGAATGAAATTTGGTTCCAGTCAAAATATGTGGTGTACATCAATATCTCACTCCCCAAGATATTATATTATGCCAAGTCTAGTGAGCTACTCAGGAACAATTTTACAAATTAATAATCCAAAAATGTAAAATCTACAGTGAACACAAATGCTCCAAAATAGCTTTATACTTTTAGTTTATTTATTAATTCACAATCATCCTTTGCAATAATTTTACAAGAAATGTTTTCACAAAAGGATGGGCAAAATGAACACGGCACTGTGGTACAGGCCATTCAAGTGGGGGGAGTAAAAAGGAATGCGATAGTGGTGGGGGATGGTATAGTCAGGAGGATAGACACTGTTCTCTGCAACCGTGACAGAGAGTCCCGAAGGCTGTGTTGCCTACCCGATGCCAGGGTTAAGGACCTCTCCTTCCGGCTGGAAAAGAACTTGGAGCATGAGTGAGAGGATCCAGTGGTCCAGTAGGAACCAACGACATGGGTAGAACTATGAATGGGGTTCTGCTGAGACAGTTTGAGGAGCTAGGGTCTAAATTAATAACCAGAACCTCAAAGGTGATAATCTCTGGCTTACTAGCTGAGCCACATTCAAATTGGCATGGGGACAAACAGGTCAGAGAGCTAAATGCGTAGCTCAAAGAGTGGCGTGGGAGACAGGGGTTTCGATTAATGGGGCACTGGCACCAGTACTGGGGAAAGAGAAAGCTGTTCCGCTGGGACGGGCTCCACTTAAACTGGGCTGCGACCAGCGTCCTGGCGAATCGAATAACGAGGGCTGCAGATAGGGCTTTAAACTAAAAAAGGCGGGCAGTGGGGGGGGGGGGGGGGTTGGAAAAGAGTCAGATGAGGGGAAATTTAGAAATCTAATCAGGGAAGTCAAGGCAACAGAGCAGTGAAGTGATTTGGGTAAAGATAAGCAGAGTGTGGCAGGGAGGGGCAGAGAGTTTACCAATAACAGTGCATCAGCAAATAATGTCAAAGCAGAAAAAAAAAGGTAAAAAGTCAAAATTAAAGGCACTTTATCTGAATACTCGGAGCATTCATAACAAGATAAATGAATTTGTTGCACAAGTAGAGATAAATGGGTTTGATCTAATAGCCATTAAAGAGATACGGTTGCAAAGTGACCAAGATTGGGAATTAAATATTCCAGGGTACATGACGTTTAGAAAAGACAGGCAGAATGGAAATGGAGTGGGTGTAGCCCTAATAATAAAGGATGACATAAGCACAGTGGTGAGAAAGGATCTTGGCTCGAAGGATTAGGAAGTAGAATCAGTATGGGTGGAAATAAGAAATAACAAGGGGCAGAAAACACTGGTGGGAGTAGTTTATAGGCCCCTAATAGCAGCAATACCGTTAGACAGAGTATTAATAATAAAATAATAGGAGTTTGTAACAAAGGAAATGCAGTAATCATGGGCGACTTTATTCGTCACATAGACTGGGCAAATCAAACTGGCAAAGGTAGTTTGGAGGACGAGTTCATGGAATGCATTCGAGACGGTTTCCTAGAGCAATACATCATGGAACCAACTAGGGAACAGGCTATTTTAGATCTTGTATTATGTAATGAGACAGGGTTAATTAGTGATCTCACAGTAAGAGATCCTCTAGGGAAGAGTGATCACAATATGATAGAATTTCACATTGAGTTTGAGCGTGATGTACTTAAGTCAGAAACTAGAGACTTAAGCTTAAATAAAGCCAATTACATAGATATGAGGGGCGAGTTGGCTAAGGTAGATTGGAAAACCAAATTAAAGGGTATGATGGTAGAAAAGCAATGGCAAACATTTAAAGAAATATTTCAATATTCTCAACAAATATACATTCCATTGAGAAATAAAAACTCCATGGGAAAAGTGATCCACCCGTGGCTAACTAAAGAAGTTAAGGATAGTATTAGATTAAAAGAGGCCTATAAGCCTGAGGATTGGGAGAGTTTTAGAAACCAGCAAAGGACGATCAAAAAATTGATAAAAAGGGAGAAAATAGAATATGAAAATCAACTAGCAAGAAATATAAAAACAGACTGTAAGAGCTTTTACAAGTATGTAAAAAGGAAGAGAGTAGCAAAAGTAAACGTTAGTCCCTTAGAGGCTGAGACAGGAGAAATTATAATGGGGAATCAGGAAATGGCAGATGCATTAAGCAAATATTTTGTATCTTTCTTCACAGTAGAAAACACAAAAAAATACCAAAAATAGTGAGGAACCAAGGGTCTAATGAGAGGAATTTAAAAGTGATTATCAGTAGAGAAAAAGTACTTGAGAAACTAATGGGACTAAAAGCTGATAAATCAACTGGACCTGATGGCCTACATCCGAGGGTTCTAAAAGAAGTGGCTGTAGAGATAGCGGATGCATTGGTTACGATCTTCCAAAATTCCCTAGATTCTAGAATGGCCCCAGCAGATTGGAAGGTAGTAAATGTGACCCCAATATTCAAGAAAGGTGGGAAAGAGAAAACATTATTAAGGAACAGGGCACTTAGAAAATCATGATTAGGCAGAGTCAACATGGTTTTATGAAAGGAAAATCGTGTCTGACAACCTATTAGTTTTGTGAGGATGTAACTAGCAGGGTAGATAAAGGGGAACTAGTGGATGCAGTATATTTGGACTTTCAAAAGGCATTTGATGAGGTGCCACATAAAAGGTTGTTTATACACGATAAGGGCTGATAGGGTTGGAGGTAACATTTTAGCATGGATAGAGAATTGGTTAACAGACAGAAGAGAGTTGGGATAATCGAGTCATTTTCAGGCCGGCAGGCGAGTGGGGTGCCCACAAGGATCGGTGCTTGGGCCTCAGCTATTTACAATCTACATTAATGACTTAGATGAAGGGACCGAGTGTAACGTATCCAAGTTTGCTGATGATATAAAGTTAGGTGGGAAAGTAAGCTGTGAGGAGGACACAAAGGAATATAGATAGGTTAAGTGAGTGGTCAAGAAGGTGGCACTTGGAGTATCATGTGGGGAAATGTGAGATTATTCACTTTGGTAGGAAAAATAGAAAAACAGAATATTTTTTAAATGGTGAGAAACTATTAAATGTTGGCGTTCAGAGAGACTTGGGTGTCCTCGTACAAGAAACACAAAAAGTTGGCATGCATGTACAGCAAGCAATTAGGAAAGGAAATGGAATGTTGGCCTTTATATCAAGGGGGTTGGAGTACAAAAGTAAGGAAGTCTTACTACAATTGTACAGGGCTTTGGTGGAGACCTCACCTGGAGTACTGTGCACAGTTTTGCTCTCCTGATCTAACGGAGGATATACTTGCCTTAGAGGCGGTGCAGTGAAGGTTCACTAGATTAATTCCTGGGATGAGAGGGTTGTCCAATGAGGCGAGGTTGAGTAGAATGGGCCTATAGTCTCTGGAGTTTAGAAGAATGAGAGGTGATCTAATTGAATGTATAAGATTATGAGGGGACTTGACAGCGTAGATGCTGAGAGGTTGTTTCCCCTCGCTGGAGAATCTAGAACTAGGGGGCACAGTCTCAGGATAAGGGGTCGGCCATTTAAGACTGAGATGAGGAGGAATTTCTTCACTCGGAGGGTTGTGAATCTTTGGAATTCTCTACCCCAGAGGGCTGTGGATGCTGACTCGTTGAATATATTCAAGGCTAAGATAGACAGATTTCTGGACTCGAGGAATCTAGGGATATGGGGATCGGGCAGGAAAGTGGATTTAAGGTCGAAGATCAGCCATGATCTGATTGTAATGGCGGAGCAGGCTCGAGGGGCCAACTGGCCTACTTCTGCTCCTATTTCTTATGTTTGTAAAATAGTTCCTTTTGAAGAAGAAAAAGGACATACCCTGCTGCAAATTGCAGAAACTAGCTTAATCATTTACAAAGAGTCAAGGTCACTCGGATTCAAATTAACTTAAGTCATTGTAAAGTTTGGCCCCATTTACATGGCCGTTTAATTGACATTTGCACAAGGTGAAGCCACACATTTCCATAGACATATCAGAAACCAGCACATACAAGGGCCAGATTCTACAGTCAGTTTTCATATTGCCGGAACTAAACAACGTGCAACACAACAAAATCATATCATCCCATTGAAAACAACTGCAGTCTGGCAAGTTCTTAAATGATGTACATCTAATTCATGCAACCTCACTAACTGTGGTAGCCTGGGCTGACCCGTATATCAATGCTCCATTTCAACAGAAATTAGCAATAATCACAATTAACATTTGGACTACAGTTGCTGCATTTCTGGGAGAATTCTACAAGTGCAAATTCGCTTTTTGCTGAAGACTAATCAGTTAAGTTTCCATCCTTGCATGAGTGACTCTTTTGGCATCTACAGGTCTGTTAGGGCATTTGTTGCAATGTGTCAGTCATAAATTATGCCCCAAGAATGTCCTACCCATAAGTGTGCTTTACATACAGGGAGGAAAATAACATCTCCATTAAGCATCACGATCTCAGAATGGTGGCCAACCTTGTGGACCCAGAGTGAATTGAAAACAACTTTAGAAACAAACACAAATTAATTCAATACTACATGGAAATGGATTTCAAATTGAACTCGCACTCAACCACACACTCCCAAACTCCACAACATTTAGAGTACTATTGATTTTTGCAAAGTACTGCACAGTAAAACAAAACTACATTGTGTCATCACAGTAGCCAGCATGTACAAACTGGTTTCCCATAGTTGACGATGGCCCAATTGCAGCATTGCTGTGCAAATCAGTGAGCAGTGTCATGCGTTTTCCAACTTTTTAAAATAGCTGAAGTCTGACCTGATGGGCATGCTAAAATAAAGAAATGTAAACTAATAATGTCGCATGGCACTGTTCACAGAAATCTATTGTTTTTTTTAAGTTCTCTTGCTCACTACATTTCTCATTCATTTCAGCACCAGGCTCCGCATACAAATTTCATAGCAATACTAACATCAGCCCCGGGCTGTGCAACTGGTGTTTTATTGGAGGGAGAAGATTCAGAATCAGAGCCAAAGCCTTAGTTTGAGCCACCAATAATGGTGGTGTTGGAAGTTAACTCCTCCCCAGATTGATATGGCTAATATCTTCATGGTGGGCCCAGAAACGACCTCAAGACAAAATATATAACAAGTAGGTGTGTTCTTAGTGTTGTATACAGACACAGGCTGGGAGCAGAAACTGAGGATTTGGGATAGAACTCCACATACGGGACTCAGGCAGGCCTCCAGGAAACAAACTGAACACTTTGAATAACAAGCTGGAATGATCATCCTCAGGGATACCATTCTGCTGAGCACTGAGGTCACCCATGCATCACAGGCACTTGAGTTCTCCTAGTACAAAACTAAGTGTCTGACTTTCCACACGGGTGATCTGCCTTATCCATAGCAGCTATTTTTTGTTAAGCACATAAAGCATTCACTTCCTCTTTATTAAGTGAACAATTGCTTTAATCACCCAGGAGTGATTGCATTGACAGGCAGACTGACACATATTGAGGAAACAGAATTTCTCAGCAAACAAAAAAAAGTAACAGATATATTACAAAAATTGACACTTATCTTTTGTTTACTATATAAACTGGAGCGTACACACAGCTCCCTGTTTTAAACCAATAGTCTTTCAATTTCAAACACAGCTTTTATGTTCCAGTTCCTTCTGTTTCATTCATTGCTAAGAGATACAAAATACAATGTTCTGAGATGTGGAGATGCCGGTGATGGACTGGGGTGGACAAATGTAAGGAATCTTACAACACCAGGTTATAGTCCAACAGTTTTATTTGAAAATCGCAAGCTTTCGGAGGCTTTCTCCTTCGTCAGGTGAGTGTGGGATTCCTTGAAAGTTACACTCACCTGACGAAGGAGAAAGCCTCCGAAAGCTTGCGATTTTCAAATAAAACTGTTGGACTATAACCTGGTGTTGTAAGATTCCTTACAAATGTTCTGAGAAGAGGAGGAGAAAGAAATGGAAGAGGAAGAGAAGCAGGACAGCAGAGGCCAGGAAACTACCTCAGCAAGGGCCAGGAAATTATTCCAGGAGGGTGGGCAAGAGACAGTGAAGACATTTTACTTACATCTTTCATCAATTACATTTATCATAGAATGTGAGCAACACAGTATGTGTCACTGGGGTTACATGTAGGCAAGACCGGGTAAGGGCGATAGGTTCCCTTCCCTGAAACCAGTTGGGATTTTACAATAACCCAGCAGCTTTCATGGCCATTTTCTGGTGCCCACCATCAAATAACCACATTTACTGAATTTTACAACTTGCCATGGTGGAAATTGAACTCACGACCTCTGGGTTGCTATTTCAGTATCTTAAACACTAGGCTACCATACCCTACCAGTGATGAGTTTCTTTCTCCAAGTTTCCATTAGTGGAGGACACCAGATCCGGCCAACTGACCCTGAGGGGATTGCCTGTAAAACATTTTCAGCAAGGGAACAGGAGTGTGCCTCTGGGCACCCAGGTAGATACTTTTAAGAGAGGTAACAGAATTTTTTATTTCAGCAGGGATTGCTATATTCTTCACTTCCCTCTGTTGCAGGCAGAAGGTTATCTCTCCATGGGGACAGGGGGAACAAATCTTGGCCATTAAGAACATCTTGCTAAGTGGTTCAACAAGGAAATCGGGGATTAACAACTGGATCTAGTGTATAGAATGTGCCATCAAGTGCTTTGTGTAATATTTTTGTTTAATACTTCTTGTAACACTTCAGTGCAACACCCTGCAAATTTATTCCATCTTATCTGACTGGGTCATTCTTGTAATGATTCATTCCGGGTCCTGCCAACTGGAAATTCCACTTTCCCAACAGCTGCAGCAGACTGCAGAAAAGTAAGTTAACAAACTAAAAACAATTTAAAAGCTTCAGGTGTAAATGCAAGAAAGTTTAAACAATGATTCGTACAATAAGGATAATTTACCCTTTCTACCTCCTGCACTCAAGATCTCTTTCTTACAGATACAAAACAATCTCAAAATGCTGTGCATTTCAGTTCCCCCTCTCCAAGAACATACTGGTTCTAAGTCTCCCAGCTTCTTGACTGGACTGTAAGTCAAACAGAATTTGATCGGACCCCAGAATTAATTTCAAGAATCTACAGCAATTATGCCTTCTAGACTTAAAGGGACACACACCTACATTCTATTTTACATGGTGTAATATTTCCATCTTACAAAATAGTATGTCCTCTGACTGACTGAGTAATGCCACAAGAGATTCATTAATCAATTTTTAAATTTGCAGTTCTTGTGATGTTACTCATAGAAAGTCAGAGGGGATCGGAATGCACATCCCTGTGAACGAAGTTTCGTAAGAGGTCTCCCCAGGGGAGGTGAACTGCTCTTTGAATTAGTTTCCAAACAGCGTTTTCCTTACCCATTCTAGATGGACAAATAAATATCAGTTACTTAAATAAACCTCTGAAAATGATATGATAGCAGCAGCTCTTTATTGCCCATCTCTTTAGGGTGTAGTTTTTCATAATAAATGCTAACAATTATATAAACGGTCAATCTTTTACTTGGATATTTTCTTCACCATATATCTCTGCAACAGTACTTAGTGTATATGAGCACAATCTGTTGGCAGAACATTTAAAATTCAGGAATTCTATTCAGAATTCTCTCTATACTTGAATAATGTTGAAGTCCATCCACAAGTTGCTACCTATTTACTTGAAATGAACAGTAGCTTTGGATTTTCAGTATAAGCAAATAAAAAAAGATTTATAACTATTTAGTATGCACTTAATTCAAAATACCAATTGGAACTTTTAAGCACGAAATTCCCACTTTGCCGTGTTACTTTCATTGCATAATTCAAATTATTGACAGCGCAAAAACAACTTTGTATTATCAGTAGACAGTATTTTTTTTTTTTGTTTATGCGATGTGGGCATCGCTGGCAAGGCCAGCATTTATTGCCCATCCCTAATTGCTCGAGAAGGTGGAGCTGAGCCGTCTTCTTGAACCGCTGCAGTCCATGTGGTGAAGGTTCTCCCACAGTGCTGTTAGGTAGGGAGTTCCAGGATTTTGACCCGGCGACGATGAAGGAACAGCGATATATTTCCAAGTCGGGATGGTGTGTGACTTGGAGGGGAATGTGCAGGTGGTGTTGTTCCCATGTGCCTGTTGCCTTTGTCCTCCTAGGTGGTAGAGGTCGCGGGTTTGGGAGGTGCTGTCGAAGAAGCCTTGGCGAGTTGCTGCAGTGCATCCTGCAGATGGTACACACTGCAGCCACGGTGCACCGGTGGTGAAGGGAGTGAATGTTTAGGGTGGTGGATGGGGTGCCAATCAAGCGGGCTGCTTTGTCCTGGATGGTGTCGAGCTTCTTGAGTGTTGTTGGAGCTGCATTCATCCAGGCAAGTGGAGAGTATTCCATCACACTCCTGGACTTGTGCCTTGTAGATGGTGGAAATGCTTTGGGGAGTCAGAGGGTGAGTCACTCGCCACAGAATACCCAGTCACTGATCTGCTCTTGTAGCCACAGTATTTATGTGGCTGGTCCTGTTAATGTTCTGGTCAATGGTGACCTCCAGGATGTTGATGGTGGGGGATTCGCCGATGGTAATGCCGTTGAATGTTAAGGAGAGATGGTTAGACACTCCCTTGTTGTAGATGGTCATTGCCTGGCACTTGACTGGCACGAATGTTACTTGCCACTTATCAGCCCAAGCCTGGATGTTGTCCAGGTCTTGCTTCATGCGGGCACGGACTGCTTCATTATCTGAGGAGTTGCGAATGGAACTGAACACACTGCAATCATCAGCGGACATCCCATTTCTGACCTTGTGATGGAGGGAAGGTCATTGATGAAGCAGCTGAAGATGGTTGGGCCTAGGACACTGCCCTGAGGAACTCCTGCAGCAATGTCCTCGGCCTGAGATGATTGGCCTCCAACAACGACTACCATTTTCCTTTGTGCTAGTTTTGACTCCAGTCCCTGGAGAGTTTTCCCCGATTCCCATTGAGTTCAATTTTACTAGGGCTCCTTGGTGCCACACACAGTCAAATGCTGCCTTGATGTCAAGGGCAGTCACTCTCACCTCACCTCTGGAATTCAGCTCTTTTGTCCATGTTTGGATCAAGGCTGTAATGACGTCTGGAGCAGAGTGGTCCTGGCAGAACCCAAACTGAGCATCGGTGAGCAGGTTATTGGTGAGTAAGTGCCGCTTGATAGCACTGTCGACAACAACTTCCATCACTTTGCTGATGATTGAGAGTAGACTGTTGTGGCGGTAATTGGCCGGATTGGCTTTGTCCTGCTTTTTGTGGGCAGGACATACCTGGACAATGTTCTACATTGTCGGGTAGATGCCAGTGTTGTAGCTGTACTGGAACAGTTTGGATGGAAGTGCGGCTAGTTCTGAAGCACACGACTTCAGCACTACAGCTGGGATGTTGTCAGGTCCCATAGCCTTTGTTGGATCCAGTGCACTCAGTCGTTTCTTGATATCATGTGGAGTGAATCGAATTGGCTGAAGACTGGCTTCTGTGATGGTGGGGATATCCGGAGGAGGCTGAGATGGATCATCCATTCGGCACTTCTAGCTGAAGATGGTTGCAAACGCTTCAGCCTTGTCTTTTGCACTCACGTGCTGGACTCTGCCATCATTGAGGATGGGGATGTTTGCAGAGCCTCCTCCCGTTAGTTGTAAATTGTCCACCACCATGCACGACTGGATGTGGCAGGGCGCAGAGCTTCGATCTGATCCGTTGGTTGTGGAATCGCTTTGCTCTGTCTATAGCATGTTGCTTCCGCTGTTTAGCATGCATGTGGTCCTGTGTTGTAGCTTCACCAGGTTGGCACCTCATTTTAGGTATGCTGCTCCTGGCGTGCTCTTCTACATTACTCATTGAACCAGGGTTGATTCCCTGGCTTGTTGGTAATGGTAGAGTGAGGAATATGCCGGGCCATGAGATAACAGATTGTGCTGGAATACAATTCTGCTGCTGCTGATGGCCCACAGCGCCTCATGGATGCCCAGTTTTGAGCTGCTAGATCTGTTCTGAATCTATCCCATTTTGCACGGTGATAGTGCCACACAACACGTTGGATGGTGTCCTCATTGGGAAGACGGGACTTAGTCTCCACAAGGACTGTGCAGTGGTCATTCCTACCACTACTGTCATGGACAAATGCATCTGCGACAGTTAGATTGGTGAGGACGAGGTCAAGTCGGTTTTTCCCTCGTGTTGTTTCGCTCACCACCTGCCGCAGGCCGAGTCTGGCAGTTCTGTCCTTCAGAACTTGGCCAGCTCGGTCAGTGCTGGTGCTACCGAGCCACTCTTGGTGATGGACATTGAAGTCCCCCACCCAGAGTACATTTTGTGCCCTTGCTACCCTCAGTGCTTCTTCCAAGTGGTGCTCAACATGGAGGAGGACTGTTTTAATAGCTGAGGGAGGGTCGTAGGTGGTAATCAGCAGGAGGTTTCCTTGCCCATGTTTGACCTGATTCCATGAGATTTCATGGGGTCCGGAGCCAATGTTGAGGACTCCCAGGGACACTCCCTTCTGACTGTGTATCACTGTACCGGTGGGACAGGATATACCCAGGTTTGGTAATGGAAGAGTCTGGGACGTTGGCTGAAAGGTATGATTCTGAGAGTATGGCCAAGTCAGGCTGTTGCTTGACTAATCTGTGGGACAGCTCTCCCAATTTTGGCACAAGTCCTCTGTTAGTGAGAAGGACTTTGCAGAGTCGACTGGACTTGGTGTGCCTTAGTCGTGTCCGGTGCCTAGTGGTCCGATGCCAGGTGGTCCGTCCAGTTTGATTCTTATTATGACTTTTTGTCATGAGATTGTACAACTGAGTGGCTTGCTAGGCCATTTCGGAGGGCGATTAAGAATCAACCACATTGCTGTGGGTCTGTAGTCACATATAGGCCAGTCCGGGTAAAGACGGCAGGTGCCCGTCCCTAAAGGACATTCGTGAACCAGATGGGCTTTTACGACAGTTTCATGGCCACCATTACTGATACTAGTTTTTTTTTATTCCAGATTTTATTTAATTAATTGAATTTAAATTCCCCAGCTGCCATGGCGGGATTTGAACTCATGAGAGGAGCCGAGCCGAGCGGAGGGAGCGTCCGATAAAAGGCGGGATTTCAGAGCGCTGAGAACAGCTGAGAGGAGCCGAGCCGAGCGGAGGGAGCGTCCGATAAAAGGCGGGATTTCAGAGCGCTGAGAACAGCTGAGAGGAGCCGAGCCGAGCGGAGCTGCGACCGAGTTCGAAGTGACGTCAGGAATCAGATCGGGACGCGACACAGGGGAGGCACCTGATTGGTGAGTAGGTTCAGGTGAGTATTTCTCCTTATCTACAGTAACTGAAGTAAAAGGAAAGGGAAGGTCTGCAGGTCTTATAGGAAGTAGCGTTTATTTTTTAGTGAATCAAGGTCCCTAGTGTAGTTAACATTCTCTAAATTGAGAACAATTTAAAGGAGTAAACTCCTTAAAGGGAGTGGTAAGTAGTTTTTCTTTCCTTTTTTTTTCTCTTGACATTGTAGTTGTTCTTAAGCTAATTTAAGGGTTAAGTCATGGCAGGAGATCCCAGCGCCGTGTCATGTTCCTCTTGTGGGATGTGGGAATTCAGGGCTCCTTCCTGTATCCCTGATTCCTTCACCTGCGGGAAGTGTGTCCAGCTGCAGCTATTGTTTGACCGCTTGACGGCTCTGGAGCTGCGGATGGACTCACTTTGGAGCATCCGCGATGCTGAGAAAGTCGTGGATAGCACGTTCAGTGAGTTGGTCACACCGCAGATAAAAATTACTGAGGGAGATAGTGAATGGGTGACCAACAGACAGAGGAAGAGTAGGAAGGCAGTGCAGGGGTCCCCTGCGGTCATCTCCCTCCAAAACAGGTATAACATTTTGGATACTGTTGGCGGAGATGGCTCACCAGGGGAAGGTGGCAGTGGCCAGGTTCATGGCACCGTGGCTGGCTCTGCTGCACAGGAGGGCAGGAAAAAGAGTGGCAGAGCTATAGTGATAGGGGACTCGATTGTAAGGGGAATAGACAGGCGTTTCTGCGGACGCAACCGAGACTCCAGGATGGTATGTTGCCTCCCTGGTGCAAGGGTCAAGGATGTCTCGGAGCGGCTGCAGGACATTCTGGAGGGGGAGGGTGATCAGCCAGTTGTCGTGGTGCATATAGGCACCAACGATATAGGTAAAAAACAGGATGAGGTCCTACAAGCTGAATTTAGGCAGTTAGGAGTTAAACTAAAGAGTAGGACCTCAAAGGTAGTAATCTCAGGATTGCTACCAGTGCCACGGGTTAGTCAGAGTAGGAATGACAGGATAGCTAAGATGAATACGTGGCTTGAGAGATGGTGCAAGCTGGAGGGATTCAAATTCCTGGGCCATTGGAACCGGTTCTGGGGGAGGTGGGACCAGTACAAATTGGACGGTCTGCATCTGGGCAGGACTGGAACCAATGTCCTAGGGGGAGTGTTTGCCAGTGCTGTTGGGGAGGGTTTAAACTAATGTGGCAGGGGGATGGGAACCGATGCAGGAAGTCAGTGGGAAATAAAGTGGTGACAGAAACAAAAGGCAGTAAGGGAGAGTGTACAGAACATGACCGGACAGATGGTCTGAGAAAGCAGGGCAAAGACCAAGGGAAGTCTAGATTAAACTGCATTTATTTCAATGCAAGAAGTCTGATGGGCAAGGCAGATGAACTCAGGGCATGGATGGGTACATGGGACTGGGATGTTATAGCTATTACTGAAACATGGCTAAGGGAGGGGCAGGACTGGCAGCTCAATGTTCCAGGGTACAGATGCTATAGGAAAGATAGAGCAGGAGGTAAGAGAGGAGGGGGAGTTGCGTTCTTGATTAGGGAGAACATCACGGCAGTAGTGAGAGGGGATATATCCGAGGGTTCGCCCACTGAGTCCATATGGGTAGAACTGAAAAATAAGAAGGGAGAGATCACTTTGATAGGATTGTACTACAGACCCCCAAATAGTCAACGGGAAATTGAGGAGCAAATATGTAAGGAGATTACAGACAGCTGCAAGAAAAATAGGGTGGTAATAGTAGGGGACTTTAACTTTCCCAACATTGACTGGGACAGCCATAGCATTAGGGGCTTGGATGGAGAGAAATTTGTTGAGTGTATTCAGGAGGAATTTCTCATTCAGTATGTGGATGGCCCGACTAGAGAGGGGGCAAAACTTGACCTCCTCTTGGGAAATAAGGAAGGGCAGGTGACAGAAGTGTTAGTGAGGGATCACTTTGGGACCAGTGATCATAATTCCATTAGTTTTAAGATAGCTATGGAGAAGGATAGGTCTGGCCCAAAAGTTAAAATTCTAAATTGGGGAAAGGCCAATTTTGATGGTATTAGACAGGAACTTTCAGAAGTTGATTGGGAGAGTCTGTTGGCAGGCAAAGGGACGTCTGGTAAGTGGGAGGCTTTCAAAAGTGTGTTAACCAGGGTTCAGTGTAAGCACATTCCTTATAAAGTGAAGGGCAAGGCTGGTAGAAGTAGGGAACCTTGGATGACTCGGGAGATTGAGGCACTAGTCAAAAATAAGAAGGAGGCATATGACATGCATAGGCAGCTGGGATCAAGTGGATCCCTTGAAGAGTATAGAGATTGCCGGAGTAGAGTTAAGAGAGAAATCAGGAGGGCAAAAAGGGGATATGAGATTGCTTTGGCAGATCAGGCAAAGGTGAATCCAAAGAGCTTCTACAAATACATAAAGGGCAAAAGGGTAACTAGGGAGAGAGTAGGGCCTCTTAAGGATCAACAAGGTCATCTATGTGCGGAACCACAAGAGATGGGTGAGATCCTGAATGAATATTTCACATCGGTATTTACGGTTGAGAAAGGCATGGATGTTAGGGAACTTGGGGAAATAAATAGTGATGTCTTGAGGAGTGTACATATTACAGAGAGGGAGGTGCTGGAAGTCTTAACGCGCATCAAGGTAGATAAATCTCCGGGACCTGATGAAATGTATCCCAGGACGTTATGGGAGGTTAGGGAGGAAATTGCGGGTCCCCTAGCAGAGATATTTGAATCATCCACCGCTACAGGTGAGGTGCCTGAAGATTGGAGGGTAGCAAATGTTGTGCCTTTGTTTAAGAAGGGCGGCAGGGAAAAGCCTGGGAACTACAGACCAGTGAGCCTGACATCTGTAGTGGGTAAGTTGTTAGAGGGTATTCTGAGGGACAGAATCTACAGGCATTTGGAGAGGCAGGGACTAATTAGGAACAGTCAGCATGGTTTTGTGAGAGGAAAATCATGTCTCACGAATTTGATTGAGTTTTTTGAAGGGGTAACCAAGAAGATAGATGAGGGCTGTGCAGTAGACGTGGTCTACATGGACTTCAGCAAAGCATTTGACAAGGTACCGCATGGTAGGTTGTTACATAAGGTTAAATCTCATGGGATCCAAGGTGAGGTAGCCAATTGGATACAAAATTGGCTTGACGACAGAAGACAGAGGGTGGTTGTCGAGGGTTGTTTTTCAAACTGGATGCCTGTGTCCAGCGGTGTGCCTCAGGGATCGGTGCTGGGTCCGCTGTTATTTGTTATTTATATTAATGATTTGGATGAGAATTTAGGAGGCATGGTTAGTAAGTTTGCAGATGACACCAAGATTGGTGGCATTGTGGACAGTGAAGAAGGTTATCTAGGATTGCAACGGGATCTTGATAAATTGGGCCAGTGGGCCGATGAATGGCAGATGGAGTTTAATTTAGATAAATGTGAGGTGATGCATTTTGGTAGATCGAATCGGGCCAGGACCTACTCCGTTAATGGTAGGGCGTTGGGGAGAGTTATAGAACAAAGAGATCTCGGAGTACAGATTCATAGCTCCTTGAAAGTGGAGTCACAGGTGGATAGGGTGGTGAAGAAGGCATTCAGCATGCTTGGTTTCATTGGTCAGAACATTGAATGCAGGAGTTGGGATGTCTTGTTGAAGTTGTACAGGGCATTGGTGAGGCCACACTTGGAGTACTGTGTACAGTTCTGGTCACCCTATTATAGAAAGGATATTATTAAACTAGAAAGAGTGCAGAAAAGATTTACTAGGATGCTACCGGGACTTGATGGTTTGACTTACAGGGAGAGGTTAGACAGACTGGGACTTTATTCCCTGGAGAGTAGGAGGTTAAGGGGTGATCTTATAGAAGTCTATAAAATAATGAGGGGCATAGATAAGGTCGATAGTCAAAATCTTTTCCCAAAGGTAGGGGAGTCTATAACGAGGGGGCACAGATTTAAGGTGAGAGGGGAGAGATACAAAAGGATCCAGAGGGGCAATTTTTTCACTCAAAGGGTGGTGAGTGTCTGGAACGAGCTGCCAGAGGCAGTAGTGGAGGCGGGTACAATTTTGTCTTTTAAAAAGCATTTGGACAGTTACATGGGGAAGATGGGTATCGAGGGATATGGGCCAAGTGCAGGAAATTGGGACTAGCTTAGTGGTATAAACTGGGCGACATGGACATGTTGGGCCGAAGGGCCTGTTTCCATGTTGTAACTTCTATGATTCTATGATTCTATATGACTCCGGATTTTTAGTCCAGGCCTCTGGATTACTAGTCCAGTAACATAACCACTATGCTACTGTACATTAGTAAACTTGCAGAATAGGTGTGTAATTGGCAAATCAACTTCAATATAGATTAGTGTGAGGTGGTGAATTTTGGTAGGAATAAAGAGGTCACATACTTCTTGGATAATATGTCTAAATGGGATACAGGAGCAAAGGGGTACAAATCACAAAGTAGTGACATCGGTTAATAAGGCCACAAAAAAGCAAACCAAGCATTGCAGTTCATTTCTAGAGAGATAGAATTGAAAAGCAGAACAGTTATGTTAAACTTGCATGGAACCTTGATTCGACCACACTTGGGAGTACTGTGCACAGTTCTGGTCTCCATATTATAAAAAGGATATAGAAGCATTGGAGAAGATGCAAAAAAAATTCACAAAGATAATATCAGAACTGAGTGGATATACTTATCAGGAAAGGCTAGGGCTCTTTTCTCTAGAAAATAAGTTGAGGGGTGATCTAATAGAGGTCTTTAAGATAACGATAGGGTAGACGTAGAGAAAAAGTTTCCACTTGTCGGGGAGTCCAAAACTAGAGGTCATAAATATAAGATATCCAATATGGAATTCAGGAGAAACTTCTTTACAAAAGAATGTGGAATGCACTACCATAAGGAGTAGTTGAGGCAAATAGCATAGATGCATTTAAGGGGAAGCTTGATAAGCACATGAGGGAGAAAGGAATAGAAGGATATGCTGATAGGGTTACATGAAGAGGGGTGGGAGGAGGCTCTTTTTCATTTTGTATTTTTTTCCCATCTTTGTTACAAATTGAAGTCAGAACTTAAAAGTCTATCTGGTTTCCTCATTTTTGATTTGCATGCTTCCTATCTGTTCACTAGATACAATGTTTTAGACAGGACCAGAAAGGAGGGAGGGCATGTCCAAGAGTGCATGCACAAGTGAGAGAGGAAGGAGGCCTGGCGCGCACAAAAGAACACTGGGACATGCACAAGGGAGCCGGGGGGGCGGGGGGGCGCAAGGGACAGTGTGCTATTAACACACATTAAGCTAAATACATCAATCTAACAGCTGAATTCTGGCCATTCTGGTCAAACAGACATGACAGCAACTGAAACCTACAAAGCAATTTACAATAGAAAATAAGACTCTGCCAATCATAACACAGGAACTACAAGACACAAATATATGGCTAATGACCTATTTACCATCATACCTATGTGCGCAAGTATCCTCCAGGTAACAACAAAAAAATGTTGGATTGTGGTAGCATAGTGGTTACATTGCTGGACTAATAATCCAGAGAACGTGAGTTCAAATCCCAACAGGGAAATTTGAATTCAATGTAAAAAAAATCCAAAATTTAAAAAAACTGGTATCTGTAAAAGTGACCATAAGACTATCGGATTGTTGTGAAAACCCAACTGGTTCACTAATGTCCTTTAGGGAAGAAAACCTGCAGTCCTTACCCTGTGTGGCCTGTCTGTGACTCCAGTCCCACACCATCATGGTTGACTCAAGACTGAATATAAAAAAATAAGCAGGCACTAGAAAAAATGGCAGGAAAATCCAGTCAAATTAAGTTGACTTGAGTTCATGGAAACACAAGATTTGGATAAGAACAATTCATCCAATATGTTGCAGGACCGACACCTGCTTAATCAAATTAATCTGCAAAGCGACAGAATGAACATGGAAACTGAAGATATATTTGCAGGGACTCGAAGTGAATACATTGGCCAACTGGGCCGGCCAAATTATCAATTAATGACAAATTTAGTCTGAACAATGCCACAGGAGAAGTTTACAGGAAAGCTGAACAGACAGGAAAGCTAAACAGACAGCGAAGATCGTTAGTAGAATGGAAGTGTGAGCAACAATTAGGGAAAAAGAGCTGACCATTAGACAACAGTATTGTCATTTTCCCAGAACAAGATAATTAAGTAAACAAGTTGACCCACAACATCCAGCTGCTCATGTACAGCATTCGTTACAATTCATGGAAAATTCTTTCAGCTCAAGCAAAATATGCATCTATACTCCATCGAGCATCATTTTTAACCTAAAAAATGGATAAAAAATGTTAGTTTATTGATCGATACCTGGGAGTGCCAACTAATTTGCTCTTTCTCACTGCTTTCAATTGGATTTGTTATGCAAGAAGCTCTGCAGCAACTGAAAATAATTTTTCTGGAACTAAGAATAAAAATCATGCTCCCAATATGATAGAAATCCTTCAGCAAGCCAGCCTCTCCTTTTCTCATGACTACTTTAAAAAAAAATTAAACGTTTTCCCATTAAAAATGCATTTGAATTTCAAAGTATACATGTCTGAATCATATTTTTAAAATGGCTTGAGAAAGTAATCCTTTCTCCCCCATCCTCACTTCCACAGGTGATAACCGTTTTCCTGGATAGAATGGCTCCCAAGGCAACCATGGAAGGGAAGGAAACAAACTCAAAAATATCAAATGTGCGACTTATAACCATAAACTGCAGAAAAATATTTGGAAGCAATCACGTTCAAACAAAATATATACCATTACACAAAATCAAGTTCAATGCAAGTGGACTTTGATTGGAAAGGTTTCCTAAGAAAGCCCAAATGTCTAAATTTTGAGCAGCTGTTCATGCTTTGCACTTGGTTTTAACTGTTAAAAGCAATTCTTTATTCAGTCACTACACTCAGTTGTTGGTGGGGGCCTGCTTCATGTTATTCTGAAGTCTCTGTTTTTTCTGCAGTAGCCTTTATCACACTGCAAACATTGTGGCTATACAGCAGATGGCTTTTGTCAACATCATTCTAATGGTTCATGTGCAAACAGAAGATAATAAGGACACAGTGACATTTTACCCTGTATAAAGCAGAAAAAAAACAGAGCAGCTAAACAAACAATTCCACTATGAAGCGATAAAAACAAAAGTGCAAATGCTGGAAATTTGAAATAAAATCTGAAAATGGTAAAAATACAAAGCAGTTCTGTTGCCACATTGTGAGAACCTGGGTGGGTCCCTTTTACTCTCATCTTTTCTTACAGTATGTGAAACACTCTGTTCCAATCACACACAGGCTTATTTACTAATCATTTTCTCCTCGCACTAGCAACTATAGGTACTGTTTCCTAATCTTGGGAAGTTCATTGACTATTTCATTTATCCACGTATCCCTGTCTTTTACGAGATCCATCTCTGGTTCTTTTCTCCCTTTCCTGGACCTTTCTCTCCATCCCTAGCAACGGGCTTTCCATAGATAGCTATTACAAGCCCAGATTCCGCAACTACTCTGATTAAGTTTCTTTCCACTCTTCCTGCAAAATCTCTATTTCAGCTGCTCTGTTTTGCTGAACATTGTTCTGTCTGCATGATCCTGCTCGCCACTTGAACTTCCTCTCCCATTCCCACTCTGACCTTTTGGCCTTCGGCCTTGTACAATGCTCCAACCAAGCTCAACATAAATTTCAGGAAGAGCATCATCTTCCACCAGGACACTCTGAAGTCCTCTGGTCTGAACACTGCATTCAGCAACTTCTGGTCTTTTCTGACAGTTTTTTTCTGCTTTGAATCCATTTTTGTTGTGAGTCATAAATACTGTGAAAGACACATAACTGAGCAGTCTGTGTAATTAGTGCATGATCACATCCTCAGTGGAAGATTAATGATTGTGATGTAATTACGATAACATTACCAAGTGACAATCAACAGCTGATTTCCAGTAATAGTGCATATTTTAAAAAATGGATAGCTGGAAGTGCATCAAGGTGTTCAGATATCAAACTTTGACAGTGAAGCCTGAGCTGCCATCTGAACCCTAAAATGTGATTACAACTTTAAAATATGTGATTTATTTTTCATTAGAAGCCGTGGACATCCATATAAATTTAGAGATCGCTTTCCTCAATAAAATAGCTTTGTGATTTGGGTCTCATTTTGTTGCCAATTGTAATGCTCAGCGTATAGTTTAATGGCCAGTGCATTCCACAATGATGGAATGTGGCTACATTTGCACTGAACAATAGTCAACTCGAATGTTGGAATTTTATTAAGAATCAACAGTTCATTATTTACAAATAGTATGGTCAATCAATAGTATGTTACAAAGATGTTATTCTGCAGTCCTAAAGCAGTAATGTAAGGGACTGAGTACTTACTCTAAATTATGATTCAGCTCTGCAAAAATAAATCAAGACAAACTTGTTCATAATATGTTTAATATGGCTCACTTCATTTCTTTTTAAAAATTACTTTCAATAATTAACAGAGTGCAGCAAAACCACATGGTATTAATATTGAATGAGTACCTTCAGTCAAGTCAGCAGTCATTCCATGCATTTTCAGCAGGTAGCTTTAAGTATTCCATTCATTAAAATTTATGTACTATAGACAGCACAGCAGCAAATCTTCTCAAAACAACATTTTAAAAATCAATAGCTTTTAAAGCCACTTTGGTGACACATACAATTTGACAGCAACACATTTATCAGCCTCTCTCTAAATCATCTTTAGAAACCACAACAAAGGTGAGAAAAATACACAATCAGATAGGCATGTGTTTAAGAACTTCAATTGGGCAACATAGAAAAACTAATGAGCGAGAAGCAGTACTCCCCAACAGAAATTCAGAATAATTCCAAAATAGTAAAATAACTTTCAGTACATTCACAAAAGCTTTTAGTCGATTAATAGCACAGCCAACTTGGACATCCCTCTCCTCTCACCTGCAGTCAGATTAGCAAAAAGTTAAATCACAAACAAATTAGATTCTTGCAGAAACACTGGATTACAACAAGCCTGTAGCAGAAGAAAATTATGGTGCAGTTATTTAAAATCATTTTTAGCAGTTATTAATCATCACTCCCATCAACATTTTTTTCTCTAACATGATAGAACAAGTAGGCTGAGAAAACTACTTCAATCAATAATAGGGGTTTTCTATCAGTCTTTTAAGTGGGAAATCTTACGTACACCGAAGAATAATTCTGAAATATAATTAAAATCCATGTTCAATCTTAACAATCTTATCTACATTCCCAGAAATGTGCAATTTGATGCTAATTTATACAGAAACATTTTCAATCTTGCAATAAAAGCAACTTACAGTCCATCATACTGGGAATTTTTTCTCCTGCTATTTTAAAGGGGAGGATAGAGTCACTAAAGAGGAAAGGTATCTCTTTTAAACAAACACAAAATAGTCAAATATGAATCAAACAGAAGTTCCAGAATTAAATGCCTCATAAAAATCACGTATGTAAAATTACTGCACAATTATCAATGTACCCTCCTGTAAATGCTGGGTTGCGAACATATACCATTCCTAGGTCAGTATGAGAAACAAATGTTTACCTCTAGATCATTAGTTATTTGTCAGTACTCCTGTTTCAAAGTACAATCTGTTTGTTTGTAGTGTTTAGTTTCATGAAATAAAATGCAAAAAAAATTCCATTTATTTTTAAATAAAGATGCTCATTGTCATCAAAATAAGCCATAATATATTCAAAGCAAGAAATTCTGGTTATCCAAAGTGATCTTACAATATAAAACCAAACAAACCTCCAGCTTTATGTAATCTGCTCGAAAAATTCATTTTTCCATAAACCATTAATTCAAGTGTTACTACCCTCATTTTCTCCCCCCTATTTGTTTTTGCCACATGTTTCCTTGAACACTAAAGGTTTTAATTAAACAGATTAACAGATGGTCAAGCATGATTACTAATGCAAACTCAATTCTGTTAGGTAGCACTCGCACCTGAGTCAGAAGATTGTGTGTTCGAGCCCCACTCCACAGACTCGAGCACATAATCTAGGATGATGTTACATAGTTACATATAACCTATACCACAGAAACAGGTCATTCAGTCCAACTGGTCTATGATGGCATTTATGCGTCACATGAGCCTCCTCCCACCCTTCTTCATCTACCCCTATCAGCATATAACAAAATTGGGCATCCATGAGGCGCTGTGAGCCATCAGCAGCAGCAGAATTGTATTCCAGCACAATCTGTAACCTCATGGTCCGGCATAATCCTCACTCTCCCATTACCAACAAGCCAGGGGATCATCCCTGGTTCAATGAGGAGTGCAGAAGAGCATACCAGGAGCAGCACAAGGCGTACTGAAAAATGAGGTGCCAACCTGGTGATGCTACAACTCAGGACTACATGCATGCTAAACAGCGGAAGCAACATGCTATAGACAGAGCTAAGCGATTCCACAACCAACGGATCAGATCAAAGTTCTGCAGTCCTGCCACATCCAGTCGTGAATGGTGGTGGACAATTAAACAACTAAAGGGAGGAGGAGGCTCTGTAAACACCCCCATCCTCAATGATGGCAGAGACCAGCACGTGAGTACAAAGGACAAGGCTGAAGCGTTTTCAACCATCGTCAGCCAGAAATGCCAAGTGGATGATCCATCTCTGCCTCCTCCAGATATCCCCACCATCACAGAAGCCAGTCTTCAGCCAATTCGATTCACTCCACGTGATATCAAGAAACAGCTGAGTACACTGGATACAGCAGAGGCTAAGGGCCCCGACAACATCCCAGCTGTCGTGCTGAAGACTTGTTCTCCAGAACAAGCCGCGGTACAGCTACAACACTGGCACCTACCAGACAATGTGGAAAATTGCCCAGGTATGTCCTATCCACAAAAATCAGGACAAATCCAATCCGGCCAATGACCGCCCCATCAGTCTATTCTCAATCATCAGCAAAATGATGGAAGGTGTGGTCGACAGTGCTATCAAGCGGCACTTACTCACCAATAACCTGCTCACCGATGCTCAGTTTGGGTTCCGCCAGGACCACTCAGCTCCAGACCTCATTCCAGCCTTGATCCAAACATGGACAAAAGGGATGAATTCCAGAGGTGAGGTGAGTGTGACTGCCCTTAACATCAAGGCAGCATTTGATCGAGTGTGGCACCAAGGAGCCCCAGTAAAATTGAAATCAATGGGAATCAGGGGGAAAACTCTCCAGTGGCTGGAGTCACACCTAGCACAAAGGAAGATGGTAGTGGTTGTTGGAGGCCAATCATCTCAGCCCCAGGGCATTGCTGCAGGAGTTCCTCAGGACAGTGTCCTAGGCCCAATCATCTTCAGCTGCTTCATCAATAACCTTCCCTCCATCACAAGGTCAGAAATGGGGATGTTCACTGATGATTGCACAGTGTTCAATTCCATTCGCAACCCCTCAGATAATGAAGCAGTCCGTGCCCGCATGAAGCAAGACCTGGACAACATCCAGGCTTGGGCTGATAAGTGGCAAGTAACATTCGTGCCAGACAAGTGCAAGGCAATGACCATCTCCAACAAGAGAGAGTCTAACCACCTCTCCTTTACATTCAACGGCATTAGCATCACCGAATCCCCCACCATCAACATCCTGGGGGTCACCATTGACCAGAAACTTAACTGGACCAGCCACATAAATACTGCGGCCACAAGAACAGACCGGAGGCTGGGTATTCTGTGGCGAGTGACTCACCTCCTGACTCCCCATAGCCTTTCCACCATCTACAAGGCACAAGTCAGGAGTGTGATGGAATACTCTCCACTTGCCTGGATGAGTGCAGCTCCAACAACGCTCAAGAAGCTCGACACCATCCAGGACAAAGCAGCCCGCTTGATTGGCACCCCATCCACCACCCTAAACATTCACTCCCTTCACAACCGGCGCACTGTGGCTGCAGTGTACAACATCCACAGGATGCACTGCAGCAACTCGCCAAGGCTTCTTCGACAGCACCTCCCAAACCCGCAACCTCTACCACTTAGAAGGACAAGGGCAGCAGGCACATGGGAACAACAGCACCTACACATTCCTCTCCAAGTCACACACCATCCCGACTTGGAAATATATCACCGTTCCTTCATCGCGCTGGGTCAAAATCCTGGAACTCTCTGCCTAACAGCACTGTGGGAGAACCTTCATCACACGGACTGCAGCGGTTCAAGGCGGCGGCTCACCACCACCTTCTCAAGGGCAATTAGGGATGGGCAATAAATGCTGGCCTCGCCAGCGACGCCCACATCCCATGAACGAATAATTCAAAAAAAAATTCTTCTGTTCCTTTCTCCCTCATCTTATCTAGCTGCCCTTTAAATGCATCTATGCTATTTGCCTCAACTATTCCTTGTGGTAGTGAGTTCCAGATTCTTACCACTCTTTGGGTAAAGAAGTATGTCCTGAATTCCCAAGTGGATTTATATTTATGGCCTCTAGTTTTAGACTCCCCCACAAGTGGAAACATTTTCTCTACATCTACTCTATCAAATCCTTTCGTAATCTTAAAGACCTCTATTAAGTCACCCCTCAGCCTTCTCTTTTCTTGAGGTCTCATCAGCCTTTCCTGATAAGTATATCCTCTCAGTTCTGGTATCATCCTTGTGAATCTTTTTTGCACCATCTCCAGTGCTTCTATACCCTTTTTATAATTTGGAGACCAGAACTGTGTACAGTACTCCAAGTGTGGACTAACCAAGGTTCTGTACAAGTTTAACATACCTTCTCTGCTTTTCATTTCTATCTCTCTAGAAATGAACCACAGTGTTTGGTTTTCTTTTTGTATGGCCTCATTAACTGCGTCACTACTGTTAGTAATTTGGGTAATTTTCCCCAGATCCCTTTGCTTCTCTACCCTAATTAGATACATTATCCAAGCAGTATGTGGCCTCCTTATTCTTCCCACCAAAATGCACCACCTCACACTTATCTATATTGAAAATCATTTGCCAATAACACACCCATTCTGAAAGCTTATTAATATCTTCTTGTATTTTGTCACATTCTTCCTCAGTATTAACTGTATCCCTCAATTTGGTGTCATCTGCAAATTTTGAAATTGTACTTACGATTCCTGAGTCCAAATCGTTTATGTAAATTGTGAACAACAGTGGTCCCAGCACCGATTGCTGTGAAACACCACTTCCCACCTTTTACTAGTTTGATAATAGCTACCCTTAACCCTTACTCCGTTTTCTAGCCAGCTTGCTATCCGTTCTGCTACTTGTCCCGACTCCACATGCTCTGACCTTAATCATGAGTCGACGATGCTGTACCTTATCGAAGGCCTTTTGAAAATCCAAATATATTACTGCATTACCCTTTCTGTTATTTCTTTAAAAAATTCAATAAGGTTGGTCAAGCATGACTTTCCCTTTTGAAATCCGTGCTGACTACTCTATTATATTTTCGTTTTCTATTACATCTTTGAGGAAAGATTTCATTAACTTCCCTACCACCGTCAAGTCAACTGGTCTACAGTTCCCTGGACTTGTTCTATCTCCCTTTTTAAATATAAGAGTTACATTAGCTGTCCACCAGTCCTCTGGCAGTATTCCCTTTTCTAATGAATTTTTATTTTATCTGTAACAGTGCCTCTGCTGTCTCTTCCCTAACTTCTTTTAATATGTGTGGATGCAATCCATGTTGTTTAGCAACGTGCATTTATATAGCTACTTTATCGCAGTAAAACATCCTAAGGTGCCCTACAGGAGCGCCAAACAAAATCTGATACCAAGTCATATAAAGAGACATTAGGACAGGTGACCAAAAGCCTGGTCAAAGAGATAGGCTCCAAGAAGTGTCTCAAAGGAGGAGGGAGATGTTTAGGGAACGAACTCCTGAGCTTAGGGCCTAGGAAACTGAAGGCCGCCAACGATGAAGCGACGGAAACCGGCATAGTACTGAAGGATCGCTGCATTGTTGGAGGTGCTGTCTTTCGGATGAGACCGTAAACTGAGGTCCTGTCTGCCTTCTCAGATGAACATAAGATTCTTCGCCAGTATTCAAAGAGTTGCCGGGTGCCCAGCCCAACAAGTATCCCTCAATCAACAGCACCAGACTAACCAGTTGTTCATCTTATTGCTGTTTATGGAACTTTGCTGTGCACTAATTGGCTGTATTTTCCCCACATAACAGCGACTACACTTCAAAAGTAATTGATCGGCTGTAAAGCACTTTGGGATGTCCTGAGGAAAAGAATGAAGCTATATAAATACACGTTCTTTTATAAACTAAACACAGATGGCAATCAAACTCTGTCTACTGAGGAAACTTTCAAAATTCAATGTTTTTTTTCAAAACAGAAAAGTCAAAATTACTTCACATTGTGATCCAGCACTCTTTATCTGGCTATATGTCTCTCGGGACTAAAGATTAAAACAAGTGTTAACATATAAAACTTTTCAAAAAATTATTCTGCAGCTTGTTTTCAAATCATCTGGAAATCTCAAAAAGAAACCCTAAACACTAATCAGTGGTCCCATCATGATCCCTGGGGCACACCACTCAGTAACCCCCCCCAATCCTGATGAGTACGCATGTTTTCTACATTTCAGCCATTTTCTTATCCATACCCAAGATTTAGTCTGAATCCCCACAGTTTTTAGTTTAACTAATAGCCATTCCTGTGGAGCTTTATCAAGTGCCTCAGGGTCTAGCTGCAACATGTCAGGCGGCTTACCATAGTCCACTTCGGGTGTCATTTCAGGTCAAAGCAGTTTGGTCAAGCAGTATCTTCCCCTTATGAATCTATGTTTACTGTTTACTAAGTTATTATTGTTAAGACAATCTTCAAGTTTACACTAGATAATCAATACCATTGTTTTACATGGAATTCAAAGAATACTGATGGGTCTGTAGTTGCCCATGTTTGATTTGTCATTCTTTTTGAACATGGGCACTACGTTGATCAGTTACCAATTTAGTGGTAACTCCCTCAAGATGACTGTCAATGCTTCATAAATTTCTTTCCTAGTCTCTATATAAGCTGGAAGAAATGCAATCTATCCTTGGCAGCCTTGGTAATGGAGAGGATATGGGGTCAGAAGCTCAGCTCAGGGTTAAATAGGATGTCGAGGTTGCGAAGAGTCTGGTTCAGCCTAAGACAGTAGCCAGGCAGGCAATTAACTCTGACTCACCCAAGGCTCTATTTATTTAACAATTAAGAAATGTCTTTAAACAGACATAGCTTCAAATTAGCAGCAGAACAATATAATGTGTTTCATCATGTAACACTCCTGTTCGTATAAAACAGCACATCATCTGACTTACTAAGAGCAATGTTACAGAAGATCTACATAAATGCATCTCCCGTGGCATACCTCACAGTGAGTCAGAGGTGATATTATTGCAAAGCAGGGAAAGGCAAGTTGAAGGGATGTGGAAGTAGGGCAGAGTCCACATCTCCACTGAAAGGAATTGGACAGAAGTTTGCAATAGATCTCCTCAGAAACGAAGTATCCTTGACTGGTTCCTGATAAATTAGTAAGATTATCTTTACCCATCGCAGGTGGATAAATATGTTCCTCTCGCACGCCATTCTACATAAATGAGTCTCTGCAAGTGAAATGGGACAGCAGCTTTTTACCTTTACTGTCTGTCAGTTCAGGGAATGGGTTTTTAAGAGCATAGTCCAAGAAAACTATAAAACTTATATAAAAATTAAACTGATTTTCAACTTTTCTTCCTTACCAACTGAAGTCTGCTTAATTAAATGTTTAAATTTAGGACTTCTGTTCAGAACTCCTCTTCAAACTTCAATAATGGTATAGTCCTTTCAAAACTTGCCAATGTTTATATGAATCATTTTGCTTCGCTCATCATTTTTGAGCTCTCAGATAAACACAAACAGAAGTGCGGCTGGTGTTTATATTTAGAATACATTACAAAATCTAAAGATCCACACCAAGCTCGTCACAGTTCTCTCCTCATCTGCGTCTATGTGTAACTCCCCGTCAATATACTTGCCTACTACATGAGAGAGATCAGGTAATATATAGTAGACATTAACTTTGCAAGCAAAAACACTCAAGAAGAAATTGAGTGCAACTTTGTTCGGATGTTTTATATAAAAAAAACTTTAACTGCAATAAATATGGTTTCCCCCGGGGGGTTTCTCATCGACAGTCATTTTCCCTTGGTGCACAAGAGTGGAGGAGGGAGTGCGATTTACAAACAGAAACTTTGGGGTATGCTTTGTTCATGGCTAGTCTTGCTACCAATCACAAAAGAGAGTCAGAGGTGTGGACATATATGCATGCAGGGAACTGTAACCTGCTGCCTTGCTGAGTCTCTTCAGTTGAGAATGATGGTCTTGGGAACCCAATTAACATAAGGCTCAGGCTTCTCAGATAAGCAAAGATCTCTGAAAGAAAACAGCAGCATTTCAAACATAGAAAATCCTACTGTGCAAATGAATTAAATTTTCTGTTAAGTTTTGTACATTTTTATGTCTTCATTATGTTCCAAAGCTTATTTCCAGAATTACTACAAGTCTTCAGCTCAGAAATCAAGATGCTGGAAAAAAGGTTTCCACAAAATATTTTGAGCAGTTTCATTGGTTCGCCTATTTTATTTGGTAGTTCTGGGAACCCCATTAACACAAGACTCAAGCTTCTCAGATAAGGAATGGCGCCTGATAGGAAATAGACTGCTTGTTCTAGATTAGCTGTTTTTCTAGGTTCTTACTAGTTTTTCATTAGATGTTTATATGCACTGGCTATCTCTTAGGTTGTGATGTATTGTAATTTTATGAATTATTACATTTCTGTCAGAGGCAACTGTAATACAAAATTTGCCCACAGAAAATTGATGTCCAAAACTTACAAGAAACATGTAATTCAGGGATGTGCTATTTTATAAGGGCAGGAAAATTATACCATGAAAAATAGAATGTAGATGTGCACCCCTTTAAGACAATGTGTAAATGCTTTGCATTATTGGAATGAATGATGAATACACGAGTTCAGGTTACAGACGAGATCCCAGGCTTTGTTCAGTATCTTAATAAAAGGACAGTAAGCATTTTAAAGATCGCAAAGCTGGTTCCCAAGTTACAGAGCTCTTTTCTCCCAGGGCAGGGCAGCAAGAGGGGTGGGTGGAGGAGAAAAGCATGCATGCCCAGGCAAGCGGCAGCAGTGATGAGGAGTTGGGACAGGCAGGGGAGGGGAGTCTGTCAGCATTTGGAGGGTGATTATCAGGAGCAGGAAGAGAGCATAGGAAGAAGCAGGTGGAAGAGTCAGCAAGAAGCCCAACTTTTCCATGCCTCAGGTAGGTTGCACCATAAAAAACCATGCCACCTACCTTGAAATGGAATAGAAGGATTGAGAGGTAATTAGTACTTCACCTAAATGGCCATTCTTCACATGTGACTCTTGACATTGCATATTGTAGACTATTTGATACTTGGAAACATCACAGCCAAGCCTGATCTTGATATCTACTCACGTGCATTTCCAGATGTCAAACGATAGCAAGAACCCTGGCTGATTTTTCCACCTGGTCAGACTGTGAATAAGGCGGCTATTTCTAGTGCCCCAACTCTGTCCAGCAGAGATCAGTAAATTTACCAAAGACAAGGAATTGAACCAGAGCCTTTAGTGGCCTGTATGGTTAAATACTATATTGCACACAGCATTTACCAAATGAACTACTGAGGGAGCCTCATGGCCTCTCTGTGCCAGATTTCCACTTTGGTACTCATCAGTGCTAAATTATGAGCACTTTGATATTGGGGAATTATGCCCATTGGGGAACTGGGTTCAGACTACAAAAAAAATCATGTTCAATCCTCACTTTCAGGAATGAGAAAGATGGTTAAAATGCAAAATATAAATGTAAAATAGAGTACTGTGCTGGTAAGCAGGACATGTGTTGATGTAACTGTAGCTGGTAACCTGTCTGGCAGGCTCCATTGAATTTTAACAGTACCACTGATCTCAATGAAGGCTACTAACAGGATTGCTCAAGGGAAGTGCTTGAAGCCTTTAATAGTCACCTTCTGTAGCTGGGTGGCCTGTGGTTTACATCGGGGTGGGCAATTGTGGTCCTCTCTCTCAGGGCTGTGTCAGGTGCAATGGCTAGAGTTGCAGCTTGGAGCCGTGAGCCAACAGATAAGCTGATAACCCAATGATTCCAGAGATAGCCATGCTTGCTGGCAGGAGCACAGCAACAAAATTATGTGTTACTGAAGAAAGCTATGGCAAATGAATGGGAGAGCGATGAAGCACTTGCACGTGGAAAAGAAGCAGAAGCACTTTCAAAACTCAGGGCCACAATGAATTTGTAGATTTGCAATCCAATTTCTATTATCCACCAGGGTCCCCTGCGTTGTAATAGATAAAAGGTTCAAGCGCATTTTTCAAATGTATATATACTACTTGGTAGACAAAAATCAGAGCAAAAGGCTATGGTTTAAAAAACTCATTTACTAATAGGTAGAGGGAGCTGCGCTGTTGTATTAGTGAATGTTAACACTTTTGAGGCAACAAGAAGGATTTTGTTTTTATTCTCAAGTCTATTGTTACATTTTACTGAGCAGCTGTGTTCTACTGACTGAAAATCCATGTAGTACCAACACATTTCAAGCAGCAATACATCTATACTGTTCAATTTTCCAAAACACTGCAGTGTAACAAAATTTATACAAATCTAGAATATATTAGAAGTCTTGCATTAAGCACACAATTACTCCATGTTATTCCCATCACACATTGCTGATTAGCTTAAAGTAAAATAGAACCAAATCAGAAAGAGAGGGAATTTATCAGAAGCAAGAAAACTGCCAATGAGAAACTACATAGGGCTTATTAAACCATCCAATGCAGTCAAGAGAACTGCCACTTAAAAAAAAACTTGTAAAAATGAAAATAGAAGTGAGCCAACCAAATCACACAAAACATTTTTTGAAAAAAATTCTGCTGCCAAACCTGTGATGCCAAACCAAAACACCCCACATGCTGGCAAGCTCCAGGACCATTCCCCAATGCACCCCACCCACTCTCCCCAGATCTGATACCTACCTCCAATTGGTGCACCTTGCATAATCCTTGCTCTGTATCCTCCACGGATAAAAATTAAATACATAGGTAAAGGAATATTAAAAAAAAGTCACTCATTTATGGTTTTCACAGAATAATGGACAATTATGGTATTTGATATCCAAAGGACAGGAACTATCCCTCATAATACCATGTAATAAAATCTGAATTTGTCGTATTTAGTTGCCACAAATCAGTGGTCCTGATGTTAAGACGGTAACGCCCTTATTGTAATAAAATAGTGCATCCTTCAATTTACCGTGAGCAGCGCCATAGAAAATATACCAGTTATATTCAATAAATGAACAACTTAGCTATCTTTTATCCTGTAAATTTTTACTTTCAGTTTTTGTCAATTAATATCCACCAATGTAACTACTAGCATGCTTTTAAGCTATCTTTATGAAAAACGTGCTGTTAGCAAAGCATCAAGAACAAGCTGCTGAGGGCTATGTCGAAACAGCTGGACTCGAGGCTTTTAAGATCTACCTACACAGTCAAAATGGTCTGCAGCATATTTATTATAGTGCACTTCATAATGAATGATGCCATTTCATTAAACAAGTCCAAACTATGCAACGATGTACCGTTTGCAATACAAAACAAAGTAACTGATGTCACATCATGAATACTCCCTTAACAATACGGTACAAACCTAAAATTCTGTCCCTTCTTGCACCAACTTCAATTTTAAAATGTTGCATCTGGATGCAAGGCATTGCTGGCTCTGCTGCGTTATTTTTAATAGGTTCTGTATTCAGACACAGTGCTACAATACCGTACATACCTTATAGTCAGCACAACTATATTTTAGCTGTTCCTGCCCACATTTCTTCCTCTTTCCTTGCTTTAAGACTGAATTTTTTTTAAATACGCGAGAAAAAAATGATAGTAAACAGTAACAAGCCAGCTTCCCAGTTTACAGCACTGAATAGGACCAGCTAGTGCGCAATGAGGAAACATGAGCTCTTCTGATTGGACACAAAGGCCGAGCAGCATCGCACAGCTACCATGGCACCATTTAGCTTTATTTGGATATGATCATTTCCGTCAGCTAACAACTACGCTATACATTCAAGACACTAGGACTGCCTGCACTCACATACCGTTTGTCTCAAATCCTTTACCTTCTCATTAATCAGAGCCCATCTTTCCCAATCAGTTACCATAGCCAAATGATCCATTCACCAATTTAAAACTTTAAAAAAATGTTTAGTCCCACACTCCACCAATATGTTACATGCTTAGTCTTTTTGTTAACCCATGGTTTTTTGTCTATCATAAATGTGCATTTTAACATTCAATATATGATTTAAATGTGTAAAAATACAGGTATATTTTTGTTAAAAGTCAACCAAAAAATGAAAAATGTTACATTTCAAAAATGCTTTCAGGAGATTTCAACTTTATTTGGTTGTATAGTATTTCTGATGAAGCATGGAGATAAACTGGAGTAACATGCAAACTTACAAGGGATAAAACACGTCATAGTAGCAAGATGGTGCACAATTTTACAGTGTCAAAAAGGTAAACTTGGGAGAACTACATCAGAGGAGCAGAGAAAGGGTAGTTTCTTGTCAAATGCTGCCACCTATTGGCTAAAAGGCCTGAACCTACCAAATGTTCTATAAATTGGTTTTATCATATTTAATAAAAAAGCCTGGCTTTTGAAGCAAAATTAGACCAGATGTTTTCCGAATGGCAATGGTGCCTTTAAATTGAGTACTGCAATAATCATTGCAAAAGTATGAAATTCTACATAAAGTGCTAGAAAATGGAGAATGTGGAACACCAGTCCCATTCATTGTTCAATACTGCCATCTACTGATCTCAAAGAAAATTAATTTTGAACACATCCAGTCTCTTCACTGGTCCGTTCTGGCCTATGAATAGGGTCACTATGACTTGGGCATTTTAAACATATTTTATAAATTATCAGTTTTCAAAAAAAGTCAATGATTTTTTCCCCTCGTCTACACAAAGCTGCAATTAAAAGAGGAAATAAAAACAAAAAGTGCTGGAAATGAACAAGTTATTTAGCATGTGGAAGAGAAAGACAGATTAAAATTTCAGGTGCGACTATCAGAAAACTGATGATGGGAATTTTTGTTAAGTTCACATCTAAAATGTTAACTTATTTTTCCCTTTCAGGTGCTGATTAATCTGTTGTACATTTCCAGTATTTTAGCTTTCATTTAAATTTCCACCATTTGTATGTTCCTTTAACTAAACAGAATTTGGTTTGCAACACTTTTACCTAAACAGCAGTAGAACGGCTTCAGAATTAAACTGACTTATGTTGCCTTTTCCATATTTTGGATTAAGCTTTCTTCTGGGTGCAAGAATGTGTGTGAATATGTGCATGAGCCCAATCAATGCCAAATTTCAGACACGTAGGCCCAATTTGACCAAACTACATTACAACAGTGACTGCACTTCACAAGTACTTTATTGGCTGTAAAGCGTTTTGGGACATCCTGAAGTCATGAAAGGTGCTTTATTAATTGTCTTTTTTAAAAAAAAAAGCTTAAACACTGTTGGAAATGGAGTAGAATCTGTATACCAATTTTCTTTTCATAGAGAGAGTTCAAAACTGTAGGTAACCTGAAAGAAATTTCAGGTGATGAAAAACGTGAAAAACTGAAGTTACTTGCTGAGGTGACATTATGGGTGTGACTGCAATCAAACTACACAAGAGTAATTTGAATATGAAAATCATCTCATTGAAAAGAGTGGTGTGCCCTAATTTGCAGCATCTCTGGCAGGATCATAAAATCAATGATTCTACTATCACCAAAATGCCGAATTCATCAACAAGAAATGTAAATGCTCAGCAGAGTCGCACTCCTGCTGCCCTAGTCATTTTTAATGTGGACAAGCCAAGAAAGCCGTGGTTATGCATTTCCATTCACTTGCAGCCAACCCAGTTTCCATAATCTGAATACTGTAAGAGTCACTCTATTGGATCCAGAGACAGTAATATATTAGCCACTTCAAAAAAAAGTCAAGTATTAGATTTGTGACCAAATGCACAGTGAAAGATATACGCTGCTGTCCAAAACTGTGAAAAATGCATGTCCAGGGTTGATTTTAGGGTCTCCAGAAAATTCTTTTATTAAAATTATAAGAAGTGGAAATGAAAATAGTGTTTCAGTAGCATTTAAAGCAGGAGTCCTGCACAATGGCCGGGAAAACATCAAACCTGTCTTAAATCTTCAGCTAAAACCCCCCACCAGCAAATCACTAAATAAAATTTGGGGATACTGTGGACAAAGAAATTATCCAGCTCCAAGTTTCAAACAAAACTCAGACATACATAGTAGCTTAAAATTGTACCAGGGAAAAAGAAATCAGTGCAAAAATACAGATCCCGTTTTAACATTCCAGTTTTAAAAAAGCCTTTTCTCCTCCAACTTCAACCTTGCCTGTGCTCTCTTGAAGGTCTTGGGAGGTGCAGTTTCACATGTGGTTGCACCTCACCCAAATAGTGAGTCTCCTGTGTGAATTTGGGTGGCAAGTATCAGTAGGCTGTTCAATCATGGAAGCCACCACAGCTGAGCCTGATCTTGTTCACATCTGGGAACACAGATTGGAAATTTGCTCAGAGCTGTTCCTGATTCACTTGCCATAACTTCGTTGGAAGTACAGTGGAAACCCTGTTAATGCCCCAGCAGGGTTCATCAATAGAGATCTGCATCAGTAACTCTTGCTGTTTTTCCTTTCTCCTTAAACTGGGAAAACTGGGGCAAGCAACACCTCCATCAATACCCTAGGTAGGATCAACCAACGCAACACAGGCCAGCTGTTGAACTTGGGGCCCTCTTGGATTGCATTGCTCAGTATCACATCAATTTTCATTCCACTTTATAACACTAAATGCTAGTTTAAGGCACCATTAATCAATGTAATTTCATATGCATATTAACATTATACCCAAGTTCAATGTCTGGTAAGTTTGTCTAATTTAATAAAAGAATTAAATTAAAGGAAAGCTTGTATTCTACCCCCTCCGCAGTGTGTTAATACTGTAATGTGCTACTCAACAAAGTGATTAGGTGACACTTTGTCCCAACTATTTCAGACATAGTAAATCTCTTATTTTCTCTACCAAGCCTATCCTTGTTATTGCCCACCCCAATGGGTATACCCTCATCATGTACTATGTTACAGAGAGTAGGCAACCTGATCAACTGCCTTTGCAGCATTGCTCAAGAGCAAGTTATTTATGTAGGAACGGCCTCACTTGTAGCCAATTCAGTTACCACAACCAGAAGCCTGGGAGCTGATTATATGCCCAACCTTAAAAAAAAGTAAGCTTCTTTTGTTCCCCTGTGGTGGAAGGTGGAACTGTAACTATCGATTCAATCCACTAAGTGCTCTTTCCCAGCAATATACAACTCCCAATTACATAAAGTGGTCTTACATACATCAGAGAGGGTAAGTTCTTTGTCACCACTCCTGCAAATATACTTACTGAACAATAACATACAAGTAGAAACTATTTTGTAAAGTTCAACCATGGTTCAAAATACTAATTTTAAACCAATTCAAGTACTAAAAAAAATGAAAAGCAATCATGTTTGGGAGCTATGCAGTTTACAGGGATGGTAAATAAAAGTTGTGTACTTTGTATTTTAGTCTATAGTTCAAGACAACAGTTCCACTGCAATTAAATCAAAGTCATTAGTTAGGAACATTATAGTCTTCCCAAGAACAATAAATAACCAGTGCTATGCCAACATCAGAAGCATCAGAAACCCAATCTCAGCATGTGACAAACATCTCTGCATCACTGCTTACATTTTTTCTTTAATATTGATGTGACAATAAAAATATACTGATGGCATGTACCATATAAGAGGTTGATCAGAAAGCAGTACATTACCAGTCTGGTTCACATGCATAAAATCCCAAAGTATAAAGAGTCCATTTTCAGCTGCATTTTATGTAGTATAAAAGTGCTATTGTGACATGTTTTTTTAAAGTCTGGGTTCAGCCACCACAGTTTAATATGCCCAACGGCTAAAAGAGTCCTTAGCTGTTAGGTAATCCAAAACCAACACATTTAATAAACTGCCTAATAGCTAAAAATTGAGTTTGAAAAATCTTTACTGCCCCTGGAAAAGGTTTCTATGCTTGTGCTCTTATCGTTCTTGATTAATCGTGTTTTTTTTTCCACAGAAGGTTTGGTTTATTAGGTTGTGCCATGGAGATTTTACTTGTAAAAGGTAGCAAACATTTACAAATACTTGTTTGTTGATTAAAAGAAAGGTTTTCAAACTCAGCTTCCCATACCATAGGGAATCCGCATGGGATCCCAGGGGGTCCCCCAGATCATTAGTAAGATTTCTGTATTTGTCGGTCTTTGTTGACTCACCAGCACTAATTTTTTTTCTGTTGCAGTATACCAATAAAAACAGTTTCCTACAACAGAGCACTGTTTTACTTTGGGCAGCTGACACTGCCTTTCGGAAGTTAGGACAGGGTGCCTAAGAGTATGTTAATATTTTAAAGGAGGTCCCCAGGAGTGTGCCAACATTTGGGGGTTGGGGGGGGGGGCACATAAAAAGTTTGAAAACCACTGGATTATGGTACAGCTATCTGAGTGTCAGAAACCCTCCACTGTGAGAGTAAAATCTCAGTTTTGTTGAGGGCAAAAGAAGCCCAGTGTTATAAAACCTTCTGGTTTGCAAATGAGCAGAACTTATTGCACAAATTTAGATAAATGGTCCTGCTGCAGATTATCTTGCTAATTGGGAATCTGAAAATTCCATAGATACCATAAATAAATAGTTGCGGAAAGAGTTATGAAGGTAATGAAGGTATTTTTGGGTCAACTATTGTTCAAAGTTAAAACCCAGCTGACAAACTCACCAATTCAGCAAACCAGGCAAAAGTTTATTAATTTCTGCTTACTAACCACTTAAAAGGCTCCAAGATTGGAATGATCACTTTCACCAAGAAACAACTCCCACAATTCCTTCTCAACCGTTTTCTCAGCAAACGTTTATAAAAGTTATTCAATAGAAAAATCACCTGTAAACATTTACGTTGATATTACGTTGAGGTTAATTATACTAACCCTTCCTTTTTAAAAAAGTGACCTCATTTAGACCACGGACATCACACGCTATTACCCAGTTAAAATGTCAGGCAGACAACCATTTTCCACATCTTACCAATGCCACTTTGCAACTAACCACCAAATGACCCAGACTGATTTTTCCTTTGTCTCTTACGAGGAAACACCAGGGCTCCACTCAGTACCTTCTGGTACTGACCTGGCCAAGAATGGTCCAAACTTCCATCTTATTACTCCATGGCACCCCAATTTGTTTTACCAATCTGCTGCAGGACCAATCGACCTTATGAGGGCATATAGATATTGCAAAAAAAACCTTCATTCAAAAAGACAATCATTCAAAGCTAACTGCCTTAAAAAATAAATCCTTAAACAATCTGGGCATTCACTATGAAATTATGATTATTTGCATTCAGGCATCTTAAAGAGACTGACCTAATATTAACTAGTTTTAGAGTTTTAGCGTCTAGATAAAAGCCCAGGAAGGCTCATTAAATCATTGAACACTAATTCCACCTAATTAGCCACTTGTATCCACACTTCTTGTACACACTTGATGTGAGAAAATTTTGGTGCAAAGCAGTGCATCATAAATAGCTGACGTGTTGCCTGATTTCTTGCCCACTCATTTTTTAAAAATTAATATTTGTAAATAGACTACACAAGCTCATATTCAACTTCTATTTACCAGAATCACTTGTCAACAAATGTAACATCTTGACTCCCTGCATGAATGGAGCCCAAAACTGGCAGAGAAAGCAACCATCAATCTCTCATATATACAGGAGGACACAAAAATGTAATCAACAGTACAAACATTGCATAGCAGTATGTAAAAATTGATTCATTTGTATTTATTCTCCCCATTGGTATCACTTTATTGATATAATTGTGCAGAGTATTTTCTCTCCTCCCTTTCATAACAATTAGAAGAGAATTCTAGTTTAATTATGCACCATTTATGTACTAATAGTTGAGCAGAAAGATGAAAAAACAAATTCTTCACTCAAAAACAAAACACCTTATAACAGAATACCCAAAACAATTATAAATAAGTGTCATGGCCAAAATCTTGCACATCTGGTAGCCTACGCCAGCTGCAAATGTTGCTTTTTAAAATTTGTAACCAACACAGATACTTCAACTTTTTAAGTTAATCATTTTGGTACTAAAGCATGACCCCATGAAGGACTCCCAGATTCTTTTCAAATTTTCTCTTAACTCACATCTTTTACAACTGAAAAGCCACTTTGAATTACACCAGTTAATGCACTGTCTGGTCAATGGAGCAGAGTAGAAGTTAGCAGAGCGTGACCCCCTACCGGCTGATAAAATTTAACACTGAGTTTATTTTCAAGCTGCCAGTCTGATAACAAACAGATGCTGGGTCATTCTAGCATAAGCACTCAGAGCACAAGGGGCCTGTTGTCAATGAGAACAGGCAAAAGACAAGTTGGAAACAGTACACTACAAAGCCATTTAAATAAATACTAGCTTCACATCTATCCTTCAACCACTTCTAAAGTTATTCCTGCAACCAGATGCTACATTATAAATTATGTATTCTATTTAACCAAAAGAACAATAACCCATGAAGTGATGAATTTCTGGCATGGAAGCCAGTTCTGGACCACTTTTAAAAAGCAAATCCCCATATAGTAACAACTTGATTTTTATTCTTATCAGGCTTATAAAACCATCCAAATCTGGCCATTTTGAGGAACTTAAGTCACTCAGGAATTGTTCACAACAAAGTAGATCCTTGCCGAAAGTGAAGGCAATCAGTTGCTGTCAAAATCAAACAGCCATTACCAAACTACTTCACAGAAAATGATATTCTGAAGGCAGGTCTGTAAAAATTGTTTAAAAACTCAATGATGGTGGTGGAGAGTTGGGTTTCATTGACATTCATGTGGATGCTAAGTTTGTTTGTGGTTGTCGTCACTAAGAAGTAGCATGTAGATAGTGAATAGAAGTGGACCAAGGATACAGTCATGCACATTAAAGGCAATCTGTGGGCACAGAAACATTTGATAAGCGGTGATTGCATTAGGACAGGTAGAAATGAAACAAGAGTGCAAGGCCACAGAGATGAACCATGAAGGAAGTTGTGAAGGAGAAAGGATTGTCCCACAGTGTCGAAGACAGCGGAGTGGTTGAGGAGGACAATGAGCAACATAAGGTCAAGTCACAGTCACATAGGATGACACTGGTACTTTGATCGGGACTACCATGGGCTGGTCAGGAACAAGTAGATGTTATGGACATTCAGCGGCAATAAATAAGTACTTCATTAAAGTTCTTTCCACTCAATTACAGAAAAGGTGTGAAAAAACATGCAATCATAGACAAATGTTCAGAAAATTAATCAAATGTCCCTGAAATAAATTATTGTCTTAAAGCTGCGGCGTTCAGTAGGTGTCAAAATACAAACAGTTTATTCCTCACAGAAAGGCAGGAGCTGAACCAAAACTTTAAATTTAAAAAATCTTTTGTTCCATATCTTTTTAAATCCTTTTAATGCCATTTGTGGAGGTCAATTTCAGCAACACACTCTGTATGCTCGTCAATGATTTTTCCATGTAGGACTCTGCCAATCAAACCCAAAACAAAAATGAAAATCGAAGGGCACACAGCTTGTGGTTGTCACACTGACCTTCACTGTGAAATGTTGAAATACAATTTCATAATTCACTTGAAAGCATTTAAAAGAAAAATATGGGTATTCCTTAGCTCTGCCATGTGTGTGAACAGCAACTGAGAATTATAACAATTTAGTTTTAAACAGAATTGGATTCAAGAATGAGGTAATTACACAAAGAGAATTTTCTTGTGGGGGGAAAAAAAAGTTGTTTTCATTAAAGCTCCAATGTACAGATATGAGCTGTAAATGCAGATGAAACAACAGTTATTACAATTTCCATTCTGCAGGGCAGAAGATCCGTTTGTATCTTCCAAAACATTAGCTTCTTCTATGTAACGTCCACAAATATAGTTGCCCGTCAGCTCCCGGGTCTCGGCCGTCAGATACTTGAGCGGTCAAGTGGACTTCCGCCAAAATATTACCAATACCAGAATATATTTCAACCAAAACTAGTTATTCTGACAACTAGTATAAAAAAAGTACTCTTAAATTTCTTGGTTACACCATCCAGGATGAACTCAACTATTCGTGACCTTGGTGTCCCATATCAGCACCCCATCTCCGTTCCTACCTCAGCCCACTAGCCGTTGAAACCATCTTCTATGCCTGTAACCTCCAGATTCAATTACACCAGTGGTCTCCTGGCTGGCTTCCCATCCTCCACCCTATATCAACTTCAACTCAACCAAAACTCTGCTGCCGCATCCTATCCCACACTAGGTCACGCCTGTCCATCCTCACTAGGCTACATTGGTCCTGGTCCCCCACTGTCTCAAAAACGTAAAATTATCAAGCTTGTGTTTATACCCTTCCAAGGGCTCACCTCTCCCCATCGTTGTAACCTCCTCCAGACCGACAACCCACCCCTCCTGCTCGTACTTTCTGTTCCTCTGATTTCATCTTCTTGTGACCTCCCATCACCCACCATTGGTGGCTGTACCTTTCAGCACCTTGGTCCAATTTTCTGGAATGCTCTCTCTAAACCCTCTGCTTCATCATCCCCCCCCCACTCCTCCTTTAAGACCCACCTCTTTGAACAAGCTTTTGGTCACACCTCATAAATCTCTTCTTCCGGTCGGCAACATAGAATCATAGACTGGTTAAAGCACAGAAGGAGAACATTCATCCCATCAAGCCCATGCTGGCTCTTTGTAAGAGCAATCCAGTTAGTCCCATTACCCCACTCTTTCCCTGTAGCCCAGCAAAATGTTTTCCCTTCAAGTATTTATCCAATTCCTTTTTGAAAGCCATGATTTAATCTGCTTCCACCATCCTTTCAGGCAGCGCATTCCAGATCATAACTACTCACTGCGTAAAAAAGTTTTTCCTCATGTCGCCTTTGGTTCTTTTGCCAATCACCTTCAATCTGTGTCCTCTGGTTCGCGACCCTTCCGCCAATGGGAACAGTTCCTTTTTATTTATCTTATCTATACCCTTTGTGATTCTGAACACTTCTATCAAATTTCTTCTTAACTTTCTCTGCTCTAAGGAGAACAACCCCAGCTTCTTCAGTCTATCCACATAACTGAAGTCCCTCACCCCTGGAACCATTCTAGTAAATCCTTTCTGCACCCTCTCTAAGGCCTTCATATCCTTCCTAAAGTGCAGTGCCCAGAATTGGACACACTACTCCAATTGTAGCCGAAACAGTGTTCAAAGTAACTTCCTTGCATTTGTACTCTATGCCTCTATTTATAAAGTTCAGGATCCCATATGCTTTTTTTAACCGCTTTCTCAACCTGTCCTGTCACCTTCAAAGATTTGTGCACATGTACTCCCAGGTATCTCTTCCTGCACCCCCTTTAGAATTGTACCATTTAGTTTATATTGCCTCTCATTCTTCTTGCCAAAATGTATCATTTGCACTTCTCTGGGTTAAATTTCATCTGCCATGTGTCCACCCATTCTACCAGCCTCTCTATGTCCTCTTGAAGTCTATTACTATCCCCCTCACTATTTACTACACTTCCAAGTTTTGTGTCATCTGCAAATTTTGAAATTGTGTCCTGTACACCAAAGTCCAAGTCATTAATATATATCAAAAAAAGTAGTGGTCCTAGTACTGACCCATGGGGAACACTACTGTATAACTACTTCCAGTCTGAAAAACAACCATTCTCCACTACGCTCTGTTTCCTGTCACTTAGCCAATTTTGTATCTATGCTGCCACTGCCCTTTTATTCCATTGTCTTCAATTTTGCTGACAAGCCTATTATGTGGCACTTTATCAAACGCCTCTTGAAAGTCCATATACACAATATCAACCACATTGCCCTCATCAACCCTCTGTTACCTCATCAAAAAACTCAATCAAGTTAGTTAAACACAATTTGCCCTTAACAAATCGCGCTGGTTTTCCTTTATTAAATTTACTTCCGCGTCTCAAACACCTTGGACAGTTGTTCTACATTGGAAGGCATTATATAAATGCAAATTCTTAGTTATCTCAGCCTTTCAGTTATCTTTTTCTTTTCTCTCCTATAGACTTTTTAGAGCAGAGTTTTGGGTCATCAGCCTTGGAGCAGCAGCTTTCCGCAGATGAGGTGAGTTGATCCACCTGCAATCCAGTCTCTCTCAGTAAATCTTTTTTGTATACCCAGAGTTGCTAGAACTTACTGGCTTTTCTGAATCAAAATCTTTAGATGATTCTAGGATTTCCACTCCTGTCCTCAATCTGAACAGGCAATGACTTTTAACAAATTACATTTATATTACATCTTTAGCAGTAAAGTATCCAAAGTCAGATCATGCAAGAACTGGTTGGGGGAGTGAATTATGACAGGTGGCTGCAGGTACTGTAGAGGAGGCAGGTTTTAATAAGGCTTTTGTAGGTGGGTTAAGAGATGTAGCAAGACAAAGGGGTTTTAGGAGGGAATTTCAGAGTGTGGGGGAAAGGTTGCTGAAAGCTCTACTACCAATGGTGCAGTGGGGAGTAGGTAGAGTAGGAAGAGCGGAGAGACCAGAGGGTGTGGAGAGAGATGTTGGGCAAGGAAAGGCTCGGCCATGGAGGGATTTGAAGTTGATGTATGGAGAGACGGGAGGCCAATGGAGGTGGGGAATGATCAGAGTGATAGTTGGGCAAGATAGGATGCAGACGGTAGAGTTCTGATTAAGTTGGAGTTTATGTAGGGTGGAGCTCAAAAGGTTAGGGAAAAGGGAGAGAGGCATTGGAAAAGTTGAGTCTGGACGTGGCAAAGTCATGAATGAGGACTTCAGCTGCAGTAGCAGTGCGGTAGATGCAAACTCAGGCAGTGCTTTGGTGAATTCAATTTTGGCAGAATTTATGGTATCATGATAAAAAAGTGCTGCTGTATTCCATGTTGTATTTGCCTGGATTTTTAAAAATATGAACAATGCACTTGTTTTGTTCCGTTAGTTGGATTATTTGAGCTGTTACTTCTATCACATCTTCAAAAAGTTTCATAAATATTCAGTACAGTCTGACATCTCTATGTACGCCTGCTTTATAAGAGCTTTCCAGACAGAAAACCTGCCTCCACACTGTAAACAGCAAACACAGCTAGAAAACTATAAATACAGCTTTCAATATTACAATATTAAGTTAGTTCTTCTCAGTGAACTGTTCCTTCCCTGAAGCAACATTACACAATTTTTGACAGAACTTAAAATGGCAATTGGTCTTCAAGTAACTACATACATTCTTACTGAAGATGATTCAAGTCATCTGAGGGGTGCACACTGAAGTGCAAACAGTCTGAGTGACTTCAATGACAAGTAGCGACCATGATTTTTGGTGAATAGTGGCAATTATGATCGATATGCAGAGACAAGTACAGACTTCTTACAACCAGTTCTGCCCCTGGAACAATTCCACTTCAGAGCAACAAAAGAAATCCAACAGTCGTTGTGGACATCAGCTCAATTACTACTTTGAAGAAAATGGTTATGTACATCTGATACTTCAGTTGCAATGGGACTAGTGCAATTTGATTATTCCAGTAACTATCCTCCAGGGACAGTGTTACTTTCTACAACAGTTCAACCCCTATCAGTCTTCAATGACATTGGCCCTACCCTCTTTCGCTATATAAATCACATATAAACTATTCAGCTCACTTCACTAATTTATTAACCAGACTTTCCAGCTCACTATTATGTGTTCTTCAGCAGAACAGTATTCTTATGCCTCCCAAAGGGACCCTTAAAAAGAGGGCTAGATGTACAGTAAATGCATTTTCAGTTTGACTTGTTTGCAAGACTTAAATGTACAAATGCTTATTATGCTGATGCAGGAAACTACTGTGGTGTAAGTGATGTGGAGATGCCGGTGATGGACTGGGGTTGACAATTGTAAACAATTTTACAACACCAAGTTATAGTCCAGCAATTTTATTTTAAATTCACAAGCTTTTGGAGGCTTCCTCCTTCGTCAGGTGAACGATGTGAAATCATTCACCTGACGAAGGAGGAAGCCTCCGAAAGCTTGTGAATTTAAAATAAAATTGCTGGACTATAACTTGGTGTTGTAAAATTGTTTACAGTGGTGTAAGTGGACAGTGAAAGCTAAGTGCTCGAAACTAAACTGGAAATACTGCAAATCCCAGGAGTTCAACCAGAGACCAGTAAATTTGTGAATCTATGTCATCATTTCTGCTTCCTTCAAGAGCAAGAGGAAAACCTCAGTTTTTAGAACATTAAAATAAATGAAAGCCAAGCATTACTACAAACCAGCACTTCTCTTCATGGTTTCAAACATGTGTATCTACATAGACGAGCAACACTAAAGCATCGATCATTCCACAGATATAAAGGAGCAAAGTGCATCTATATGGCTGCTGAAACAAAAGAAAAATCTTTTCAAGAGATGCCATCCTGATGCATCGCAGAATAGGATATCTTTACAAATGTTAAACAAATTTAAGTGTATAGCTTTCTTAAAACCAGCCTGGTAATGTAGCAGCATAAGTTCTTCCTGCTTTTGTCAGTATATTCAGACTATTACTACTAGGACTGGTACATAGCCAGTTTTTTATTAACCAAACAGTAGCTTTAATCTACTTTACTTAAAGAAAAGGAAGGTCATCAGTTCCCTTGTTAAACTGACAAAGAATCCCTAACTTTCACCATTCTAAATCATTAAATCCTCATGTATGATTAGGTAGTAGCAATCCACTCATGCTTACTCATTATTTTCAGATACTGTTGGTATCAGTGAGCCCTGCAGCACACAATCAAAATGTCCATAATCTCCTTGTGTAAATTCAGAACAAAGCAGATTTCTCAAACTGGGATTCATAATTAGAACTGATGTCCAAAAAACATTTCTATTTCTAGCCACTTACTAAGAAGAGCCTGAAGGATAAAAATCTCTAAGGAAATACAGAATACTGAAGGCGCTAATTTTATCAGAGAGAATTTCCTCAGAGGATTCTGTAGCTTGTAATGAGTAAAATAAAGTAAAATTAGAAAAATGATGGGAAACAGAAACCATATGCAATAGTTCTCTTTCATGCCTAATGACATGAGGCAACGCATTTTTTCCACTGCTTTACATCCAGCAGACCGTGCTCTGGGTTGTTTCTGTAACAAAGTCCCTTTTTACATGGATAGGTCGTTAGCCTGTCTCACAGCTCCCTACTAGGAGAACAGGCTAGATGCGAAAAGTCACCACTCTACACCCTGTCGGATGTCAACCCATCTTGTTAGCCCATGTTAATAGTTACTGACCAAAAAAAAATCCTGTTTTGATACACGAAAGTTACTCCATCTGCCAAGGGTCAACAAGATAAAATGAATGATCAATTAAAGTGAATTATTGTTTGAGCTAAACAAATCTTTACACATTTTCATGGGGAAAAAAAACTGATTTATAAAGAGTTGAGGTTGGGGTTGCGTTTCATACTGTAGAAATAAATCTAAGTCTTCAAGAAATTATTAAATCCCAGCATTCTAAATAAAATTAACAGAGTTTCAATGATATATATTTAAGCAAGTACTGGGACCCCATGTGGCAAGTATATTTTTGCCAAAACAGATCACCTATGATTAACACAACTTTTTGTTTATATTTTGCTTAACTTTGATATTTGATTAAAACAGAACAGATCCAAGTGTAAAAATGTTGTTTTGAGCACATCTGCTGCAGGAACAATTCAACTTGTAGCCTATGGCTGTTTCCACCTTAACTTCCAGGTTGGAACCAAGTTAACCATCCATGGTAAGCTTACACCCGCATAAAGCTAAGCATAATATCTTAACACTGCTGCAGCCATTCAAAGGGGTGCAGAGGTCATTGGGGCAAAACAAATTCTGAAGGAAAGTTACTTATTGCTATAAACGCAGCGATCCAGAAGAATTGCAAAGCAGAAGAGGTGCTGCTACATGAATGTGTGAAAGAGAACACACCAGGGAACCCGCCCTAGAGAGGAGTTTAGTATACCTGGAGTTAATGTGACTCAATTGCTAGAGTCCATTCCGTAAAACCACTAAGTTTTCATTTATAGAAATAAAATCCAAACATGCTCATGAGTTGCACAGTGTGAGGGTTAATGTGATCTCCAATACCCAGAGTACTTGGACACAAATGCAAAAGATGGCAGACCTTAGGAAGGCCGTCAAGGTAAGGATGCCTAACAGTCCATATAACCAACTAGGGACTCCACGTATATATGCCACAAAATGTCTCCTCTCAACCTGTTATACATTTACTGCTTCCCATCAAGAGCATTCAACCTTACAGCTCTTTGAATGATTACCATACATGGCCAAAGAAGCAGCAGCATACAAATTCAAACTTGAACTTTGGCACACTAACCTCTTAAAAGTGCTTTACACCAAAAAAAATTCTAACAATACATGATGCATGTTACTTTACTCTCACCATCAGATGCAAGTTGGGCCCTTGGGATCACTGAAACTTCCCTACAAATTCTGGCTACAAGTCCACGAACCAGATCTGTCCAGCCACCACACTTACTCCTTCCACTGGGGAGTCACTTCGAAATCTCAGATTAGAGTTTGAGTTTAGATTAGAAGGTCCATACAATAAACTAGCACCAAGCAAAAGCACTGGGATAAAAGAAACACTGATATCTTTAAAACAAAGATGGGTAATAAATTAGTTTCACTTTTGAATTTTGTCTAGAGCTTCTTTCTAACTGTACATGATAAGGTAACAGCACAACTAAGGAGGGGAGAGCTTCGTTTGCATATACATGCATCATCTTCATGAGTTGAGCAGAATGTTCAAAGTAGTTATCCAATGTTAGGGTCAACCAGAAACCGCTCACATTTTACTCTCAAGGTTAAGGTCAGCTAAATTCTTCGACTCAGTTGCTAGAGTCCATTCTGTAAAACCACTAAGTTTTCATTTATAGAAACAGAATCCAAATATGCTCATGGGTTGCACATAGAAACATAGAAAATAGGAGCATGAGTAGGCCATTTGGGCCTGCTCCACCATTCAAAATGATCATGGCTGATCGTCTAACACAGTGTGAACATAAATACTGTATTAAGCACACCATGCAGATCAGAAAATATTTCAACTAATCAGCAGTACTGCTAAATCTAATATCTGCTTGCTACCAGCCAAAAAGGGTAACACAAACTGAGCTGTTGAATTTTCTGCAGCTGGTGTCAACACACCATTGTCTGGTATATGGCACAACTCAAGCATCAAAAATTGGGTAGGGCACCAAGGCTTACTGGTGCTCTAATATACACAGTGTTCAGAGGGGACTTATTGCTCCGATCTCAGCTATGCCACGAGGGTCAGGCACTTGTCCAGGGACGAGGGGGAGGAATGAAATAATGAGAGGTGACTCAATTCAGGCCACTTCATCAAGTTATCAGCCTGTTGCAGAGAAGTGTCTGCAAATCCTGTAAGCAGGTTGCCTACCTGCCCTTTGATGAAAAATGGTGCATCTACTGGAAATACCTAAACAATTAAAAATCAAACAGAAAACATCTCCTCGCAAAAAACAGATCAAAATTAAGAGAGCTGGACAATCCACTCACATTACCTGATTTTTTATTAGCTGTGCTCCATCTAGTGGCCTGGCTCAGAACTAACAAACTCACCCAACTATATGTCAAATGTAAGGAATCTTACAACACCAGGTTATAGTCCAACAGTTTTATTTGAAAATCACAAGCTTTCGGAGCTTTCCTCCTTCGTCAGGTGTGTGAAGGTTTCCATCAAAGCACCGCATATATAGTCTTCACACACCTGACGAAGGAGGAAAGCTCCGAAAGCATGTGATTTTCAAATAAAACTGTTGGACTATAACCTGGTGTTGTAAGATTCCTTACATTTGTCCACCCCAGTCCATCACCGGCATCTCCACATCATAACTATATGTCAGGCAGCCCTGCAACTAAACTTATGACCTGTCTGGAAGTCAAGCACTTAACTGCTCGAGCTACCACAGCTCCCATAAATTTTCCACAAGTATTTAACCTTTGTTTTTGAACAGCAAAGTAATGTAACAAAGTAATATAAACACTGATCACACCACCTGCAATTGTTTAAAACTGTATTAACTAGTTTCAGGTAGATGCTGCAGATTGCAAAGCAGTCTCAACATTGCACTGCAGTGTCAATGTTTAGTGAAATACATTATAAAACTGTACCAGTGATTAATAGCCCTTGATACTTGGTTTCCAGAGGTTACATTTATACTGTGGTTACTGCAGGTACCACAGTTTGACCTCAGTACCTACTTTTAGAGTGATGCAAGGAAACAACAGAGTTATACTGGCCCACCTTCAACCCAGACAGGTAGGAAACAAACAAAAAAATGCTGCTTTTAACAGCTCAGCAAACAGCTAAAGTTCATTTTTTTTAAATAGCTATTTTCAGTTTTTGAACCATTACAAACAGTATGTCAATAAAGGTCATATCTGCCACAAATTCATACACCTATACTACATTGCATAGCTATGTCAAGTCTGATTGGACACAAAGGACTAGGATAAGCCCTTGTCATCCCATTTGTTAACCCTTAGTGCCGAAAGGATGCACAAAATCCTCTCTCCAGAATAAGAGTGTAAAGGAATCACACGTTAAAGAATTTTTGTAATACCAGTTGTGAAGAACACAACAATTTCCAAATGGAGTATCTGCCAAAATAAGCAGACCCAGGCTAGCCTAAAAGGCAACGCAGCCTAATATCACACTAAAATTCTACAACGTTGGCTGCTACACCGCAGAAAGTGCAACAGCATTCACCTTGGGAGGTCAAATGGAACTTCCATCTGGGTCATAAACGATCAATGACTGGGATCAAATTGAATGTCAAAGTTTGCTTCTAGCACTTCTGAACCAAAAGATATGTCGAGAAAATGTAATAAAAAAGGGTCAAACTTATTCCTATTTCTTCCAATATTCCTATCCCTTCCATCCATGTGCTACTCCAGCAGCTATTCTAGGATTTCACTATGAAGCTGAGCTTCTTTGCGAATGAAATTCTGCTATAACCCAGTCAAGAAGCAAATGGTTGAACCACAAAACACATGTTACACAACATAGCAATTAACACAACAGTATCAAGTAGATCTGCTGTTTTCTAGCCCATTTTTGAGGCAGTTTTAAAGGAAACATAACATACAGCACAGAAAGCATTTATTTTAATAATTTTAAGTTGTATTGGGTAAAATCCTGTTGTACAATGACCATTATATACTGTATTAGGATTGTACCATTACCTGTGATTTTATACCCATAAACAGCCAGTTGGCCTGCCATGTATTCTCCATCTGAATTGTTATGTGAACAGCCCCAAGTCTTCACCCAGATCTTCTGTGTACCAGGGATAACACTGCAATGAGTAAACAAAAATTAATGAAAACAACAATTATGACCACAATTTTAAAATCACTATACCTGCCCCTCCAACTTTCTTCTGTAATTTGCTGAGGTTTAAATTTTTGGTCACATTAGCAGCAAATGCAAAATGCAGTGGCAACAGTAAGCCACAGCAGCTCATCACAAACGTGTTCTATTTGCAAACTTCTTTTTGTAGTGTCTACAGATATAAGCTCCAGACCAGCCCTCTGAAGGACAGGGAAGATGGTATCTCCAAATACAGCTTGCTAGAATATTCAATACCCTGTAAATTAGCCCACTTTCCGATGATCTAATTTCTAATGCCATTTACAGTCCTGATATTGAAAGCCGACTCTTTTTCCATTAAGTTATTTTCAAACCTCCCTCCCCCGCTTTAACCCTGAGTGCCAGAGGTTCCAGGGACACTCCTGTCTCCCTGGACTGCATAGTTGTTTGTTTTCAGTGTGTGAAATTGGAAAACAAAAAGTAGTTATGAATCTACTTAAATATAAGGAACAGTTTACATAGAAACATAGAAAATAGGAGCAGGAGTAGGCCATTTAGCCTTTCGAGCCTGCTCCGCCATTCAATATCATATGGGGCCGGGGTAGGAAAGAATGGTAAAAAGACAAAATTAAAGGTTCTTTATCTGAATGCGTGCCGCATTCGTAATAAGATAGATGAATTGACGGCACAAATAGAAACAAATGGGTATGATCTCGTGGCCATTACAGAGACGTGGTTGCAAGGTGACCAAGGTTGGGGGCTAAATATTCAGGGTTATTTAACATTTCGGAAGGATAGGAAAAAAGGTAAAGGTGGTGGGGTAGCTCTGTTAATAAAGGATGAAATTGGTATAATAGTGAGAAAGATCTCGGCTCAGAAGATCAAGATGTCGTATCAACTTGGGTGGAGGTTAGAAATAGCAAGGGAAAGAAATCACTGGTGGGAGTAGTATATAGGCCCCCTAACAGTAGTTACACTGTAGGGCAAAATATTAATCAGGAAATAAGGGGGGCTTGTAAAAAAGGTAATGCAATAATCATGGGCGATTTTAACTTTCACATAGATTGGACAAATCAAACTGGCAAAAATAGCCCTGCAGAGGAGTTCATAGAGTGTATTAGGGACTGTTTCTTAGACCAGTATGTCCGGGAACCAATCAGGAACGGGCCATTTTGGATCTGGTAATGGGTAACGAAATAGGATTAATTAATGATCTCAAAGTAAAGGATCCCTTGGGAAGCAGTGATCATAACATGATAGAATTTCACATCCAGTTTGAGAGCGAGGATCTTGGGTCTGAAACTACTGTATTAAACTTAAATAAGGCCAATTATAAAGGAATGAGGGCAGAATTGGCTGAAGTGGACTGGGTAAACAGATTAGATGGTATGATGGTGGATAAGCACTGGCAAACATTTAAAAAGATATTTTATGACTCACAACAAAAATATATCCCCGTGAGGAGGAAAGATTCCACAAAAAGGGTGAACCAACCATGGCTAACTAAGGAAGTCAAGGATGGTATCAGGTTAAAAGAAAAAGCATACAACATGGCAAAGATTACTGCTAAGCCCGAAGATTGGGAAAACTTTAAAAACCAGCAAAGGATGACTAAAAGGATAATAAAGAGGGAGAAAATAAATTATGAGAGTAAACTAGCAAGAAATATAAAAACTGACAGTAAAAGCTTCCACAAGTATATAAAAAGGAAGAGGGTAACTGAAGTAAATATTGGTCCCTTAGAGGATGAGACTGGGGAAATAATAATGGAAAACAAGGAAATGGCAGAGGAATTGAACAGATATTTTGTATCTGTCTTCACAGTAGAAGACACCGATAACATACCAATAATAGTAGATAATCAAGGGGCAAAGGGGAGGGAAGAACTAAAAACAATCACTATCACTAGAGAAAAAGTACGAGGTAAACTAATGGGTCTAAAGGCTGACAAGTCCCCTGGACCTGATGGCTTGTATCCGAGGGTCTTAAAGGAAGTGGCTACAGAGATAGTGGATGCATTGGTTGTGATCTTCCAGAATTCACTAGATTCTGGAAAGGTCCCAGCGGATTGGAAAACCGCAAATGTAACATCCCTATTCAAGAAGGGAGTGAGACAGAAAGCAGGTTAACTATAGACCAGTTAGCCTAACATCTATCATTGGGAAAATGCTAGAATCCATTATTAAAGAAGTAGTAACAGGACATTTGGCGACTCCTTGATTGTATTATGAGAGTCAACATGGTTTAATGAAGGGGAAATCATGTCTGACAATTTTATTAGAGTTCTTTGAGGAAGCAAAGGGCAGGGTGGATAAAGGGGACCCAATGGATGCAGTATATTTGGATTTCCAAAAGGCATTCGATAAGATGCCACATAAAAGATTACTGCACAAGATAAGAGCTCATGGTGTTGGGGGTAATATACTGGCATGGATAGAGGATTGGCTAACTAACAGAAAACAAAGTCGGGATAAAAGGGTCATTTTCAAAATGGCAATCTGTAACTAACGGGGTGCTGCAGGGATCAGTGCTGGGGTCTCAACTATTTACAATATACATCAATGACTTGGATGAAGGAACAGAGTGTCTTGTGGCCAAATTTGCTGATGATACAAAGATCGGTAGAAAAGCAAGTTGCGATGAGGACACAAAGTGTCTGCAAAGGGATATTGACAGGTTAAGTGAATGGGCAAAAACTTTACAGATGGAATGTAATGTGGGAAAATGTGAAGTCATCCACTTTGGGAGGAAAAATAAAAAAGCAAAATATTATTTAAATGAAGAAAGACTAAAAAATGCTGCAGTACAGAGGGATCTGGATGTCCTCGTACATGAAACACAAAACGTCAACATACAGGTGCAGCAGGTAATCCGGAAGGCAAACGGAATATTGGCCTTTATTTCTTGGGGGATAGAGTATAAAAGCAGGGAAGTCATGCTACAACTGTACAGGGTGCTGTTCAATCTTTCCATACCCGGAATCAACCTCGTGAGCCTTCTCTGAACTACCTCCGATGCAAGTATGTCCCTCCTTAATTAAGGGCACCAGAACTGCGTACAGTTCTGGTGCCCTTATTTAAGGAGGGACATACTTGCATCGGAGGTAGTTCAGAGAAGGCTCAGTAGGTTGATTCCGGGTATGGAAAGATTGAACAGGTTGGGTCTATACTCATTGGAGTTTAGAAGAATGAGAGGAGATCTTATTGAAACATACAAGATTCTGAGGGGAGCTCGACAGGGTAGATGTTGAGAGGATGTTACCCCTCATGGGGGAATCTAAAATTAGGGGGCATATAGTCTCAGAATAAGGGGTCGCCCGTTTAAGACGGACATGAAGAGGAATTTCTTCTCCCAGAGGGTCATAAATCTTTGGAATTCTTTACCCCAAAAAGCTGTGGAGGCTGAGTCATTGAATACATTCAAGGCTGAGTTAGACAAATTTTTGACCAACAAGGAAGTCAATGGATATGGGGAAAGGACGGGAAAGTGTAATTGAGGTAAAAATCATATCAGCCATGATCTCATTAAATGGCGGAGTAGGCTCAAGGGGCTGAACGGCCTACTCCTGCTCCTATCCCTTATGGCTGATCCTCTATCCTGATACCATATTCCCATTCTCTCCCCATACCCCTTGATGCCTTTTGTGTCTAGAAATCTATCTATCTCCTTCTTAAATATATTCAGTGACTTGACCTCCACAGCCTCCTGTGGTAGAGAATTCCACAGGTTCACCACCCTCTGATGAAGAAATTTCTCATCTCAGTCCTAAATGTCCTATCCCATATCCTGGGACTGTGATCCCTTGGTCTGGACCCCCCAGCTAGGGGAAACATCCTCCCTGCATCTAGTGTGTCTAGCCCTGTCAGAATTTTATGTTTCAATGAGATACCCTCTCATTCTTATAAACTCGAGTGAATGCAGGCCGAGTCGACCCAATCTCTCCTCATACGACAGTCCTGCCATCCCAGGAATCAGTCTGGTGAACCTTTGCTGCACTCTCTCTATGGCAAGTATATCCTTTCTTAGGCAAGGAGACCAAAACTGCACACAATACTCCAGGTGTGGTCTCACCAACACCCTGTATAACTGCAGTAAGACATCCTTGCTCCTGTACTCAAATCCTCTTGTAATGAAGGCCAACATACCATTTGCCTTCCTAACTGCTTGCTGCACCTGCATGTTTGCTTTCAGTAACTGATGTACAAGGACACCCAGGTCCCTTTGTACATCAACATTTCCCAACCTATCACTTTTTAAATAACACTCTGCCTTTCTGTTTTTCCTTCTGAAGTGGATAACTTCACATTTATCCACATTATACTGCATCTGCCATGTATTTGCCCACTCACTCAACTTGTCTAAATCGCCGTGAAGCCTCTTTGCATCCTCCTCACAACTCACGATCCCACTTAGTTTTGTCTCATCAGCAAACTTGGAAATATTACATTTGGTTTCCTCATCCAAATCATTGATATATATTGTGAATAGCTGGGGCCCAAGCCCCGATCCCTGCGGTACCCCACTAGTCGCCGCCTGCCACCCCGAAAAAGACCCATTTATTCCTACTCTCTGTTTCCTGTCTGTTAACCAGTTTTCAATCTATGCCAGTATATTACCCCCAAATCCCATGTGCTTTAATTTTGCACACTAACGTCTTATGTGGGACTTTATCAAAGGCCTTCTGAAAATCCAAATAAACCACATCCATTGGTTCTCCCTGATCTATTCTACCAGTTACATCCTCAAAAAAACTCCAGTAGATTTGTCAAACGGGATTTCCCTTTCATAAATCCATGCTGACTTTGTCTAATCCCGTTGATATTTTCCAAGTGCCTTGTTATCACATCCTTTACAATAGACTCTAGCATTTTCCCTACTACTGATGTTAGACTAACCGGTCTGTCGTTCCCTGTTTTCTTTCTCCGTCCTTTTTTAAATAGTGGGGTTACATTTGCCACCCTCCAATCTGCAGGAACTGTTCCATAATTATAAAATTTTGGAAGATGACAACTAATGCATCCACTATTTCCATGGCTACCTCTTTTAGTGTCCTGGGATTTATCGGCTTTCAGTCCCATTAATTTCTCCAGCACTATTTTTTTTTACTAATACTGATTTCCTTCAGTTCCTCCTTCTCACTGGTCCCTTGGTTCCCTAGCATTTCTGGGAAGTTATTGGTGTCCTCTACCGTGAAGACAGAACCAAAGTATTTGTTCAATTGCTCTGCCATTTCCTCATCTTCCCATTATAAATTCTCCCGTTTCTGACTGTAAGGGACCTACATTTGTCTTCACTAATCTTTTTCTTTTTACATACTTATAGAAGCTTTTATCGTCCACTTTTATGTTCCTTGCAAGTTTACTCTCATACTCTATTTTTTCCCCTCTTAATCAATCTCTAGGTCCTTTTTTTGCTGAATTCTAAACTGCTCCCAATCCTCAGGCTTGCTACTTTTTCTGGCAACTTTATATGACTCCTCTTTGAATCTAATACTATCCTTAATTTCTTTTGTTAGCCATGGTTGGGCCGCTTTTCCTTTTGTGTTTTTGCGCCAGAAAGGCTTGTATAATTGTTGCAACTCATGCATTTGTTCCTTAAACGTTAGCCATTGCCTATCCACCATCATGCCTTTTAATGAAGCTCCCCAATCTATCATAGCCAACTCACTCCTCATACCTTCGTCGTTTCCTTTGTTTAGATTTAGGACCCTAGTTTCGGATTGGACTACTTCACTTTCCATCTTAATGAAGAATTCTATCATGTTATGGTCACTCTTCCCTAAAGGACCCCTGCACCACAAGATTATTAATTAATCCCTTCTCATTGCACAATACCCAATCTAGGACAGCCTGTTCCCTGGTTGGCTCCTCAACGTACTGGTCTAAAAAACCATCTCGTACACACTCCAGGAATTCATCCTCCACAGTATTATTGCTAATTTGGTTTGGCCAGTCTATATGTAGATTTAAGTCACCCATAATTACTGTAGTACCCTTGTTACATGCATCTCTAATTTCCTGTTTGATGCCTAGATTACCACTTCTGTTTAGAGGCCTAGAGACAGCTCCCACCAGTGTTTTCTGCCCCTTGGTGCTTCTTAACTCCACCCAGACTGATTCTACATCTTGATTTTCTGAGTCAATATCCTCTCGCTATTGCTCTGATTTCATCCTTTACTAACAACGCCACCCCATCGCCTTTCCTTCCTAAATATCGAATACCCTTGGATATTCAGCTCCCAGCCTTGGTCACCCTGCAGCCATGTCTCTGTAATTGCAATTATATCATATCTATTTACATCTATTTGCGCTGTTAATTCATCTACCTTATTACGACTGCTTCGTGCATTCAGATACAGAGCCTTTAGATTTGTCCTTTTAACATTTTTAGACATCTTAACTTTATTTTGTACTATGGCCCTATTGGTCTTACCACTTTTTCTTACCCAGACCCTATTTGTTAGTGCACGCTTTTGTTTACGCTCGGTCCCTTCCTGACACAATCTGGTTATCCTTACCCCAATCACTTTCCTGCACTGCTTCTTTGTCTTTTCTCTATAGCATTCTAGATCTCTCTCTACCGGGACCCTCCCCCCCCCCCCGCATTTGGTTTAAAGCGCTATCTACCTTCCCAGTTATTCGATTCGCTAGAACTCTGGTCCCAGCATGGTTCAGGTGTAGTCCTTCCCAACGGAACAACTCTTTCTTTCCGCAGTACTGGTGCCAGTGCCCCACGAATCAAAACCCACTTCTCCCACACCATACAGTTTATCACTAATATGTGCTCATCTCAATACCGTTTCCTCCATCTTACACTGTTATTTTAGCTTTAACCTTTCGCTTTTTCTTACTAATATATATTAAATTTCTACCCGATCCAGCTCCCAATGCCCTTTTTAAGAGTTGGGATCAACTTTATAAACACTGCCTTTTGAGTGGCTAAAAAAAAGGCTCCAAAGGTCCATTTTCAGCCAATCAAATGAGAAAGACCTGACTGACAATATCATCTCATAAAAGTGATGGTATCCACCTTCGACACATTTTCAAGCATGAAAACCAAGAAAAGGATTGATGAGTAAACTTATCTGTGTAGTGCTTTTATAATTATTATATAGCAAAAAGATATCCAACATATTCTCTCCAAATATTTATTTTCTGAACTACCAAAATTGCTCATACGATCAACACCAAAGACAGAAAACTTGTCTCAACTCTCTTTTAATCAATAAAATTCCATAGTAGTTGCATGAATAGACATTTACTTTTCCTCTAGTTATGTTTTTTATTCACCCACCCCTCCCCATGACACAAATTACTTCCTGGATGCCAGGAAAAGGTGGCATCCTGCTCCCTGGCTTCTGCCAATGTCAGTTGAGCAACTTTCATGAGGTTTCTGAGAGAATGTCAGGGTGAAATGCTCTGATTTCCCCCTCCATGACAATTGGGAAGGTACGTCGCCCCCATATGTCATCTTAAAAGAATGATTGACCGTCTTGATGATGTAATTTGGAGAAAGATTCTTTTCGGAGATGCTCATTCGACATTAAAAACACCTTGGAGAGATAAAAGCATCACACTCACACTCCCTAGTTAAATCTCGTGTATGTTGAGCTCACTGATCTCAGTTGGGGCAGGAGTTCAGCACTACATCTGGCTGCAAAGCTCAGGTCAAGAAAGGGGGCAAAAAAAATTAGTTAAGGTGCCTGGCAGAGCAGCAAGTGATTCACTGACATTAGACACTATCTCAGTGTCAGCTGGAACCAATGAAGGACTCTTTTTTTCTGGAAACAGTGCTGGCACATGCTCGTGCCTCCCCAATGGCATAAGCTGCAAACATGAAAATGGCAAGTCAATTCAACGCAATTTAAACTACTGGGACAAACACCTCTCAGCACTATCACCGTCAGGCGATGCCAAACCAGCATCCACAGTGAAGTAGGAAATAAGGCCCAGGAGAAACCACAGACAGGTTTCTAAAGTCGAACTAGTCAGAGCACAAGTCAAAGGAGCACCAGTTGACACTGAGCGCTTTTCACTTGCTCTTTCTTTGTACTTTTTTCCTCTCAAAGAACCAGATAGAGCTTGGAGCAAGTGCAGCATAAGAGCCCACAGCAAATAGGACAAAATGCCATGTCATCCTTAGCTTAGCCGCCGCAACATGAAAGATGGTCTGGAAAGAAAGGAAGGTAACACGTGCCTACAGCCTCCTCTCCCCCCATAGCAAATCTGCTGGTAGAAGTATCAACAGACTCCATACTACCTGCAGAAACACAAGGCAGCAAAAGACTTCAAATGTCCAGGTAAAATGATGCACTGAAAATGCTACAAGCTACTGCCTCCCAACAGCTGCTAGCAGATAAGCAGCCATTCCCTCACTGGCAATTAAAAAGCTGCAAACGCTACCACTCAGGAAATAATCACGTTGACGAGTGATACTGGCTAAAACATCTCGGGCACAATACTGAACTCCTTCTTCTCTCCTCCCTCAAAGTGAGGACTACCTAAAACAGACAGCAGAATGCCCCTATATTCTCTCGGTGACAATATCTTGAGTTTAGTGGGCGCAATACTCAAGGAATGGCAAGTTAAAAGCCGAAAATACTGCAGCTCCATCACAACCAATGACGTCCTTGAGCTCCAAGGAGCCCATGTCTCTTGACAAACGGTCCAACAAAATCCCAGTGCTGAGAAAAGCCTGCCGCAAATCTTAACAAAAGAATCGGACTTGGCACAGGCCATGTGGGCCTCGCATACCTATAAACAAAGATGAGCAAACTCATTGATATCTTTACGAATGCCATCAGTACATTATAGGCAAAGCTCCGCAAACGCCACACAACACCCAAATGGCCACTGCACGGATGAGCTAAAGTTGCTTCAGTATAGATGACAGAAGCCTAGCGGAGCTTATAACCCAACAGTCCTACCTCCAAACTGAAGTTCAGGAGCTAGCAGCAAAAATAGATGATCTCAATAACTGGGGATGTCTCCACAATATTCAAATCTTTAGCATTCCTGAGGGCCTTGAATAAAACAAACCCATCTTATTTATCCAGAACATTTTACATACTCTCCTGGACATGCACAATTAACACTAGACAGGATGCCCATCATCATTCCCACTGACCTAAAAAGCACCAGGCAGTGTGTAATGCAACTCAACAATTTCCAGTCCAAAGAAATTATCATGGCCCATTCTCAAGCCAAGAAAAAGCTGCATCTTTGTGATCTCCCCATTTCAATTTCACAGATCTCTTCCCCAAAAATACTTGAAGGCACAAGGCCTTCAAAATGTTAGAACTACCCTCCAGATCCAGGGAAATGAATATAAAATGTCGTATCTCACCAAACCAAAAATAGCGACACAGGACACCCCCCCTCCCCCCACCATCTTTAACATTCTAAAGCTGCCAAACTTTTCTTCCAAGACAAGGGCATCAACGTCACAAGATCTAGAGGACACCCCACACCTCACCGCAACCTGCAGGAGGCGGCTCAGGGCATCCCCACCCAAGGCTCAAGAAGATTCCCAAAAACACGACACTACCACTAGCAGTAAAACACTACCACAGCCAACACCACTAAAGCAAAACTAAATTGTGTCTCTTAAGGTCCCATCACCCCAGATAACTACCTCAGACCTCCAAGCCAAGCCAACACCCATAAGGAATGCCACCTGATGTAAGCAAGGAAGTCAAACAAAATGAAAACAATCTGGCAACCATAAAGAAATAGATCCCCTGTCCTGCGACCAAAGCCATGGAAGAGAGAGGTTCCATTTCGAATTCTCTACCCAGAGGGCTGTGGATGCTGAGTCGTTGAATATATTCAAGGCTGAGATAGACAGATTTCTGGACTCTAGGGGAATCAAGGGATATGGGGATCGGGCAGGAAAGTGGAGTTGAGGTCGAAGATCAGCCATGATCTGACTGAATGGCAGAGCAGGCTCGAGGGGCCATGTGGCCTACTCCTGCTCCTATTTCTTATGTTCTTATGAAGGAAGAGAAATTATTCACTCACATGTTGTCTTGTAAAAAGTTTTTAAAAATGTACTTGCCATTGAAAAAATCGCCCGAGAGGTCAAGAGGTCTAAAATGCAGAACGGAAGGACTTGGCAGATCAGATCAGGAATCAAACCCACCCGCAGTAGCAGTCTTGAGCAAGGGCACGCTGCCTGTCATATACAAGGGAATCTACCCTAGTTATCTGGCCAACTCGTACTGATCCAAACACAATAAACCAAATTTGTTCCCATTATGGCTGAAATCAAAACTAATATTCTTGAACATCAAGGCCCTTAATCACTGAGCAGGAAAAAAAATCTTAATCTATTTTAAGAAAGAACAAGCCTTTCTGCAAGAATCCAACTTTTCCTTGCACAAAATGCAAGACTGAAGACTTTTTATAAGTCTCACTCTTTATAAGTGATGATGTGGAGATGCCGGTGATGGACTGGGGTGGACAAATGTAAGGAATCTTACAACACCAGGTTATAGTCCAACAAATTTATTTTAAAATCACAAGCTTTCGGAGATTATCTCCTTTGTCAGATGAATGAATGAAAAGGTTCTCAAATCGCATATCTTATACTATGTTGGGACAGCATCACACCAATCAAAAGGTGTCGTTGTTATTCAAACAGGCCAGTCACGGAGAACAGCACGTCCCAGTACACTCGATATACATTGTGTCTATTACACAGGCAGGCAGAAAGAAACTCAAAATGGCAGAGAGAGAGAGAGAGAGAATTTTAAAAAACATATAAATTTTTTCCCCCTTTTTGCTGGTGGGGTTACGTGTAGCGTGACATGAACCCAAGATCCCGGTTGAGGCCGTCCTCATGGGTGCGGAACTTGGCTATCAACTTCTGCTCGATGGCCAAACTCAATGACCCACTCTTTATAAGTGGGTCATTGAGTTTGGCCATTTCAAGAGAGGCTGGCTGCTCCATCCCAATCAAGCAGTAAATAGCTGGTGAGCTGACTTCAATGGTAGACGTCTTTGCCCAAACACATACACCTTTACATTCCAAACATCTTCCTACCACTTTCCTCTATGGAGAGCACAATAATAATAGGAAATCTGATCTGTGCACTGTACCGCATGTAAGAAAAGCATTATACAAGCTTTCCATACAACATTGTTAATCTTGTTAGGGAAAAGCATTATATAGGCTTTTCCTGTGAACAAGGCTTTCTATTCTCTTATTAAGCATCAACAGGCTTTTGGTTACCTCGTGTAGAGAGGCCCCCTTGAATAATGAGCATCCTGTGTCATTCTTACCTCATGTGCATAAGATGGGTAAAGGGAGTTGGCCATTGTTTGGTAAGAATACAGGATGCTTTGGGCAAACATGGTGTCCTTGATAAATCGGAGATAACTAATCATAAGGGAGGCAATGATGCGTGTCATCTGGAATGTAAGGGAGCAAAAAGGATGGCAGCTCCATAAGACAGAGAGGATGATTGAGGGAAGGCACCATGTTTGCACACGGCCATGTAGAACCGTTGGTGTTAACAAATGTATATAAGCTGAGAATTAAAACGAGCGAGCGAGGCAGGACACCTCAATATCAAGGACCTTCGAGAGGTGCACGTCGGGACCCTGTATGGTGATAAACTTTGCCAGGTTGTATCTGAACATCTTATTAGTATGTTTAATTGCACTCTTGTATTTTAACATTTTTATTACTTATTATAATTTCTTAATAAAGCTATTATACTTTGGAACAAAACACCTCAATGCCTTTTTAGTTAAAGACTGAACCAGTAAAATAGATAACTCACACTGCATCGAGACAAATCGCCTGCTGAAACAGGGCATCCCAGTTAGGCAGCCATGTACAGTAGTTCACAAGTGATGCAGTGACCTAAGTCTTGTACATGTATGGCATGCCTTACATCCAAGAAAGATTGATTTCATCTTCTACTCTAACACGCACAAGTCACTCATTCCTGAAACAACCCCACCTAGCTGTAATATTTAAGTTCTAATGTATCTAACCGACCCTCATCACCCTCTGACAACTTAACCTCAGCGCTGACACATCAACACCTCCCTCCTAGGCGAACATGAATTTGAAACCGCCATAAAAATCCAGCTAGCCCAACTGATCTTAAAGAACCAGGACCCCAACACTTCCCTTGCATTACCATGGCAAAGTGCTAAAGCAGTCCTCAGATGCCATGTAAAAGCCTACTGCTCAGCAAAAAGCAGCAAGGCACTCCAAGTGATGGAAACTAAATTCTACATATTTCATATGATTTCTAAAATAGGTAGGTAAAAATGGAAACTGTCCACTTTCACTAAGTTAAAAATTGGAAAACAGACTGTGGGTAAACAGGTATAAATGTGTTAATATGTACAGCTTGATAGATAGGATTATCAAGAAGCATCTGCTTGATTCAGATGACTGTGTGCTCCATGATTGTTGAACTATGAGAAAAATTAACTGGAATTTGAGATTTAGGATTGGTGTCATTGCCACAGGTTCAGGTATTATTGTCACTTTAATGGTTAATTCAAACAAAGATGATAATACTCAACACGAGTGCTTCTACAATAAAATAAAAGGCACCCTTATAATCCAGGAACCCTCTTGTATTAACAATATAGTGAATAGAGAATATATGTGGGAGGCCAATAGGTGGTCCATGAGAGATCAACTCACATAGCTGTACCAAGAATAAGGGAAAAAACCTGCAAATGCTGGAAACCTGAAACAAAAAATGCTGGAAATGCACAGCTTCATCAGTTCTGATGGAGGGCATATAGCAAAAAGTTAATTTTACAGATCCTGACTGAGCTGCTGTGCTTATTTGTTTCCAGCATTTTCTGTGACTGTGTTACTAAGAACTTGCTGAGAAGCCCTGCAAGAATTTAAGACCATCTTTTTTGTTTTCAACAGTCAAGCCCACTAAATAAGGTTGAGCCCTGAGGGACTAGCAGGCAGGTTTTGGGTTGGATAAGGAATTGGTTGCATTCTCATGGACAGAAGGCAGTTATTAATGGCAGTGGTTCCGCAAGGGAATCATTCACTTGTGGTGAGCCACAGGGAATGGTGTTCGGACTGTTGCTCCTCACTATCAATTGTATGAATTAAGGCATTGTTGGAACTGTCCACAAGTTTGTGAATGATACAAAAGATATGTGCGGGTGTAAGGAGCTTCGATAAGAAAAATAGACTGCAGGAAGAGCTACATGAGATGGGGGAATGGGTGGGTATCTGGCAGATGTCCTTTTAATTTCGATAAGTGTAGCATCATGTACTTGGTAAGGGGCAACACCAATGCAAGTATACATCCTGCGGGGTTGCGTGCTTAAAGCTAGTCAGCGGATGAATCACCTGGGTGTTATAGCGGATGAATCATTGAAGGTCCTCTTGAAATCCATCATTATCCTTCTCAATGTTCACTACACTTCCAAGTTTTGTGTCATCTGCAAATTTTGAAATTGCGCCCTGTACACCCAAGTCCAAGTCATTAATATATATCAAGAAAAGCAGTGGTCCTCGTACCGACCCCTGGGGAACACACTGTGCACCTCCCTCCAGTCCGAAAAACAACCGTTCACCACTACTCTCTGTTGCCTGACACTTAGCCAATTCTGTATCCATGCTGCTACTGCCCCTTTTACTCCATGGGCTTCAATCTTGATGACAAGCCTATTATGCTGCACTTTATCAAACGCCTTTTGAAAGTCCATATACACCATATCAACTTTTTTTTTATATTCGTTCACGGGATGTGGGCGTCGCTGGCGAGGCCAGCATTTATTGCCCATCCCTAATTGCAACTTCATTGCCCATATACCTCACCCATCAAAGCAGACTGCACATGCGCCAGGTGCCCGAATATCAACTAACAGAATCCTAATAGGCAATCAAAAGATTTGCTTTTTGGCAACATTCCAGGACCAAATTGATATGGGGAACTACACAAAACCTTACCAGCTACATTGACCTTCCAGCCCCCCACCCCACCCTACCCTTCCCTTCCATTCATGATGAATCTGCTCCACTGATTAATCTCCTCCAATACACACTAGAATTGAACCCCATTTCAGAGTTATTTAACTCAGCCACAATCATCCTTTCATAAAAATAGTAAGCACGTGTCCTCTAGGCCAATATTCTTTCAACTGAAATAAAACACCAGCCTGCAGCTTGGACATAGTCATCCTTGGACTAATCCAACCAAATCAAACCTCGAGCCTTGCTGTGTCTCCATTAGGTGGCTCTCCTGGCTCAGTGGTAGCACACTCTCATCTGAGTCAGAAGGTTGTGGGTTCCAGCTCTACTCCGAAGACTTGAGCACATAATTTCGCCTGCAACTCCAGTAGAGTACTGAGGGAGTGCAGCGCTGTCGGAGGTGTAGTCTTTCAGATGAGACGTTAAACCGAGGTCCCATCTGCCCCCTCTGGTAGATGTTAAAGATCCCGTGGCACTATTTCGAAGAAGAGCAGGGGAGTTCTCCCTATGTCCTGGCCAATATTTATTCCTCAACCAGCACCACTAACAACAGATCATATGGTCATTTATCACATTGCTGTTTATGGGATCTTGCTGTGTGCAAATTGGCAGCCATCTTTCCCTACATTACAACAGTGCCTACACTTAAAAAAAAGTACTTTGGGACAGCCTGAAGTCATGAAAGGCACTATATAAATGCAAGCTCATTCATTCATAAATCCTGAGAACTGGCTTCACGAGCACACCTTCTCCTTCCCCCCCAAATCCCATCTCAGTAGTGGGTCCTATCCGACGCCGCTACAATCAAGCTTTTTAATGACAACAAATTGAATACAACATGAAACAAATGCTTCCAGTTGGTCATTTTCAAACAATTTCAATCTAAAACAGAGACTAAGATTCAAAGTACCTGCTAGTTACTTCCTATGAGGTCTTTCCATTCTCAATCAAGTGTTGCAACTTTTGACAAAATGATGGAAATGGAACTCACCTATCAGCCTGTAAATCTTCTGTCCCCTCATCCTGTTGGCGCTTATTTCTCTTTCTAACATGAGGGACAATGCTCTTCTTTGCAAACTGCCGGTCATAAGGTTTTGGATCTTGTGCTGACACAATATCTTCGATGTCTTCCACGAATGAATCACAAGCAGCCGGCATGATCTGCAAAAAACCCAAAAAAACCCTGAATAATTCCATTATAAATTTTAAACTTTAAACACTAATTTTCTGGGAGGACTTTTATACTCATATGTTTGTGTACCCAGTAATCAAGAATATATTAAAAAATGCCACTTTTTTTTAAAGAAAATGCTCATTATTAATATTAACTTCAAATCAATTGGTGGTATCTTTGGGTTAAGAAAGCTAAAACTCGACGTGCAAGGTGTTTTTTTGAGCTACCACGTTGCTCAGCAGTATTTTCGTCATTAAGGCTTAAATTATATTCATCTGATTCTTTCTAAGGGTGAATTTATCTGTAATTATGAATTGTTAATGCTCCGAGGCAACTTTATAGGAACTGTGAACAACATCTTAACCGTCACTGATCACGGAGACACAAGAGAAAAAAATATGCAGCCCTGGAGCGGGCACAGAAAGTTGCAAAACTTATCCCTCGTGTCAGACAAGTGGGTTATGAGGAAAGACTAGAGAAACTTGACTACAAGGCTGAGTAGTCAACATAGGTGTCAGCTGTGGTTCAGTGGTAGTACTCTCGCCTCTGAGCTCAAGCCCCACTCCAGAAACTTCAGCACAAATTCGAGGCTGACACTTCAGGCACGCTGGAGGTGCCGTGTTTCAGATGAGAAGTTAAACCGAGACACCACCTGCCTTCTCAGGTAGATGTAAAAGATCCCATGGCACTAAACGAATAAGAGCAAGGGAGTTCTCCCCTGAGTCCTTGCCAATGTTTATCCCTCAACCAACATCACTAAAAAAAATCTGGTAATTATCAAATTGCTGTGCGCAGATTGGCTGTGGCCTTTCCCACATTACAACAGTGACTATACTTCAAAAAGTACTTCACTGGCTGTAAAGCGCTTTGGGACGTCCTGAGGTCACGAAAGGTGCGATATAAATCTTTCTCTTTGCAAGGATTAAGAGGTGATCTTGTTGAGTTACACAAGTGGCAGCTGTTAAGAAAAGTTAAATCTGGAACAGGACTTCAAAAAAGTCGTGTTCCAGATTTACTTTTTCTATACAGAGAATAGGTGCAATAAGAATAGATGTAGTGAGCACAGAGTTCAAACCAGCAAGAGGACTAGTGTGAGGAAGTGATAATACTCCCAGGTAGGGAAAAGAAAACTAGAACCACATTGGATGCTGTGCTGAGGCTGCGGGGTCTTTCTGCTCGGGCCCAATAGCCTCCCTTCGCCGCTGCCCGCCGTGCCTTGTGTAACTTGGTCGGTTTCAAGTGCAGCAGCAGCAGCGGCGGGGCCTTTGAAATCGACAGGTTAAAGTGAGCGCATCGGCCGCAAACACCTCTATCCACCATCCATCCATCCCCCCCCCTTCCACTCCCCCCCTTCCCCCTTCCACTCCTCCTCTCCCTCTCCCTCAACAACAACGGTGAGAGAGCCCGGTTATTAACTCGGACGGCAGTGGCACTTGTGATTTAAATCTCCTTACCGCCGAGCACTGCACACGACAACTTTTTTTTTTTGCTGCTCTCTCTCTGCGGGAATTATTGAACACTACCCACCGCCCCCAAATTAATGGCCAGGGACCGCCGCCGCCTGATCTCAATTATTAAAAGGCAGCCAATTACCCTGAACTGAGCGCCAAGGTTTGAAAAGCAACCGTCGGCCCCGCGCCCCGCTCGAGCCCCGACTCCTCACCCCACTCTCGCGCCACTCTGCCCCTCGCGTGCCTCTGACCTCCCGCCTCCGAGTTTCGACTCTCAGCTCTCACCCGTCTACGGGCTCCGACTGCGCTGCGCCATCACGCGCCGACCTCTGACCCCCCGCGCGCGTCGCGGACGGCAACCCGCTCAGAACACACCGCGCGCGAGCGTGAAAACAAAAATCCAATCGCGACCGAAGGATACCACGTGTTGCCGGGCTGGAAACCAGAGCAGCGCCGCCGGAGCGCACGGCAAGGGGCCGTTGAGGAATGCCTGCGACCACAGGGGTTATAGATCGTGGGAAATAGGAGCAGGAGCAGGCCATCCGATGCTCCGCCGTGCAACAAGACCATGGCTGATCTTCTACCTCAATGCCATTTTCCTGCACTATCCCCATATCCCCTGATGCCTTTAATATCTAGAAATCTATCGATCTCTGTTTTGAATGTACTCAATGACTGAGCCTCCACAGCCCTCTGGGGTAGAGAATTCCAAAGATTCACCACCCTCTGAGTGAAGAAATTTCTCCTCCTCTCAGTCCTAAATGGCCTACCCTTGATTCTGAGACTGTGACCCCTGGTTCTAGACTCCCCAGTCAGTGGAAACATCCTCCCTGCATCTACCCTGTGGAGCCCTGTAAGAATTTTGAATGTTTCAATGAGATCACCTCACGTTCTTCTAAACTCTAGAGAATACAGGCCGAGTCTTCTTAATCTCTCCTCATACGACAATCCCGCCATCCCAGAATTCAGTCTGGTGAACCTTCTTTGCACTCCCTCTATAGCAAGTATGTCCTTTCTTAGGTCAGGAGACCAAAATTGTACACAACACTCCAAATGCAATCTCACAAGGCCCAATATAATTGAAGTAAGACATCTTCACTCCTGTACCCAAATCCTCTTGTAATAAAGGCCAACATACCATTTGCCTTCCTAATTGCTTGCTGCTTCTGCATGTTAGCTTTCAGTGACTCATGTACAAGGACACCCAGGTCCCTTTGAACATCAACATTTCCCAATCTCTTACCATTTAAAAAATACTCTGCACTTCTGTTTTTCCTACCAAAGTGGATAACTTCACATTTTTCCACATTATATTCCATCTGCCATGTTCTTGCCCACTCACTTAGCCTGTCTGTATCCCCTTGAAGCCTCTGCATCCTCCTCACAACTCACATTCCCACCTAGTTTTGTGTCATTAGCAAACTTGGAAATATTATATTTGGTCCCCTCATCCAAATCATTGATATAGATTGTGAATAGCTGAGGCCCAAGCACTGATCCCTGCGGTACCCCACTAGACACAGTCTGCCAACCTGAAAAAGACCCATTTATTCCTACTCTCTGTTTTCTGTCTGTTAACCAATTCTCAATCCATGCCAGTATATTATCCCCATGTGCTCTAACTTTGTTCACCAACCTCCTGTGTGGGACCTTAACGAAAGCCTTCTGAGAATCCAAATACACCACATCCACTGGTTCCCCCTTTTCTATTCTACTAGTTACATCCTCAAAGAACTCTAATAGGTTTGTCAAACATGATTTCCCTTTCATAAATCCATGTTGACTCTGCCAAATCCTATTATTATTTTCTAAGTGTCCTATCATCACAGCCTTTATAATAGATTCTAGCATTTTCCCTACTGCTGATGTCAGACTAACAGGTCTGCAGTTCCCTGTTTTCTCTCTCCCTCCTTTCTTAAATAGTGGGGTTACATTTGCTACCCTCCAATCTGCAGGAACCATTCCAGAATCTATAGAATTTTGGAAGATGACAACCAATGCATCCACTATCTCTGTAGCCACCTCTTTCAAAACCCTGGGATGTAGATCATCACATCCTTGGGATTTATCGACTTTCAGTCATTAATTTCTCTAGAACTTTTTTTATATACTAATACTAATTTCTTTCATAGGATCATAGAAAATTTATGGCACGGAAGGAGGCCATTCAGCCCACCGTGTCCGTGCCGGCTGAGAAATGAGCCACCCAGCCTAATCCCACTTTCCCACATATGACATTTGGTCCATAGCCCTGCAGGACACGGCTCTTCAGGTGCACATTCAGGTATTTTTTAAATGAGTTGAGGGTTTCTGCCTCTAACACCCTCTCAGGCAATGAGTTCCAGACCCCACCACCCTCTGGGTGAAAACTTTTTTCCTCATTTCCGCTCTAATCCTTCTACCAATCACTTTAAATCTATGCCCCCTGGTTATTGACCCCTCCGCTAAGGGGAATAGGTCCTTCCTATCCACTCTACCTAGGCCCCTCATAATTTTATATACCTCAATCAAATCACTCCACAGCCTCCTTTGTTCCAAGGATAACAACGCCAGCCTATCCAATCTGTCAGCATAGCTAAAATTCTCCAGTCCTGGCAACATCCTCATAAATCTCCTTTGCACCCTCTCTAGTGCAATTACATCCTTCCTGTCATGTGGTGATCAGAACTGTGTGCAATACTCAAGCTGCAGCCTAACTAGTGTTTTATACAGTTCCGGCATAACATCCCTGCTTTTATATTCTATACCTCTGATAATAAAGGAAAGTATCCTGTATGCCTTCTTAACCACCTTATCTACCTGTCCTGCTACCTTCAGGGATCAGTGGACATGCACTCCAAGGTCTCTCACTTCCTCTACACCTCTGTGTCCTCTCATTTATTGTATATTTCAGTTCCTCATTCTCCCCGACCCTTGGTTCTCTAGTATATATATGCACACCAAAAAAAAAAGCACACATGCAGCTATTTTCCATTTAAAATAAAAGATGAGAAAAGGTCATTGACCCGAAACGTTAACTCTTCTGCTCTCTCCAGAGATGCTGCCTGACCGGCTGAGTGTTTTTCCAGCATTTTGTTTGTATATCAGATTTCCAGCTTCCGCAGGATTTTGCTTTTATTTTATGTTTTGTATCCTTTTCTAATAATGAAACATAACTTTATTTAAAATTACCCTACTTCATAATTATAATTTTTTTTCCCCCCATTGACAGCACCCAACAGGAATTTTCAAAACATTTGTAAATTGAAATGTTATAACCCACTCATTTTTGATACATAATAGTATTAAAGAGTTTGTAACATCTATGTCAAGCAAAATGACAGCCAACATTTTTCAAAAAATATTGAGTAATTTTATTGCTTACCCTTTTTATCCATAACAGTTTCCTGACTCCCTACTTGCATGTGGTAGTTTTCATTTGTATTTACTATTTATTAATTGGTATGTACCTGGTCAGTTACAATTGTTTGTTTTATGAAAATAGTTCAATATGTCAGATGCCAAGTGTGAAGCCTTGAGGTCTGACAGATGATCACCAGCTTATCTCCTGTAGCATTGCTCGTGTGTAGTCTGGAGCACAGTTGTGTTGCTCAGCTACCTCTCCTGACATGTCCCTTTTAAGGTAACTGCTCAGGTACACTGTGGGATAACGGTCTGAATGTGTCCCAAGGTCAATTTAGAGGCTTTATTATTGCTGGCAGTTTTGATATTGGTAGTTGCTTAGCATCTTTCCATGGAGTGAGGCTAGATCATCTTACAGTCAGGAAGCAGTGAATAACCCAAGTTTCTTCCTTTTGTATTTTTTTTTAATACCAACAGATTGCAACTGAACAAAATATGACATCTGGAGTGTGATACTCTTAAAATATTCCATACACCATCCCCACTTATCATAGGCAGCCACCTATATCGGGCAAATGACAGTAACCATTTGCCATCACCATAGATGGCAATTATAAAGGTGCCACTTATAACGTATTAAATGCACCGCCTATTTCGGGCAATTCAATAAGAACTTACTCTACTTGCCGATATTAAAAGCTCTGCTGATTTCAGCCAGTCAGGTCTTCAAACAGCTGTTCACACCTCATTAAAGTGCAATTACCTTAATGATGAGATTCTGGATGCAACTGTTAACAATTAGGAGAAGCCTGGGTTACCAACTGGAGATTTCCCATTTTAAAAAAAGTATGTTGTTTACTTTGCTTTTTGGTTATACCAACCACCTTGTATAACGGGCAAATCACGTTCACACCAACACGCCCACTATAAGCGATAAGGACTGTAATCTCACACACACAGCAGCTGAAAAATGCAGCAGACTGCATCGTATTATATATAAAAATTGCTGAACTCTTCAGGTGTTGGAGCATAACAGCCCACTCCTTCAGTCAGAGGAGGGTGGGTACGACCAACCTCAGGCTTTGCACTAGATCTGGAATATGGTAAAGTTTAAAAGCACTCAGTCATATTTGACTTGGAAGTTTTAACTTGTTTCACATAACATCCAGGGCTGCCAAACCTTCAGAAATTTAATTAAATTACCCAACTGAAGAATGGAGCTCTGTGCATGCTGGGCTTAATACAATGTGCAGCCAGAGTAATTTGGGTCTGCAAGCTGTACATCCTACTCTACCATTCTCAGTACGCAGCGTAAAACAGCATCCTTAGTGGGATAGGCATAACCCACGTATTTTTTTTTTTTACTTGTGATTTATCCATCAATGGGACAGCAGTGCCAACAACAGTATTCAGCCCAACAAAATTCAAACCGTGCAGATAAGAAACACAAACACATAGGACCACGTTGCCTGGGCTTCAAGGGGCTGAACTGGTAACCTTGTGGTACACAGGCCCCCCCCCCGGTCGATACGCTTGCTCTATGTCTCCAGTTACTAGCCTCATCTTTGCCCATTGTGTGATGCATGGATGAAAAAATGTTTAATCCCAAGATTAAATACAGAAAGACAAACTATTTAAATTCAAATATTTTATTTACACTCAAAGTTTAAACATTACAAATTCAAGAAAAGCTTCTCCATAAAGCTTTAAAGTTTAACATGTTTAAAGTACCATCACAATTCAGAACTGTGCTGGCATTTTGCAAGTTTAACGTGTGATGCACACTTCATTTACAGTATGTACAATTTTTTAACAGGCATCCATCTCAACAGGTTAAATAGTATCTTTTTTTAAAAAAAGACTAGTTACAAGTGCAGGTGACAAAACCTTTACAAGTCTTTACAAAGTTTGATGGCAGTGTCCACTTAAGTTTGGAAAGACTAAGAAAATGCATCGGTGCATAAACATGTACAAAAAGGCAGAATAATAAACACGACTGAAGAATGCAAAGTTTCTTTAAATAGATTATAGATAATTTTTTTTCATAATTTTATTAACAAGAGCCAGCACAGTACCTTATGCATTGTTCAGTTCCTTTACAGTCCTACACTGATCTTTCTGTACATATTTATACAGCTGAAAAAGCACCATTGGATTCTGAATATACAGCTTCAAGAGCAGCAACACAATGAAAAATAAGCCAATGGCACCCAAGGATTTGGACACTTCTCTATTAAAATGAGGCATTTCATGACATATCAAACTGTTGGAGCCAAAACATTTTTGTACATAAATGTGAAGTTTAAATTTTATTGTGGACAACGTGTAAATAGATTTACTTTACGAGGCTTTTTGTGGCTTGCAGTCCACAGAAAAAGGGAACCAAAACAAACACTGGTTTAGGGAGCCTGGCAAGTAGATTGTCTGAATTACTTAGAAGACAACTGCAAAATTGATGTACAAACGTGCAGGACACGAGTACCATTGGTCACTGCGACATGAGAATGATGCAGCAAAATTCATTTGGATTGGAGCAGATTCAAGAGGCCGGACAGAAATACTAACAGCTGCTGCACCGACAGATTTTCAGCCAAAGACTTTCCCTAAAGCAAGGATACTAGTGGAGTGAAACAATTAGAAACTGAAACTAACATCTTGTAGCTTTAGCACTGGGCAACTATTCAGAAAGTGCGGATTGACGTTTCAGCTGAGTGATCAATAGGGCATACTGGGGGGGGGGGTGGAATTCAAATAACTGGCAGATTCAGATTGCACTCTTGCTACACGGTAAAAACAAAGCCTTTTGCGTCCTTAAAGTGGCTGACAAAAGAGAGGGCATCGTAGAGTGCGTGTGTGCCTGCACTAACGTGGTTTCTGAGGTAACTAACGCGGTTTCTGTGGTTAACAGAAAATGTTTATTCCACAGCGCAGGAATAGTTGGGGGGGCTGGATTTGTTGAAGTTTTATAAAGTCAAGTCGGCATGAGAAGTCAGCCCTTGTAGTCACTGCCCAACATACAGATCGGTCACTGAAGTACATCCATGAGTGCTTTCATCTGTAACAAATCTATATAATGATTCAAATGGAGACATCCACAAAAAGGACAAGGCAACTCTTCTGCTCTGCATCCAGTGGTAGCTGTTACACACCATCCTTCTTTAGTCATTGGATTAACCAGTCAGAGCAGAGCATACCAAACTGTGCAGCTTCAAAGCCAACCACAACCCTCAAGATCACCAAACAGGTCTCCAACAATTTCAAGGTTAAAAAGTAGTCATTTTAATATTGGTTAAATTTCTATTTTTATTCTGATCCTTTTTGGATAATCCATTGTGAAGGTGTGGTCCTTCAGAATGTTTTGGAACATCTAGCTAATAGTGAGAAATTTACAAAAAGAAAATGCTGAGCTCATGTAAATATTTTACATATCAAAAGGAAGGCCACACTGAACAGATTTACTTGGGCTTGTTCCCTGAACTACTTCGCTGCATATACCAGACCATCAAGTCCAACAGCTCCTTGTAACCAATTCTAAAGCTTACCAAAACTTTAACAAAAATTCAAGCCAAAAGCCAGAGAACAATCAGCTTCTCAGGGGTGGGGGGGAAGGAAGAGTCAGGGTTAAGGGCTTAACCTCTAAACCAATTTGGTTTGGCTGTATTTCAGTTCCATCTCGAATTTGAGGGACCACTGCACGCTCTCCGATATATAAAAAATGCTCAAGAGCCTTCAGAATTCATACGGCAAATTATCCACTTGAAAGTAACAAACACTCATTCATACAGCACTTTTCAAGTCCCAGTAACTCAAGTGCTTTACGCACAACTTTTTTTTCTGAAGTCTAGTGACCATTGTTATGTAAGCAAATTGCTCACTTTTACCATCTCTTCTGAAAGCATTGGCTCGTGCTGTTTCCATCTGCACAAGCAGTCCTTCATAGCCTCACCCCAAGTGGACATTCTTTACGAATGAACATCGAAAGCGAGCGGCTGGCATGCTGACTCACCACAGCAGCCTCCATCTCCCTTTTCAATCAACTTACAATAAAAAGAGGATTCCACCATCTCGAAGTATGCCAAAAATCCACAGGTGTCCTATTTCACTTCCAGGCTTCCTCTCAATCACGTTTGCCAGTACAGCCACAGCCTTTTCTCACGAGCAAGAGCAACTGCAACACTTCTACATCTCTCAGACCGTCGAGAGAATTTCCACAGTGGATCAATTCACTTTGGAGACTGTGGTCAAAAACGTTACCAGGACTTGAAATGATTTAATGATTTGCACAGTGAATATTTACATTGTGTCCAAAGCCAAAAAACAAAAAAAAAAACATTATTAGACATATATGGTGATCAATAGTGAAGTTTCATTTCATGCTAATACATAATTTATATAAAATACCGGCACAAAACACCTCTGTTGCCGGTAGCCAATATAGATTATTAGAGTCAACACAATTGGCTGTGGTTTTAGCGGCAAAAAGTTTCATCACTATTCCTGTAACTGGTACAGACTTCCCTTCATCACTCACCAGCTCCCAAACTTACGTCCAGATTCCAGGTCCATCTATTCAATAGAATTTATAGCATTTATTCAATACTTAAAAAACACTTAATTGGTTACATAAAATCTTCCAGTGGGAAAAGCCTATCAACATCGCAATCAAACAGGTCGCTGATTCCTGCTTTATCACCGATGCTCAACAGGTAGTCTTCCTGAGGCATCGACGGAGACAGATTTACAAAGAGTCCGTCCTCTTCCAGGGGCGATGAAATCTGATCTTCGGTTTGCTGCAGGAGATTATTCAGCGATGTCAAAGGTGAAAGGTGAGCAAAGTGCGAACTCAAACCGTCACCATTAGAAATGTCAAAATCTGTCAAAAAAACCCCCAAAAGATAGTTAGTACATTGAGGTTTTCCCAATCACAAGTCTCGTCTCCCACCATTAATACAGGATTGGAGAAGTCAATGGCCTGCAACATTTCCAGTAAGGGATTCCATTTGGGAGAGAACAGCTATTACTTTTTCACCCTGAGAAATCACACCAACTAGACAAAACAGGCCTATCTGGCCTTGACCATCAAGTGTCACCAAGAGGGACCCTTTTATACATCAAGCACAGAATTTGTGCCCTTCTTCCACAACCTGGTGGCAATGTCTCAGATTCCAAGCTTTACAGACCAGTGACATTCCAGGCTCCATCTCCAATCTGTACTGTAATTAAGTGTTTTGTTTTAAAGCCAGGACAGCAGTCGAAGCACCTGGGCTAGGAAAAGGCAGGGGACAAGGGAGAAATTCAGCAATGTTCCCAGTTCTGATAAGTTACCCTGTGGGGAGGCACATTTACAAAGGTTGGGTGAGTTCAGGATTGGGCTCGACAGTGATTCGGCTCGACAGTGATTCCCACCGCTTTCAAACAGCCTGACCAGAGGTGCAAACACATCTGAATAGTGAGTGGAATTATACCTGCAACAGTTGAGTTAATCCCCCAACAACTGAATTAATGTCTTCATAGCGGGCGCGGGGCGGGGAGGAAAGAAAATTTGAGGGAAAAATTGGAACACCTTTTTCCTGAATTTTGTCGTCCTTTCCTGAAGACACTGTCTCAAAATGGGAATGCGGTTCCATGTGCTGCAGTAGCCCACAGGTACTTTGCCCACGAGACAATTCCTCATGAGTGTCTCAGCATGCTATTCCAATAGTTAAGGGCATCAGAGCCAAGCCACTTTTTTCACCAGATGGAGGCACACAAATACAGCAGGGATCACTGTACATCAAACAAAAGTAGGAACCCAGATTGATTTCTTCCCCCAGCCCAGGAAACACCGCGACACAGATTGGGAATCAAACCTGGTACCTTCTGATCCATATATCTTAGTGCCACATTGGGCCATCTCTTCGCACACTGGGCCATCAAGGACCATTTAAATCAAACAACGATTCTTCCAGTGCCTTGCCACAAGCAGGAGTTTACGAAGAGTAGTGCAAGAATTGGCAGCAGAACTCAGAGGATACAGGTCATCAGGCCAACTTGTAACAAAAGTACTGAACTGTCAAAGTCCTGCTTGTACATGGAGATTGAAAGAATAATGGAACCCTAGTCTAAAGATCTGTTGATTCAGGTCCCTCTCATCCCTGCAGTCAACACCTCATCAGGATTTCTCTCCCTCCACTCTGTCTACTTCGTGATTCTCTCTCCCCCACCAACCCCCTTATAAGACAAGGCCAGCAGCGATCACTGTTCAAATTATACCATTTCAATGTTTTATGAATAAACAAACATAAGAAATAGGAGGAGTAGGCCATAGGGCCCCTCGAACCTGCTCCACCATTCAATTAGATCATGGCTGATCTTCGACCTCAACTCCACTTTCCTGCCCAATCCCCATATCCTTAGATTCCCCTAGAGTCCAGATATCTATCTCAGCCTTGAATATATTCAACTCAGCATCCACAGCCTTCCGGGGAAGAGAATTCCAAGATTCACAACCCTCAGTGAAGAAATTCTTCCTCATCTCATTCTTAAATGGCCATCCTTTATCCTGCGATTGTGCCCTCTAGTTCTAGACTCACCAGACAGGGGAAACAACCTCTCAGCATCTACCCTGTCAAGCCCCCTCAGAATCTTGTATGTTTCAATGAGATCACCGCTCATTCTTCTAAACGCCAGGGAGTATAGGCCCATTCTACTCAACATCTCACAGGACAACCCTCTTATCCCAGGAATCAATCTAGTGAATCTTCGTTGCACTGCCTCTAAGGCAAGTATATCCTTCCTTAGATAAGGAGACCAAAACTGTACACAGTACTTTACAGTTCAGTATGACGGTACTTTGTTACAAGTTGGCCTGATGACCTGTATCCTCTGAGTTCTGCTGCCAATTCTTGCACTACTCTTGGTAAACTCCTGTGTGTGGCAAGGCACTGAAAGAATCGTTACGGTTTGATTTATACTCATCTCAAAATTTTGGTGCGCGAGTTGGGAGGTAGGGGAAATTTAACGTGCTTGAGCCCTGTAGTGAAATGTTAATATGCAAATGAAATAAAAAATAATTTTATAAGGATGAGAATACATTGCTGCAGAAACTGTTCCTGCCACTAGAGGGTGCCAGTAACTTCTGCTGCAGCTCCCTCTACTGGTTTAAAAACATCACAGCAGCTTTGCATTGGAGAATTTCCACAAGCACTGAACCCAAGTTAATAAGAACGATTGTCAAGAATGGGGTACTTAGGGTTACAATTCTCACAATGCAGTATTTAAAAAACAATCACAAATGCTACCGTTCAAAAAAAAAAACTAAAGATTCACTAGCGAAAACATGAAGAGCTGAAACGTCAGCAGTTCATATTGCAGCACCAGAGCAGTTTGAATTTTGTTTTTAGGGGTTTGGCAGTTTGAGAGAATAACGTATTGGAAAGTGACAAACTGCTCAAGATTTCAGTAGGCCTGTTAAGATTATAGTGGCTCGGTGGCATCCTTATAGGAAGCTGTTGCGGCAGTAATGTGTGGTGGGCGGGCATACATTATATATCATAGAATCAGAAAATTTATGGCATAGGAGGCCATTCAGCCCATTCTGTCCGCACCAGCCAAAAATGAGCCATCGAGCCTAATCCCACTTTCCAGCACTTGGTCTGTAGCCTTGTAGGTCACGGCACTTCAAGTGCATATCCAGGTACTTTTTAAATGTGATGAGGTTTTCTGCCTCTACCACCCTTTCAGGCACTGAGTTCCAGACCCCCACCACCCTCTGGGTGAAAAAAAATTCTCCTCAGCTCCCCCCTCATCCTCAGGGATCAGTCTGGTGAACCTTCACTGCAATCCCTATGGCAAGTATATCCTCTCTTAGGTAAGGGACCAAAACTGCACACAATACTCCAGGTGTGGTCTCACCAAGGCCCTATATAACTCCAGTAAGATATCCTTGCTCCTGTACTCAAATCCTCTTGCAATGAAGGCCAACATACCATTTGCCTTCCTAACTGCTTGCTGCACCTGCATGTTTACTTTCAGTGACTGGTGTACAAGGACACCCAAGTCCCTTTGTACATCAACATTTCCCAATCTATCACTTTTTAAATAACACTCTGCCTTTCTGTTTTTCCTTCCAAAGTGGATAACTTCACATTTATCCACATTATACTGCATCTGCCATGTATTTGCCCACTCACTCAACTTGTCTAAATCGCCATGAAGCCTCTTTGCATCCTCCTCACAACTCACAATCCCACCTAGTTTTGTGTCATCAGCAAACTTGGAAATATTACATTTGGTTCCCTCATCCAAATCATTGATATATATTGTGAATAGCTGGGGCCCAAGCACCGATCCCTGCGGTACCCCACTAGTCGCCGCCTGCCACCCCGAAAAAGACCCATTTATTCCTACTGTTTCCTGTGTCAACCAGTTTTCAATCCATGCCAGTACATTACCACCAATCCCATGTGCTTCAATTTTGCACACTAACCTCTTATGTGGGACTTTGTCAAAGGCCTTCTGAAAATCCAAATAAACCACATCCATTGGTTCTCCCTGATCTATTCTATCCTCAAAAAACTCCAGTAGGTTTGTCAAACATGAATCCCCTTTCATAAATCCATGTTGACTTTGTCTAATCCTGTTGATATTTTCTAAGTGTCCTGTTATCACATCCTTTATAAAAGACTCTAGCATTTCCCCTACTACTGATGTTAGGCTAACCGGTCTGTAGTTCCCCATTTTCTCTCTCCCTCCTTTTTTAAATAGTGGGGTTACATTTGCCACCCTCCAATCTGCAGGAACTGTTCCATAATCTATAGAATTTTGGAAGATGACAACTAATGCATCGACTATTTCCATGGCTACCTCTTTTAGTACTCAGAATTAGGAATTGGTCTGGGAAATTACAGACAGAAAATTAACCAGGCATTTTGAGTATTGCATATTCCTGGATCACTCAGAATCCCAGGCAGGTGGTGAGCAATATTCCATTGGCATGGTTGGTGGTTAAGAGGTACATTTGTCTTGGTACAGCACCACTTACACATCCCCACTGGGTAAATGCAATCCTCGAGAACATGAATCTGGACAGGCTTGCCTTGTGCAACATAGGAAGGTTGAACTGTGTTACACGGCTATAAGGAAATCTTCATCCTGTGTAGTTGTTCAGAAGCAGACTTCTTTCCTGGATTGGAAAGGAGTGATGATGGGGCTGCTGGTTCTGTCCTAGGACAGAGCTAGTCACCTGCCTTCGCTTTTCTTTCATCCATTGCTTCTTTCTGGTTTCTCTTGTGTTAATTAGAAAGGAGTTGCAGGGATATAATCAGGGTTAAGTAGAATACTAATTATCAAAATCTATTATTACCTAGAATGTACAGCACAGGAACAGGCCATTCGGCCCAACTGGTCTGTGCCGGTGTTTATGCTCCACATGAGCCTCCTCCCTCTCTACTTCATCTAATCCTATCAGCACGTCCTTCTATCCTTTCTCCTTCATGTACTTACCTAGCTTCCCCTTAAATGCATCTATGCTATTTGCCTCAACTACTCCATGTGGCAGCGAGTTCCACATTCTTACCACTCTTTGGATAAAAGTTTCTCCTGAATTCCCGATTGGATTTATTAGTGACTATCTTATTTTTATGGCCCCTAGTTTTGGTCTCCCCACAAGTGGAAACACCTTCTCTACATTTACCCTATCAAATCCTTTCAATCAAGTCACCCCTCAGCCTTCTCTTTTCTAGTGAAAAGAGCCCCAGCCTGTTCAATCTTTCCTGATAGTTATAATCTCAGCATTCTGGTACAATCCTTGTAAAAAATTTTTTTGCACCTTCACCAGTGCCTCTATATCCTTTTTATAATATGGAGACCAGAACTGTTCACATTGCTCCAAGTGTGGTCTAACCAAGGTTCTGTACAAGTTTAACATAACTTCTCTGCTTTTCAATTCCATCCCTCTAGAAATGAACCCCAGAGCTCGGTTTCCTTTTCAGTATGTTGATATTTTAACATTCATCTGGTTATCAACTTAAGTTTCAATTATTAACTGCTTCTTACTGCAGTTTGTGATTGATTAGAAATTTTTAAAAGTTGCATCATAATAAAGAACTTGGATACAATTATTAACCATTCACTAAAAGTACCCAATGCGAGAGCACTGCGAACAATGATGAGGTAGAAAGATACATCAAAACTGGTTACTCTTAACCCAGAATTACTTTCTGGCGAGATCTTATTTGGAATGTTAGGTGCAATGTTGCTTATTCAAATTTCAAACGACCACTGACACATTTTAATGGGTCCAAACGGCAACAAGGGTGATTCCATGAATTGAGGCTCGTGGAGGTGGACAACTTTTGCAGAACATTTGATCCATGAAATGCTCAAGCGCATGAGTGATCTAGATACAAGCAGGCTTATTTTTTAAATTACTACACACGCATTACAATTTGCACACAGCAAGGTCCCACAAACAGCAATGTGATAATGATCAGATAATCTGCTTCAGTGATGTTGGTTGAGGGATAAATATTGTCCAGGACATCACAAATAGGGCCATAGGATCTTTTATATCCACTCAGAGGGCAGACAGGGCCTCTGTTTAACATCGCATCCAAAAGACGGCACCTCCAACAGAGCAGCACTCCCTAGTGTCAGCCTAGATTATCCACTCAAGTCTCGAGTGGGGATTGAACCCACGACGATCTGACTCAGAGGTGAGTGCAAATCTGACAGGAAAGGACCGCAGCTCATAGTAGATATTGCACAGGAGGCCGCCATTCGGTCCATCATGCCTGTGCTGGCTCTTTGAAAGAACTATCCATTTAGCCCCATTCCCCTGCTCTTTCCCCATAGCTCTCTAGATTTTTTCGCTTCAAGTATTTATCCAACTCCCTTTTGAAAGTTATTATTGAATCTGCTTCCACCACCCTTTCAGGCAGGGCATTCCAGATCATTACAATTTGCTGCGTAAAAAATGTTTCCTCACGTCACCTCTGGCTCTTTTGCCAATCACCTTAAATCTGTGTTCTCTGGTTACCAACCCTTCTGCCACTGGAAACATTTTCTCCTATTTTACTCTATCAAAACCGTTCATGATTTTGAACACCTCTATCAAATCTCCCCTTAACCTTCTCTGTTCCAAGGAGAACAACCCCAGCTTCTCCAGTCTCCACGTAACTGAAGTCCCTCATCCCTGGTACCATTCTAGTAAATCTCTTCTGCACCCTCTCTAAGGCCTTGACATCCTTCCTACAGTGTGGTGTCCAGAATTGAACACAATACTCCAGCTGGGGCCTAACCGGTGATTTATAAAGGTTTAGCATAACTTCCTTGCTTTTGTACTCTCTGCTTTCATATCAGTGGTTTAAACAGGTGGCAGTTTGATTGTCATCAAAAATAGTCTTTGCCCAGGGCTTACCTCGGACACGTGACTGGGAAATACTTCTACAATGTTCCTGACTGGCAGACTTCAACGGACTACTGGACGCTCCAGTGTCATCTGGACACAGGTAAACCTCAATAGGCCCTCTTGAACTTGATAAGTGTATCTGGAAATTCTAAAAGGAAATTGAAAACAGGAGATAAAATTATTGCTTCGAGGACATGAATGGAGAACACAGTCAACTTTACTTAAATACGTAAATGGGTTTTTAAAAAAAAAAATGAGACTTTGCAGAGCCACAATTCCCCTCTTCAAAAGTTGTTTCAGTGAAAGCCTGTCTGAAGTGTATCAGGATCAGTTCCACTCTGATCAGCACAAGTGAGGACAATTAGATAGGCATAAGAGTGTGATCAGGCAATGTTAAACATGACAGCTGATTAAATTTTACATGGCTCTCTCCAACGAGCCCCGACTTACATCATAGGGATCAGGTACTTCCAGCCTGGTTTCAGGAGGAGCTTTCACAGCTATCACTACCTGGCCCTTGAAACTCTGGATCTTTCGGATGTCCTGATAAGTCACATAATTTAATGTGTTGGATGTTAAGGAGAATAAACTAGGCAGCAAACAACGATTGAGCTCACCAGATTCTCGATCATGTTGAACAAATAACACTTTGAAATGGCTTCCTGCCAAGTGATTATAAAAAAAGAAAAAACATAAATTATTTAACCGCAGGAGCTAGATGTTGGAGGAAGGTTCTGCAGATTTAATACAAGTTGTTTTAAGCTTGGACTTCCCCATCAATTAACCAGTGATGAGCTCTCACTTAATCAGCTCAAAGCTTTCAGAAACAGGGCTTTCGAAGTTATCTTACAAGTTTATTACAGCCATGTGACTTGTCCTCACAAATCATACAGCACAGGAGGCCGTCATTCGGTCCATCGGGCCAGCTCTCTCAAAGAGCTCTCCAATTAGTCCCACTCCCCTGCTCTCTCTCCCCATTGCCCTGCACATTTTTCCTTTTCAAGTATTTATCCAATTCCCTTTTGAAAGTTACTATTGAATCTTTCTCTTTATTCGTTCACGGGATGTGGGCGTCGCTGGCGAGGCCGGCATTTATTGCCCATCCCTAATTGCCCTCGAGAAGGTGGTGGTGAGCCGCCTTCTTGAACCGCTGCAGTCCGTGTGGTGACGGTTCTCCCACCACCCTTTCAGGCAGAGCATTCCAGATCATAACAACTGGCTGCATATAAAAATCTCATCTCCCCTCTTGTTCTTTTGACAATTATCTTAAATCTGTGCCCTCTGTTTACTGACCCTCCTGCCAGTGGAAACTGTTTCTCCCTATCTCCTCCTTCAAAACCCTTTGATAATTTCGAACTCTAAACCAGAAAGGATATCTTTGGTTTTCCGAGTCCTCGGTTAGCTTTTTGAGGTCCAAGGTGCAGCTCTGGATCAAGTCATCCAGCCTCTTCTCTTTCAGGCTGAGCTCGGCCACCTCCCGGTTCAGACCTTGGCATTGTTTCAGCATACCATCGTCGTCCATCAGGCTGCAGCCCCTGCGGGATGAGAGCGCCACCATGGCAAAACACTCAGCAACTCCGCAATGAAGCGACAACTACTCTCCAACTTCCAGCGTTGAAAGTTGATATGAAAGATACACTGAAAACATCAGCTCTTGAAAGATCACATTTCATTTATCCCAAGAAAAAGGGACACGAGATTTGTCCTGCAACCCTTCTAACACTGGAAGCTGCAATATTGAACTTTCAGAACAAAGCCACCTCAAAGGGTAGATGTCAATTTGGAAGCAAGCCACAATAAATCATCAGGTGGGACTCCCCTTCCCTCTTCCAATTCTTTCTTCGGACTCTAGCACAAATAAAAAAAGGTACTACTTACATCAAGGCAGTCTTGATCATTCTTTGACAGACGCTTACCCATTGCCCCAAAGGGAGAATCTCTGGATAAACTCCATTTATTACAATTGACATTGATTGCCTCAAAAAGGAGTTCAGTTCGCACCAGTGCCATTTTTACTTGTTGTGGCAGAGGGGTCACAGATCGGGACCGATGCTGCTCCACGACACAGGGGCCGGGGTCGTAGTTCTCATGCGGAAGGGACCGAATTCTAAAAGTTCGATCATCGTGGGCATCACTCTGCATTTGGTTACTGCAGTGTCTCAGGACCAACTGAACTGCTCAAGAGCTCAAATCCACTTACATGCCACAACGTGAATGGACACACTGACACACACATTATTCCTTGCTCATAATGACTTTATCCAATTAAACACCAGCAGTGTCACAAGTCTTAAGACACTGGGATTCCCTAATCTTCAACTCTGATCAACTTTTGCCTCAATTCTCTGGGTTGCGATTAGATTAATGGGGTGTATCTCTACCTGGAGACCATGTCCTTTCGGCATCAGCTAAAGAGAGACTCTTATGGGGATTCTACGGCAGCCTAGTTTGGGGACTCAGGCATGGTGGTAGGTTTTAGTGCATGCCAAGACTCCCAGCTGGCCAAAGAATTACAGATAAAACTCCAATGACTGTCAAGTTAATCTGGTGAATTGCTTGTGCAAATTCAGCCCTTTTGGTAAGCAACCATATGTACCTGGACTATTAATTCATTCTAGGCCCGTGGACATCGCCAGCAAGGCAGTATTTATTGCCCTGCTAAGACAGAGTGGCTCGCTGCGCAACTTCAGAGGACAGTTAAGAGTATGGGACTGGAGTCACATATAACCCAGACTAGGTAAGGATGGCCGGTTTACACTCTTTTCCAGATTATTCTTTTTTTTAAAAAAAAGAAACAAGGCAAATTCTCAAACTGCCATGATGGGATTTGAACTAGTGTTCTCTAGATTATTAATCCAGGCATCTGGATTACCAGTCTAGTAATATAACCACTACACTATCGTGCCCTAACTGCATCACACAACTTCACATTTTTAATTCATTTGCAAGAATGATCGACAACGACTGCTGTGTAAACCCAACCCTTCTGGTGCCTGCTTGATCTTGTACTACCTGTCTGAATGTGGTACCAATGTAAACTTTTCCTGCAAAGCCGGTTTGACAGATACGTTTACAAGTCCAGCAACATCTGCGTCTGTTAACCATCAAGGGGATGATACTCAGCATAAAATAGTTCTGACGCGAGGTCTTTGACTGTTTCTTTCTCCGCAAATGCGGTCTCACTTGCTGAGGTTCTCCAGCATTTTCTGTTTTTATGTTTTTAACATAAAATAGTTGTGATTTGGCTTCCTTCCCACAGTATCCCATTAAGCACTGAGCACTTTCCTGGAGTCGGAGCCCTCCCCATTTCCTCCCTCCTTTGAAGAGATGAGAATAGTCAGCTTGGCCATCACAAAACAACCTCAGATGATTCAGCCATGTCAGTTCGAAGCAGCCTGGTGACAACCAATACTCTACTCATACTGGGATCCAAGTTCCACAGAAGTGTCCTGACAAGGTGATTGCTTGTAGGTTTGGCTGTAGTTGCCACAGCCTTCACAAAGAATGACAATGTTGGGACAAGGTATCAATGGGCAGAAATTGCACTGAAGTTCTTAAACTAATTTATCTGGAGGTGAGAGGAGGTTCCTCAACCAAAATCTTGGTTTTGCACTAGCTATAACAGAGGCAGGTGTCAGCTTTGGCTCAGTGATATCACTCTAGTCTCTGAGCCAGAAGGTAGTGAGTTCAAGTCCCACTCCAGAAATTTGAGCACAAAATCTAGGCTGACGCTCCTAGTGCATTACTGAGGGAGTACTGCACTGTCAGAGGCGCCGGCTTTCAGGTGAGACATTAAACTGAGGCCCCATCTGCTCCCTCAGATGGACGTAAAGGTTGCCATGGCACTATTTGAAGAGCAGGGGAGTTATCCCTGGTGTCCTGGCCAATGATTATCCCTTAAACATCACTTTAAAAAAAATTCTGGTCATTATCACATTGACATTTGTAGGATCTTGCTTTGCACAAATTGGCTGCGGCGTTTCCTACATTACAACAGTAACTACACTTCAAAAGTAACTAATTGGTTGTAAAGTGCTTTGGAACATCCAGAGGTTGTGAAAGGCGCTATGGAAAAGCAAGCTTTTTTTCGTTCATGTAACTTTTTAATCTTAGTGGATCACTTAGGGGTGTTACATGGAGCCTCACAGCCCACATTTAAAGTTTAAATCCATGTACCCATTAATTTGCAAATATCACAAGCTGCTAATACCATCATTTCTAGGTGCTTTAGGATTTATTCACCAATAGCGCTAATGACAGCCCTTCCTGGGTCCACAAAGTTCCAACAGGACAAAGCAATGAGCAAGAGACAAGCACAAATAGAACTGAACTGCCGTGGCTTGAGGGCCAGAAATAACGCACAGGTTGTAGTTTGCACACTCGTTCTGTAAGAATGTGGACTAAAGTGGACTACTGCTGTAAGAGCCCCATCTGACTCCGACTCCATATTTTAATTAGTGTATACGGGGTTTGGGGGGGGGGGGGGGGGGGGGGGAAGGAAGGAAGGAATTATATGTCAATCGCCCGTGATGTTGCTTGCATTGGGCTGGGTTGGGGGAGAAGGGGGCACGCTAGCAGAAAACCCATGCCCTCAACTTTTAGTGTGGGATGACATTAATACCCATTTGTACGTAGAAGCTGAACAAACGAAGATGAGCACTGAGGTTAGCTGCCGAGGGAAGAAGCAACAAGGTGGTTAGTAAAACTAGCATTTTTCATATTCCAATTGGCTCCTCTTGGGTGAAAGGATGTGGAGACTTTTGTCAGAATGACAGGTGCCTGCTCACAAATGGCAAGGTACCAACGAGACCAATCAAGGAGACAAAGGTGCAAGCTTCAGACTGGGTATGCTTTGGGCATCTTGGCATCCCACAGAAAATGGGATTGTCCTTTGGTTGAAGGAAAATAAATTTCTCCTGCAACATGGTAACAAATAGATACAAATGGACCCTTTAAAGCACAATACTACAAGTTTTGGTGGCCCTAAACCATCACATTTGAACAAGGAGCAAAAGGATATTATTAATAAACATCAATTTTATATACTGAATGAATATTTTGAACAGAGAATTTGTCGACATTGAAATCGAAAAAAAAAATTACAAGGTAGATCGTCATAGCCCAAGTGTTACCGGTCCCTGAAGCATTCATATTACATTAAATTAACACGGTATTTCACCCAAGTTACAGCAGACATCCAAATTGAATGGAAAAATGTGGAGGGGAATAAAAATAAAAGCAACTTACATCCACTGAACATTATTTTTGGATTTCTTCTCAATGAGATGAATACCCTCCAACACATTTGTGATGTCATAGATTCTTCGCTTTGGCACCTTTAAGACCTCTGCAGCTCGGTTCAAGTCCAACACCCCATCTGGAGACTGGCCCAAGAGCTGAACAACGTTCTTCGTTAGGGGAACTAGTGAGGTGTTGTAGCGCGTCTTCTCTGATGGAGATCTGGGAGCTGCATTGTCGGAGGAAGAAGTACAGAATATTCACTGACGTGCATCACTTTGAAATTCAAACACAATCGCAGCTCACGGACCTTTTCAATAAAAGTGCAGATCTAACTGGCCTCCAACGGTAATTAACTCAGCAGCAATAAAATGGAGCTGGAGCAGCTTCCCATTACATAGCCAATCTGCATCTCCTAAATTGCACATTAACTGACCTACCTTAAAAGCATTACGACACAGGTTCCCTCGACTGGAAGCAAAGGTTTCCAAACGGAAGCTGAGCAAGTGTTCAGTTAGCAAATGCTCTCACCCAAAACTCAAGTGCTTGTATGCCTTAAGGTATATTCTGGCAATTGAGGGGGGGGGGGGGGTCTCGATGAAAGGTGGTTCCCTTATGAGGGTTCTACTCTAAGGGACAAATCGTACAAGATGTGAGGTAAACATTGCTGAATCTTCCATTTGATATATTTTCTGGGTCACTACTCCACAGGCAGAAAATACACCACCAACCTGCCACAAAATTACCCATCTCTGTATAGTTTACACTTGATTGCCCAATATTTGGCATTTGAGCCTTCACAAGCAGACATTTTTCTGTCAAAGTGGGAGGATGTCAGCATCAAGTAACAGAAACTTTTCTACTTTTGGCAACAAGTCAGCACTAAGAGTTTGGAAGTAAAGTTGAGCTTTCTGACAACATTGCAACTTAACCCTAACCCAGTATATTTGAGACAATTCAATTTCCAATACCAGTCACCTTCATCAACTTGAACATACCTAATTGGCAGTTTTGTATGTGGTTGGCTTGAGACCACTGGAAACTCGATTGTGCAATAAGCCAAACTCATGACAATATGGTTGTACAGGTATTGCATTGAGAAAGTTAGTCAAGTGTTGAGCCAAGGATACATGTTAGCACAGTCTTGGTCCAAAGCAGACCACCAATGCAGGCATGGTGCTTCACAGAGCCAGAAAAAAAAAAACATGCTACTCAGCAGGTCTTTTGAGAACAAAATGTTTTTTTTTTTTTTTTTTTAACACCAACAAAACCATCTTTCCCAAGCACAAAAAAATCTCTTAACTAAAGAATCTCATAGCTAAAATGAAGTGGGGAAGAGGGGATGGAGAGAGAGCAGGCACTCCTCAAATTCCCTCTGGACAGTTCAGATGGAGAGGTCATGACTACTGCTGCAGGGGGCTCATGATTGACCGGATTCAATTTATCAAACATCGGGCCAAAACCAAAATCATAGACGTGTCCTGAACAAATATTTCCATTCCGCTCAGCCAAAAGGCCTTCTTGGCATCTGGGAGTATCATGACAGCAGAAGCATCTTTTACTTTCAGAAGGAAGGTACAGATCAGCCATGGGCTAATCAAATCACAGACTTGAGGGGCTGAATGGCCTACTCCTGTACCTACGTTCCTAATATGATGAAAGGATTAACCACCCCTCTTGGTCAAAAATGTTCCCTAAAAACAAATCAAAATGAAGTGCACCAGTTTGGTTACCTTCCAATACCAGTCTTTTAGTACTGACCTCATGCTATGACTGTCCGAACAAAATGAAAAGCCAATGAGGAGGTATGGGAAATCCATCCATCCACCATCTGACATCCCTGGCAAAAATCACAACATTGACCAGTATCTGGGGATCATTACCTAGCCTCCTGACATTCTAAGATAGAGCTTAAACCTGGTTGAAATCTGCCTGAATGACTCCAGAACATTAATTAGTGCACAATCTTTTCTTATCTAATCTAGAGAGGTCACAAGTTCCCTAAAATTTCAAATTTTAAATATTTGACCTGAACAGCCATGAACCTACTCTATGGATCAACTGCTTCACAGTCTTGAGGGGTGGTTAATCCTTTAATCATATTAGGAACGTAGGTACAGGAGTAGGCCATTCAGCCCCTCGAGTCTGTGATTTGATTAGCCCATGGCTGATCTGTACCTTCCTTCAGGAAGTAAAAGTCGCCCGTGCTCGCTGACCTACATTGGCTCCCGGTCCGGGAACGCCCTAATTTTAAAATTCTCATCCTTGTTTTTAAATCCCCCCCCATGACCTCGCCCCTCCCTACCTCAACCTCTTACAACCAGTCAACCCTCCAAGATCTTGGTGCTCCTCCAATTCTGGCTTCTCGCACATCCCTGATATTCTTTGCTCCAACATTAGCGACTGTGCCTTCAACTGCCTAGGCCCCGAGCTCTGGCATTCTCTCCCTAAACCCCTCTCTATTCCTTTAAGACACGACTTAAAATCTACTTCTTTGACCAACCTGCCCTAATATCTCCTTAAGTAGCTCGGCGTCAAATTTGGTTGATAATCCCTCGTGAAGTGCCTTGGGATGTTTGACTGCGTTAAAGGCACCATACAAATGCAAGTGGTTGTTGCTGAAGGCTCTTCCAAAGAAAATGGCTGCTACTTACTTCTCAGGAAGTACTTAACAATGTGTCTTAACCTCAACTTTAGCAAAGCACCCCTACTGTACTGGTACATTTCCAATGAATAATCTGAACAGTTAGACGAAGACATTAACTTGATGTATACTAGCAACCTTGACAGCTCATTTCATCTAGCATGTATGGCAAGGCAATGGTTGAATGGCAAGACCAGAGCAGGGATATAAACAGCATAGAGAAAGCAGGAAGTCAGTCGCTGCCGGTCAGAACCCACCCACCATGTTCTGAGAAAAATCCAAATTCAACATCCCGGGGAAACAAGCAAGTGATTGGTTGGTGAGTAACTGACTCGTTTAACTTTCAAAACAAGTGTAACTTAGAAATTGGATGTTTTATTAGTAGAAGGTTTACTAGCAGTTGTAAAGCTTATTGGGAGTAGTAGGGTTTATAAATTATAAATTTAATTAAGAATATTAAATTAATTAACACATAAAAAAGATGGCAGGGCAGGTGATGTGTAGCGACTGCAGAACGTGGGAGCTCCTGGACGCCAGCAAGATCCAGGGCAAACGCGATTGCAGTAAGCTTCTGCGGCGTGAGGAGCTTCGGCTCAGAGTCATTGAGCTGGAGGTCAAGCTGCAACACATCAGGGAAGGGGAAAAATACCTGGACATTCGGTTCCAGGAGACGGTCACACCCCTTAGGATAAGGTCGTCTGAATTGGTCAGTGGTCAGGGACAGGAGGGTGTGACTGCGAGCGAGGCAGGTAAGGGGATTGAGAAGGTAGAAGTGAAGGAGCCTCAGCCTTTGCAATTGTCCAACTGGTTTGAGGTGCTTGCAGCCTGTATGGACGAAAGCAGGGGCTGCAGGGTGGATGAGCAAACTGACCGTGGCACCGTGGTACAGGAAGGCATTCAAGCGGAGGGATTTAGTAGGAATGTCGTGGTAATAGGGGAAGAGTATAGTCAGGGGGATAGACACAGTTCTCTGCAGCAGAGAGCGAGAGTCCAGAAGGCTGTGTTGCCTGCCCAGTGCCAGGGTTCGGGACATCTGCTCTGGGCGGGACAGGAACTTACAATGGGACGGGGAGGACCCAGATGTTGTGGTCCGCGTAGGTACCAACGACACAGGTAGGACGAGGGAAGAGGTGATGCTTAGGGAGTATAAGCAGCTTGGGGATAAATTAAAAAGTAGAACCTCAAAGATGATAATCTCTGGATTATTACCTGAGCCACGAGCAAATTGACATAGGGTAAATAAGATTAGAGAATTAAATTCATGGCTCAAAGATTGGTGTGGGAGAAATGGGTTTCGATTCATGGGGCACTGGCACCAGTACTGGGGAAAGTGGGAGCTGTACCACTGGGACGGCCTTCATCTGAACCGTGCTGGGGCCAATGTTCTGACGAATCGAATAACTAAGGCGGCAGAGAAGGCTTTAAAGTAAATAGTGGGGGCGAGGGATCAAGTAAGGGAAGATGTGATAAATTAAAGAAAGAAAACAAGCCAAGCGAGCAAGGTAACAATAAGGGAAATGATAATCAGAGTGGCAGGAAGGGACAGCATGCAAACTTAAGAGTGCGCCAGCAGATAAGGCTAGAGGTTGCAAAAATAGTAAAAAGACAGCACTAAAGGCTTTGTATCTGAATGCACATAGCATTCGTAACAAAATGGATGAATTAACAGCTCAAATAGAAATAATTATGTATGATCTGATAGCCATTACAGAGACATGGTTGCAAGATGACAAAGGCTGGAACCTGAATATTCAAGGGTACTTGACATTTCAGAAGGACAGGAAGCTAGGAAAAAGATGGAGGGGTAGCTCTGTTAATTATACTCATGTCATCCTTAATTGAGAGAAATGACCTTAGTTCTAAAGACCAAGATGTAGAATCAATTTGGGTAGAGATAAGAAATAGTAAAAGGCAAGAAGTCACTTGTGGGAGTAGTTTATAGGCCCCCTAACAGTAACCACACTGTCGGACAGAGTATAGAGGAAGAAATAATGGGGGCTTGTGAGAATGGAACAGCGATAATCCTGGGTGATTTTAATCTACATATAGATTGGAAGAATCTGATTGGAAAAGGTAGCCTGGAAGATGAGTTCATCGAGTGCTTTCGGGACAGTTTCTTAGAGCAGCACATTCTAGAGCCAACCAGAGAGCAGACTATTCTAAATCTGGTAATGTGTAATGAGGCAGGATTAATGATTTCATTGTAAGGAAGCCTCTAGGTAGCAATGATCACAATCTGATTGAATTTCACATTCAATTTGAGGGAGAGAAGAGTAAGTCTAAGACTAGTGTTTTAAACTGAAATAAGCGCAATTATGAGGGCAGGAAGACAGAGCTGACTAAAGTGAACTGGGAAATCAGGTTAAGGGATAGGTCAATAGAGATGCAGTGGCAGACATTTAATGAGATATTTCATAACACTCAGCAAAGATACATTCCAGTGAGAAAGAAAGACTCTAGGGAAGGACGTACCATCCATGGTTAACTAAGGAAATTAAAGATAATATCAAATTGAAAGAAAAAGCATACAATTCCACGAAGATTAGTGACAGGTCAGAAGATTGGTCAGAATATAAAAAACAGCAAAGAATGACTAAAAGAATAATGATGAGGGAGAAATTAGAGTACGAGAGAAAGCTAGCTAAAAATATAAAAAGATAATAAAAGTTTCTACAGGTATTTAAAAAGGAAAAGAGTAAGTAAAGTGAGTGTTGGTCCTCTAGAGAGTCTGGGAATTAATAATGGACAATAAGGAAACGGCTGATGAACTGAACAGATATTTTGTGTCCGTCCTCACTGTAGAGGATACAAATAACATGGCAGAAATAATTGTGAATCAAGAGGTGAAAGGAAAGGAGGAACTTAAAACATTTACAATCATCAGGGAAAGGGTTCTGAAAAAAATTAGAACTAAAAGCTGACAAGTCCCCAAGTCCTGACAGACTTCATCCTAGGGTCTTAAAAGAAGTGGCTGCAGAGATAGTAGATGTATTGGTATTAATTTTCCAAAATTCCCTAGATTCTGGAAGGGTCCCATCAGATTGGAAAATAGCAAATGTAACTCCTCTATTCAAGAAAGGAGGGAGACAGAAAGCAGGAAACTACAGGCCAGTTAGCTTAACATCTGTCATAGGGATAATGCTAGAATCTATTATTAAGGAGGTTATAGCAGGGCACTTAGAAAATCTCAATGCAATCAGGCAGAGTCAACACAGCTTTGTGAAAGGGAAATCTTGTTTGACTAATTTATTAGAGTTATTTAAGGAAGTAACAAGCAACATGGATAAAGGGGATCCAGTGGATGTGGTGTACTTGGATTTCCAGAAGGCTTTTGAGAAGGTGTCACATCAAAGGCTACTACACGAAATAAGAGTTCCTGGTGTCAGGGGTAACATATCAGCATGGATAAAGGATTGGTTAGATAACAGGAAACAGAGTAGGCATAAATGGGTCATTTTCAGGTTGGCAAGATGTAACGAGTGGAGTGCCACAGGGATCAGTGCTTGGGCCTCAACTATTTACAATCTATATCAATGACGTGGATGAAGGGACCGAATGTATGGTTGCTAAATTTGCTGCTGACACAAGGGTAGGTAGGAAAGTAAGTTGCGAAGAGGACATAAGGAGTCTGCAAAGGGATATAGATAGGTTAAGTGAGTGGGCAAAAATTTGGCAGATGGAGTATAATGTGGGAAAAAGCAAACTTGTCCACTTTGGCAGGACGAATAGACAAGCAGTATATTATTTAAATGGAGAGATTGCAGAACTCTGAGGTACAGAGGGATCTGGGTGTCCTAGTACATGAATCAAAGTTAGTATACAGGTACAGCAAGTGATTAGGAAGGCAAATGGAATGTGGTCATTTATTGCAAGGGGAATGGAATATAAAAGTAGAGATGTTTTGCTACAGTTGTACAGGAAATTGGTGAGACCACATCTAGAATACTGTGTGCAGTTTTGGTCTCCTTATTTAAGAAAGGAGATTAATTGCTTTAGAGGCGGTTCAGAGAAGGTTCACTCGACTGGGATGAGGGGGTTATGAGGAAAGGTTGTGCAAGTTGGGCCTGTATACACTGGAGTTTAGAAGAATGAGAGGTGATCTTATTGAAACATATAAGATCCTGAGGGGACTAGAAGGGGTAGATGCTGAGAGGATGTTTCCCCTTGTGGGAGACTAGAACTAGGGGCCGCAGTTTAAAAATGAGGGGTCTCCCATTTAAGACAGAGATGAGGAGAAATTTCTTCTCCGAGGATCATGAGTCTGTGGAACTCCCTTCCCCAGAGAGCGGTGGAGGCAGGGTCATTGATATTTTTAAAGCCGAGTTAGACAGATTCCTGATTAACAAGGGAGTCAAAGGTTACTGTCGGTAGACAGGAAAGTAGGGTTGAGGTCACAATCAGATCAGCCATGATCTTATCAAATGGTAGAGCAAGCTCGAGGGACCAAATGGCCTACTCCTGCTTTTAAGTCATATGTTCATATTTCTTAACACTCAGTGAATATGGATTACCGAGAGTATAGTGGACATTGAAAAGTGACTGAGTTTTCAAGAGGCAGACAAATTATAATAAAACTCATTTGAATGCCGGGATGAGATTATTGCCCAAAAACAACCCCCATTTTCTAAACACACATCAGCACTGGTGCAGTCGAGCATTGATTAGAGCAAGGTGAAGACGTCACCCTTGAGGATGCCGCATGGCATGGGGCAACCAAAGAATGCAAAAAAACCCTGTACAAAATTCACATTACAAGAAACAGAAATTAATGCACTCCCACTCCAAAGGTGCAATTTTTAACATTTTATTTTAAAATGAGGGAATTATTCTCCAATATAGCTAGTCCTACCGAAATGTAATGAGCAAGACATGACAGTCCACCTACGTCTGTCAGTGCATTACACGTCACCTGTGAAATAAGGTCAGGCAACAGACACTCAGCCCACATATGTGATCTGACAGAACCAACTGCAATTATAATAATTTACATCATTCCTTTACCTATACCATTTTCAATTGCATTTTGCTCATCCCAGATGCAGCAAAAATATTTCACACAGCAAATTCAACCTGGTTTTCCTCCTTTTAACAATTCAATACATTTTTTGAAATCCAAGGAAATTTTGGACAAAGGATGTTAGAGCTGGAAATAGAATACTGGTACACTGTCAGCATCAAGCCCTCCCACGTCAGCTGTAGCACAAACACAGTGCAAAATTCCACAGGCATTAACCCTTTCCTCTGAAGAGGCCAATCCTGTTGCAGTGCTTCTGTTTTTCGAAGATGTTGTCAAACAAAGGCACCATTTGCACGTTCAGGTGAACCTAAAAAATCCCAGGACACGATTCGAAGAGAGGCAAGTTCTCCTGTTGCCCTGGCCAACAATCGTCTGTCGATCATTCATCTCATGTGCTGTTTGTGGGACCATGCAGTGCACAAATTTACTGCATCACCACTACCCACCCTAATTCATCTATTTAGGAATAGGACTACCCAATCATTGAAAAACCATACAATTTTATAATCTGAATTCAGCACCAGTGAGAACAAGAGTGTGACTTCCAATTTCTGTCAACGAAGAACTTTTCAAACCAAGCTTGGATTCTCATCTAGTTTCCAGAGATTAAAGGATGGTATTCCAACTACACAACTGGAAGATAAGGAGCACAGAGTTCCTGACCCATGTTCTGTCCTTCAACTTATACTTAACCCTAACTTGCTACCCTGTGCATTAGAGTACAATTGTCAGCAAGATAAAAGGTTAAAAAAAAACTATAGCTGTGTTTAATTAAATCAACAGCTCATATTTTCAGCTTCCAAAAATAAATACAATTTGGATGCAATAAATAATTTGTTGGGAGTCACTGCCCAAGATGAAAAATTAATCTTGAACCCTGGCCAAAGCAATAGTGGTTGTCTATAGCTCAAAAACCTTGAGAAACTCCATGATAGCAAGCAAGCTCATAACAATGGAAGTTTGGATTTGAACTTATTAACCTCCGGATAGGGGCTTGGTGTGCTCTTATAAACTGAGATAAATCACTTTAATGGCTTTTTAATTCTTATCGTTGCCTGAAGAAAATACTGACACAAAACCAACCACATGATGAAGACTGAAATTTGTTTGATGGAAAAATGTTTTGGGAATAAGGAGGTTGTGTGGGGGGGGGTGGTGGGGGGAGAAAGGAAGACAAACAGGAAGTCTGCCAATGTCCTAGTCACAGGTGAAGTCAAGTTTATAGCAATTGCAAACCCAGTTTGTCAATTTATTACTGTATCACATGCTGTTTTTCTTTAATAGTCTGACTTAGTTCCTGCAGCCACTAGAAACTGTACAACCACACCAAAAGTGGGCTCAACTTCGTGACCAGGAGTTGTAATCTATCCAGTTAGTCCCAGCATGAATACTCAATGTACATCAGATCACACTTACTTTTTGGACTACTTGGGCTTCTCATTGCACCCCTTCCTTTTCCTTTTGGAGTACATACATCAGCAGCCAGGTACTGATGATCACTTTCTTCCAACTCCAGTCTCCTCTTTGCCTGCGCAATAAAAAATAAATCATGATCCTTCTAATCAACTCATCTCATCAATTTTCTTTAAAGGTGGCACATACAATAAGGCAGCTTGCTATCTGTTTATTAATTTTTTTTATTTTTTTTTTATTCGTTCACGGGATGTGGGCGTCGCTGGCGAGGCCGGCATTTATTGCCCATCCCTAATTGCCCTCGAGAAGGTGGTGGTGAGCCGCCTTCTTGAACCGCTGCAGTCAGTGTGGTGACGGTTCTCCCACTGTGCTGTTAGGAAGGGAGTTCCAGGATTTTGACCCAGCGACAATAAAGGAACGGCGATATATTTCCAAGTCGGGATGGTGTGTGACTTGGAGGGGAACGTGCAGGTGGTGTTGTTCCCATGCGCCTGCTGCCCTTGTCCTTCTAGGTGGTAGAGGTCGCGGGTTTGGGAGGTGCTGTCGAAGAAGCCTTGGCGAGTTGCTGCAGTGCATCCTGTGGATGGTGCACACTGCAGCCACAGTGCGCCGGTGGTGAAGGGAGTGAATGTTTAGGGTGGTGGATGGGGTGCCAATCAAGCGGGCTGCTTTATCTTGGATGGTGTCGGGCTTCGAGTGTTGTTGGAGCTGCACTTATCCAGGCAAGTGGAGAGTATTCCATCACACTCCTGACTTGTGCCTTGTAGATGGTGGAAAGGCTTTGGGGAGTCAGGAGGTGAGTCACTCGCCGCAGAATACCCAGCCTCTGACCTGCTCTCGTAGCCACAGTATTTATATGGCTGGTCCAGTTAAGTCCACCATAACAGTAGGAAAGCAAAGTATCAGAGGGGAGGGTGTTTGCAAAGGAGGAAAAAAAAAATAAGCAGGATGAGACAACCCTTAATCTGTCACCATGCACTTGAATCAGTAAAGGTCTTGAAGCAGGTTGCATGCTAGTTCAGCTGCAGAATGAACGTGAAACACAAGATAAACACGGGACCGTAGAACACGAGATGGAAAATAATTTCAAAAGATGACAGAGAAGCTTAAACAAGACTTTCCGATGTTGGCTTTCACTGAGTTACTTTCCAAAAGCAGGAGGATAAAACTCAAGCTGAATGGTGCTGGGTTCTCAAATTCAAACAATACCCAACTCCCAACACGCTGCCATACAGCTGTACTTTGCGAGACTTTATCAGGAGCATGGCCAGGATTTTTCCTGTCACACTTAACTGTGCCAATGCTTAGCAATTGGATTACTGGATAGTAATTGGATGAATTTATTAGAATTCAGGAGTCCAAACAATAAGCCAACGAGCATGAAACAAGGTAGAGAGTCACAACTGCTGGTTCTAGGAGTGCACTGAAATTCCAATTTGTACGTGTATTCTAAACTCACCTACAGTCCAACCTGATTATCATATTACAAACTCATGGGAACTGAGTAAGTAATTCATCTTTGCACTCCTTCAATGACAATAAAGATTTAGCCAAGCCCAGATTGATTACAGCTGGGTTCAACTGCATTAGCTGTAAACATCTTAACCTGCAAGTTCAATTTTGGAATAAGAACCATCACTGATTAAAGCACAAGATAATACGATTTTCTAGCCGAAGCCTCTGGGATCAGGCACTCTAGCCAATGTTAAACTAGCGGATTTTTCTAGCGTGATTATAATGACGTGGCAAAAAGTACACACTTGATACTAATTTGATTAAAAGTAACAAGAACTTCCCCAAAAAAGCTTCAATGCCAGTTTGGAAGTGGGGACAAAAGAGACCAAGGGCAAACAAGCGAGAATGACAGAGAGCAAAGATCAATTTCTCGCCTAATGTGAGCTTGACCTTGTTCAATATATGACCTTCTCCTCCAGGCATTAATAACAACCCGAAGCCAGGGATGGTTCTAAGGATGCATGTGTTTCCATAATCCTATAGATGACGTCTCCCAGCATTAATAAATCACCTCAATGTCTTTCTCATTGGTTTCCTTTTCCAAATGGCAGAACAGCTTAGTTGCTGATTAATTTCTGGAAATGCAGTTTAATTAATTTGTAGAAAAACAATGTTCTATCTATATATAACTGACATTCAACTCAGTTTCTTTTTAAAAAAAAACTGAACATACATCTTAATGGAGCATTCAATATTTTTCAAATATACAACATATACTAGGCAGAGAACTTAAAACTACACGTATGCATGTGTGGTATAAACAGTAATCATTCCCTGTCCGGTTTTCATCCCTCCATGGACTTGGCCTCCCTATCTCTAACCTCCTCCAGCCCTACAACCCTCCGGGATCTCTGCGTTCCTCCAATTCTGGCCTCTTGCACATCCCCAATTTTAAATCACTCCACTATTGACGTTGTGCCTTCAGCTGCCTAGGCCCTAAATTTTGGAACCCCCCCCCCCCCCCCCCCCCCCCCACCACCCCTAAACCTCTCCTCCTTGAAGACACTCCTTAAAGCTTTGACCAAGCTTTGTGTCACTAGTCCTAATGTTTCCTTATATGGCTCAGTGTCAAATTTTGTCTGATTGAGCTCCTGTGAAGCGCCTTGGGACATTTAACTATGTTAATGGTCCTATATAAATGCAAGTATTAGTTGTTTTACCCAAAAGGCGGCAAAATAAACAATTGCCCCTTTAGTAGAGTAAAAATCCCACCAGCAGACCTTCAAATGTCAAAAGCATAAAACCTTTGGAGCACAGGAACTCAATTCCAAAACCATGTCTGGAGGGGGGAAAAGTTAAATGCAAAACATCTCAATTCCAAGAATGGGTGCTATTACAATTCAGGCTCTAATTTGTGTTTAGAGCATAGTGCAGTTTCCACATGTAGATCCTTTTCTTCCACGATCAGAAACGTACAACTCATGAGTAATGTAAACAGGCGTTAGTAGGCCACAGGATTTAGAACCTTTTCACTGCAATGTTTCATACCCAGGTTGCATGGGCTACCCATCATGCTCTCTTGCCTGCTTCAAAAAGGTGAAAACCACATGGTCAGACTATTATTCAGGCTAAAATTAGAAGTGGAATTTCTTTACACTTACACAGAAGCTAAAGGAATACAGCAGATAATTAGCAATAAATGTTGGAGCTGCAGCTGGAATATATTGAAGTTTTGCATGTAACAGACACTTCCTGTGTGCACCACACTTACTTCCCATCACACTTCGACATATCCTCTGACTCATCATAAGCAACACCAGAGGGATCTGCTAGCAATATTTCAAATGGTCTCGAAATTAATTTTAAAAGTGCCCAAAATCTTCAAATTCTCAGAACCTTACACATAGAGGCCTTGATGAAAGTAACACGAGTGCTTCTTTGCTCCAGATTCCCATTTCACCATCATAGTATGGAAACTCACACGAAGCAGGGGAGCTGGGAAAAACAGGCAGCACATTTCCTACCCCAAGCATACTGAAATACCCCAGATCAAAGCAGTTCTTCCCACTTGGCAGACAATGAAGTTATTAATTTTACCATTCAGATAGATCTCAGACTTTTGGCCTTCAGTTAGGTTTAATTGCTTTTGACGGACAAACTTGAAATATCCAACTGCTTGCCTCCCCTCAAACAGATAGCTTGACACTGCAAGCTCGAGTGTGGTAACATCTCAAAAACAGGAGAATTGCAGATGCAATTAACTTTTAAGTATAGGCAATCGGCAACGTTGTGGGAAACCAACTGCTGTCATCCATGGCTCAGCAGTAGCCTCTGAGTCAAAAGGTTATGGATTCAATTCCCACTCCAGATACGATACCGACATCACTAAGCAGGATATCTGGTCATTATCACATTGCTGTTTGTGGGACCTTGCTGTGCGCAAATTGGCTGCCACGTTTCCCTACACTGAAACAGTGACTACATTTCAAAAGTACTTCATTGGCTGTAAAGCATTTTGGGATGTCGAGGTTGTGAAAGGCGCTATATAAATGCAAGGCTTTTTTCCCCTCCCAAAACCCATGGTTATCTCTAGATGGAAGTGTGCATTGTCTCATTTCTTCCACACGAAGACCAGAACTCCTTTCAGAAGGCAGCTGACAGTCGTGTATTTTTGCCCCATATGCCTTTGTTGTTTTTCTATGTTAATGCTGCTATATAAATCCACGATGATGTTTTAAAGTTGCAATATATTGGCCTATCCAACATTTCATCTGAAACAGATCTAATGGGTGTTGGAGTTTGAAGCAAGAGTGGGCTCCGCCTCCTCTGCAATGGCCACAGTACATCATCTGATCTTTGCCACATACAATTCTCCTTTTTAAAAATAAAGGATTTTGTGGGAAGGCATCTGGTCAGGGGCCAAACAGCAAGTCCCCAGTTGTAGCAAAGTCAACAGCACATTTGGTGAAAGTCTTAAGATTAATCTATGTAACTCATTTACAGATGTTCAACTTCAAGACTTCACGTGAAAGTTAACCAACATTGTGGCTACAGTTGAATAGATATTCTTCAGCTTAACTAAGGGACCTTCTCCTTACAGGGAGTCCGACTTGGCTCAGTGGTAGCATTCAAGGCCACGTCTGTCCTCTCAGGTGGACGTAGATGATCACATGGCACTAATGAACAGCAAGGCAGTTCTCCTGGAAACCTGGTCAAAATATATCCCTCAGAGCTTCATTTTAAAAAAAAATTAACTGGTCATTTCTCTCATCGCTGTTTGTGGGATCTTGCTGTGTGCAAATTGGCTGCCACATTTTCCTACATTACAACAGTGACGCTTCAAAAGCGTTTTATTGGCTGTGAAACACTTTCAGACGTCTGGAATTCATGAAAGGTGCTATTTAAATAAAGTTTGTTCTATTGTTGACACCAACAGAAGAATTAACACTTAATAAAGAATACTCATGGGGATACAAGCCAGGGGTCCCTTAGATACAAATAAGGCAGACTTGACCAAAGCATACAAATTCCCCACAAACAAATCCGAATACAAGAATTGCTCTGCTACACGCTGGGCTACTTATATAAGCGTCTTGATGCTGTTTTCGATAAATCAACAACAACAGGCCTTTGCAAATTTCAGTCAGGAGGGAAGAGTGGCAACCAGGAGAGAGAAAATAAAATGTGTATGTTTTGGGTGGGAAGAAAGAAAATGTGAGTACCACAAAAGAACCTGTGTGTAGGCAGCCCCGGCAGACCAGTAAAGTACAATTTACGTATTTGATTACCAAGTTTGAATTTTCCTCCATACATAGTTAGGTTTGTATTTGGCAATCCAGCATTCCTAAATATGAACTCTGACCTTCCCAGTTTATACAGTTTTACAAAATTTACATCAGAGTTTGCACTGAAGTCTAAAATTCTGACTGCAATTTTTTTTTTAAAATGGGAAATCTCAGCATTCCCCAAATAAAAAAATTCACTGTAGCCAGGATTATGCACCAGCAACAAAAAGTGGCTGAAAATTACCCTCCACACACCTAAAGAGAAAAACTGCTTTTGATTCAATCATATAGTTAAACAGCAATCTGTTCCAGTAATTAGTGAATTAAATGAATATGTGGCAATTCGAGTTCCAGTTTACATAGGTCACCGCCGGCCATTTATTTCACATTTACACTAGGCAAATGTTTTAACTATTTCCCAACAAATTACCGTTACTCCACACACTCCTCGTCTGCCTTTTGTTGAAGATTCAAGCCAAGCTGTCTGGATATCATTTCTTTAGGAGGGAAGTACGAGCTCTCAGTGAGCTTTTACTGCCAACTGCAACCTTGGCTCCCAATGCAGCAGACACTGAAGAGACCAGTGTGCAGCTCCAAGTCCAAGTGAAGGACTGGCCCCAACATCAGAGGCAAAGCAGGTTAAAACTCATCTGCTTGCCGTATCGGCAGCGGGATGCAAATTTCTGTCTAGTGCTTCTACCCACATAGCTAGCCATCAATCTCAACCATGCCCCTTTGAGAAAGGGGGGAAAAAAATTGGAGAACCAATGACCCCCTCTGGCTGATCTAAGGATTCGAAAAGGCCTGGAAGTGGGCCTCAAATCAGGCCTAAAAGCAACCTCTTCAACAGTTATGACGCATGGATGCTACCAGGGGAAATTGGAACGAACAGTTATTTTAAAAAAGTTAACAAAAGTTTGCTTCAGTTCAAGAATCTACCAGTCATACCTCAGCTTAACTTCTATTAATCATGTTCGCATGTGGTATGCATAATGTGAAAATGAAATTTAATAGACAAGTTGGAAGGAAAGATTAGCATCTTGTATCGCATGAATGGTGTTGAATTAACTAAGGAAGAAATGGAAAGGATCTTAATGGGTTTGACATGGAACAGCAGCAATTATCAAAGCAAAAGAAGATTGAACTAGATTACCAAAACAGTAGGAAATAAGTAGTCAGGGGGAGTCGTGATCAAACTGTATGAGCATTCTGTTCAGACCACGCTTTGAGTATTGTATCCAATCAATTGGACACAGGGGTGACATTCAAGCATTGGAGACTGATCCTGGAGGAAAGACTGGTTTCTCATTTTTCCATTAGTGGGACCCTGCTTTGCACAAATTGGCCATAGCACTTGATTGTACAGCAATGACTTCACTTCAAATATAATTCATTGGCTTTGAAACATTTTGGAATGTCTCCAAAGATGTGAACGGCATTACATAAATGCAAGTGCCTTCTTTTCTCCACACAGCCAGAGTGGGTTAAATCCACTCCAATTAAGGGTACAGTTGCACTGCCACTTCAATGCAGAGTAGTTTAGAGCACTCAGGAGACTACCGTGCACACTAAAGCTACAAAGCACAAGGCTCTCGTACTGATTTGAGTTCACAGACTGCAGTATAACTGGAGCCCAAGATCAATGCAGCCTCTACACCAATTTCAGAGGCATCTAAATTCACTTCATGTGATTTTAATTAAAGCCAGCTTCCTTTCAGTCCTGACCAAATCAAACATGCAGGTGACCAAGGCTGCTCTGTTGTCCATGTGACAATAATGTAGTATTTTTGTGTGTTTCTGTTTAGCTTGGAGGCTGTCTCTTTAAATCCAGTCAATACATTGTCAGACACGCACACGCGCTCCACTTTACACAACTACAGCAGAATTCAGGGCAAAGACATTTTACAATATACATATGGGCCATAAAATTTCACAATACCCGTGCAGAACTGACGGCATAATCATTATTCGTACAATGTGATCAAATAGCAAACATGGAACACAAACAGTCTGCATCCACCGCTGGCAGAGAAAACTAAAATTCATCCCATAAAATTGACAGCACAAGTTGTTAAAGGGCACTCGAGTGATTCAAAGACAGCCATTTGAATAGAGATTAGTTGACAATTGCGAACTGTTTTGAGCTCCGCATTGAAGATTTAGGACCCCATTAGAATCTCTCAATGAGATTGCTGCCATGTAATCGCTCCTGGGTGTCTAGTTCTTCTACATAGTCTGCAGGAAATAAACATGATAGATTATAAAATGACTTTGCTCAGAGGCGAGCATCAATTGTCATGAGACACAGTCATCTTGCACCCAGCCCACTGTGATCAACACAGGGATTCCACTGTGTGTGCAACACTTGCAGATAGGGAAAAGATGCCCTAAAAAGATTGCACATTACACTAATTTTACTTTCTAGCAATTGCTTGCCAAAACAGTGTGGAAGAACAGGCTGGCAGTTTTGGTGCAACCAGTTTGTGTCACAAACTGAACCATTAAAGATCTGGATTTTGGAGGGGAATGGAGGAAAGAGGAGACGATGGTGGCTGTAGGAAATCAGCTTGCATTGAATCAACAACTGTCTCAAACAACCTTACTGTCCTCTCAAAAGCAGCCACATCAGGAACAGCCAACGCCAAACACTTAAAACACTCCTTTCGAAATCAGAATCGACTAACCTTATGCTACAGCCTGTGGGGGGGGGGGGGGGGGGGGGGGGGAGGGGGGGGAGGAACAGAAGAAACACCACCATGCATTTATACATCACCTTTAATGTAGAAAACATCCCCAAGCGCTTCACTGAGGCCTAAAGAGAAACAAATGGGTGGCGAGCCAGAGAAGGAGATATTAGGAGGGACCAGGAGCTTGTTCACAGAGGTGGGTTTTAAGGAGGGCCTTAAAGGAGGAGATGGAGGTGCAGAGGTGTTTAGGGAGGGAATTCTTAATGTGGGGCCTAGAACGCTGAACAAGGGTGATGGGCGAATGGGACTTGGTGTGGACTGAGATTATGGGCAGCAGAGCTTTGGATAAGCTGAAGTTTAAAAAGTATGGGAGGCCGGCCAAGAGATTGGAGGTGACAAGTATGGATAAGGGTTTCAATAGCAGATGGATGAGGCGAGGCAGAGGTAGGCAATGGTACGGAGTCTTAATACAGTTGTACAGGACTTTGATGAGACCACACCTGGAGTACTGCATACAGTTTTGGTCTCCTTACCTAAGGAAGGATATACTTGCCTTGGAGGCAGTGCAACAAAGGTTCACTAGATTAATTCCTGGGATAAGGGGGCTGTCCTGTGAGGAGAGATTGAATAGAATGAGCCTATACTGTCCGGAGTTTAGAAGAATGAGAGGTGATCTAATTGAAACATATAAGATCCTGAGGGGGCTTGACAGGGTAGATGCTGACAGGTTGTTTCCTCTGGCTGGAGAGTCTAGAACTAAGGGGCATAATCACAGGATATGGGGTCTGCCATTTAAGACTGAAATGAGGAGGAATTTCTTCACTCAGGGTTGTGAATCTTTGGAATTCTCTACCCCAGAGGGCTGTGGATGCTGATTCATTGAGTATATTCAAGGCTGAGCTAGATAGATTTTTGGATTCTAGGGGAATCTAGGGATTATGGGGATCAGGCAGGAAAGTAGAGTTGAGGTCAAAGATCAACCATGACCTTATTGAATGGCAGAGCAAGATCATGGGGCCGTATGGCCTACTCCTGCTCCTATTTCTTATGAGACAGAAGTACATGATCTTTGCGATGGAGAGGATATGGGGCTAGAAGCTCTGCTTGTGGTTGAATAGAACCCCAAGGCTGCAAACAGTCTGATTTAGCTGGAGACAGTGGCCAGGGAGGGGGATGAAATCAATGGCAGGGGTGGGGGCCAAAGACAATGGCTTCTGGCTTCCCATTGTTCAACTGAAGAAAATTGCAGCTCATCTAAGACTGGAAGTTGAACAAGCAATCTGATAGCACAGGGTAGGTGGAGGGGCTTTGAGAGAGGTGGTGATGTAGAGTTGGGTGTTGTCAGCCTACTTATGGAAGCTGATCCCATGTCTGCAGATAGTGTCGCCAAGGGGCAACATGTACATGAGGAAGACAAGGATGGATCCTTGGGGGATTCCAGAGGTAACGGTGCAGGGATAGGAAGAGAGGCCATTGCTGGAGATGCTCTGGCAACAATCAAAGGTTAAAGTAGAACTAAGCGGGGCAGTTCCACCAAGCTTAATAGGAAGAGACATTGGAGGAGAATGGTGCGGTTGTGTCAAAGGTTGCAGACATCAAGGAGGTCGAGGTGAGATAATTCACCATGGTCAGTCACAGAGGTTGACTTTGGTTAGGGTCACTTCAGTGCTGAGAGAGTGACGGAAATATGACTGGAGAGATTCGAACAGCAAGTTGTGGGCGAGACAGGCACAGGTCTGGGAGACAACAATACTTCCAAGGACAAAGCAAAACAATAAATGAAAACATGGTCATACCAGTGCATTTGCCAGCTTGAAATGCAACTGTAAAGAGCAGAGGAACTGAACAGTTAAACCACTCCCTTCCCTCAACCACCACATCACTAATATTCAGGAAAGCAGAAAGCCTTTCAATGCTTCAGCACAATTCCAACCTGTGCCGTTAGCCAAAGGGTTCCATGTCTTTCCCCTCCCTGATTACAACACCTTGGGTTTGGCTGTGAACAATTACATAGAAATGAACAGCACAGAAACCAGGCCGTTCAGCCCAACTGGTCCATGCTGGTATTTATACTCCACCCGAGCCTCCTCCCACCCCTCTTCATCTAACCCTATCAGCATAACAGTCTATTCCTTTCTCCCTCATGTGTTTATCTAGCTTCCCCTTAATGCAGTATGCTATTCGCCTCAACTACTCCTTGTGGCAGCAAGTCCTTGAGGAGCTGCTCAGCCTTTCCACAGAGGAACTCACCACCAACACAAAAACAAGTCTGAGTGTGCAGCTTAGGTTCTTACTAAAGCGAGTTTACACATTTACTAAATTCCTAACTGACCAGCTTATTTCAACAATGAATGAAAAGCATTCATTTTTCAACAGATATAGAATCAAGGTACAATGGAGCTAAGAAACACAGATTACAATAAAAAGTTAGCACGGATTTCTAAAAGGAAGGTCATGTTTAACAAACCTTATTGAATTCTTTGAAGAATTAACAGAAAAGAGACACGGGCAATGCAGTGGATGTGGTATCCTTGGACTTTCAGAAGGCCTTCGATAAGGTACCATGAGAATGGTCAGGGTGTGTGGAGTCAAGGTTCAAGTAGCAGAATGAATTGAAAGATGGGTATAAAACAGAAGACAGAGGGTAGAAGTTAAAGGAAGTTTCTTGGACTGGCAGAAAGTAGCACCCCCCAGGGATCCATGCTGGGACCACTTATTTACCATATACACAAATGATCTGGACTCAAATTGGAGGTAGGGTGTCAAAGTGTACAAATAATAACAAATTGGAGGGCATAGCTAATAATGCAGAGGACGGCACCAAAACACAGGAAGACAAACAGGCTGGCATAGTCAGTGGATAAATGGCAAATGAAATTCAATATGGCAAAGTCTGAGGTGGTTCTTCTTGATAGGAGGCATAAAGGAGGCCACTTATTCCTTGGAAGGTAAGAAACTACATGGGGTAGAGGAGCAGAAATTTGTGAATACAGATACGTAAATCACTAAAAGCAGCAACACAAGCTGATACAGCCATAAAGACTGCAAACAAAGTATAGGGGCCCATTTCTAGAGGAAGAGAATACAGAAGTAGGGAGGAATGTTAAATTTATATAGAACCTTGGTTAGTCTACACTTGTGTGTAGTACTGGTCTTCATACTACAAAAAGGATATTGAAGCACTGGAGAAAGTGCAGAGAAGATTTACAAGGATATTACCAGAGTTGAGAGGATGCAACGATCAAGAAAGATTGAGCAGGTTGGTGGTCTTCTCCTTCAGAAAAGAGCAAGGGAAGATCTGGTAGAGGTCTTTAAATTATGAAGGGGGTTAGATAGGGTGGATGTGAAGAAACTGTTTCCACTTATGGTGAGTCCAGAACACAGGGACACAAATACAAGATGGAAAAGAATTTAGGAGGTCTTCCTTGACGCAGAGAGTGGTGAGAATGTGGAACCTCCAACCATATGGAGTGGATGAAGCCGGTAGTAGTGATGCATTTAAGGGGATGCTTGATGCACAAATGAGGGAGAAGGGAATAGGGGGAAATGGGGAAGAGTGGGGGAGAAAATAATTAGTGTTGGGGGAGCATGGACCAGTTGCACCAGATGGTCTGCTTGAGCTGTAGATTCTAGTAATAAAGACACGAATGAGGGAGGCTGCTGTTTTTGCACAGCAGTAGTACATTTGCCAAGGTGTCTAATACCACTCTAGTTAAGAGTCAAATTATCAAAGTTAACAACCAAGTAAAGCAGAAGCAATAATTGCACAAGTGTGTAAATCTTTTCAAACTTATGAATGCAAGAGGCACGCACACACAAGGGGACTTAAACACACTCCGCAGAAAAGTATTTTTCTTTTAAGTGAAACAGCCTGCTAATGCTCAGCCGTACCACTATTGCCATCTGACATCTTAGGGTGGGTCGAGACCCTCACTTTTGTTGAGCCAGCGTTAGTATCCAACTCCTTCAGTGAGCATCACAACCTATTCAGCCGGACCAACATGTTTTTACAGCGAAGGGACACCCCTCAGAAATTGAAAATGCTGCATCTTCTGACACGGTCTTGTATTAACCAGAGGAGCAAATCAGATGTGTGTTAAAAATTGGCTCGTAGCAATGTCACAAGAGCAGCCTTCATAAGGTCACGATTTGGTTTCAGAACAGAAACTGAATAATTAAACCAAGACACAGGTTAATGGAAGTGAAGGAACCAAAAGTGACCAGATAGTTTTAAACTCAAAAATGCAGCCCATCTAAAAGGACAACTCTTTCCACAAACATGCAGCTTTTGTCTTAAAGACGGTACTCTGCAGCCATTGATCCAACTTCAAAATATTAACATAAACACATAAAACATCAAAGGAACGATCCAATCTAGTGGGTTAAAAATATCTTTAGCTGCCTCAGTATTTAACGATATAATCTAAAACTTCAAGGCAGTATGAAGAGCAAACAGTTCTTTTGAAAGGAACCTGTGCTTTCACATATCTGGCCCTCCTCCCTTTCCTAGACAGCATTTAGATTATTGAATGCCTCAACCACACTACGCACAGTGGTCTCTATTCTCCTCCATTAATTCAGAGGTAATATTATAAATACAGCTATCAAAACACTGATCCAAATAACAATTTCAGGAATACCAATGTTGTGCATTAAGTTCTTTTAAGTCTAGTACCCACTGCTATTGTGTTCAAATCCCTCCTTGGCCTCGTCCCTCCCGATCGCTGTAACTTCCTCCAACCTACAAGATTTCTGTGCTCCTCCAATACTAGCCTGTTGTGCAGCCCCACCATTAACAGCCATGCCTCCAGCTGCCTCTGCCCTAAGCTCTAGAATTCCCTCCCTAAATCTCTCCTTCTCCCTCCTCAAAAACCTCTCTTTGTCCAAGCTTTTGGTCACTTGTCCTAATATCTCTGTTGCTCGGTGTCAAATTTTGTCTGATAACACTCCTGTGAAACGTCTTGGGGCATTTTACTATGTTAAAGGCACTACATAAATGCAAGCAGTTGTTGTTGCTTACGTCACATTTTAAAGTATATTTCTAAAGCAACAGATCCTTATTCTACAGCCTCAATGGAGTGTAAACTCAATACATGTTGCCCAATGAAGGCTAATTTAATTTCAACTTTGCAAAGTGTTCCTGGCTCAGAGAATGCCATGTTTAAAATATGCTCACCCTCCAAACATGGAAGGGTCACTCCAAGTTTGAGTAATTAAGTGTACACTGCACACAATCTCCATGGATCAGAAACCAAACAGATTGGCCCAAAATTTGTTGGGTGTGTATATGGAGTTTGAGCAGTCTCCAGAGGTCATAACTTTCCAGGGGAGTTGACAGCCAAGTACACCTGAAAACATCCTCCCTCTTGAGGCCTAAACCCAGGAGATAGCAGAAACACCAGTGTCCAGCATAACAGTAGAGAGACAGGCATGGCTGCTAAAACCCAGAGACACTATTAGTGGGTTTTCACTCTACCATTAGACACCAACCAGCAAAATGAGACTAGAACTCAGGCCCACACATTAGCACCAAAGCTACAGCATACAGGGTTTTTAAAAAAGTTCTCAGGTGGAGTAATAATGCAGAGTCAAAGGATAGTGCAACAAGGATAAATACGTCAAAATTAGTGCCAACGGTTGCTGGGAGCATAGAATAGACTTGAAAGGAAACTGAGTTATCAATGGGGCAAGCCATCTATTTCCCAAAGCCTAATGTCCAATCTAGGAATCTGCTTTCATCTAATAATGGTTAATTCATAATTTAAATTTCTACATACACAATGCAATTTGCCAGAGTAATGGGAGAGCCCCGGAAGTAGCATGTACATCTTGGCTCCCAGTACTCTGCACATTTTTTCCCCCAATGGATATGTGTGGAATGTCGGGGTGCGGCAGCTCTTTTAAAAGTCTGGCTTAAAATCTAGCAACAAGATAGTCCTGCCTCAGTCATACAAGAGAAAGTACTCTGGCATGGAGTAGGCCAAGTTCATTAAGTCTGTTGACTTTCATTCAGATCCAAGCCTCTGGCAGATTGTCAGTCTAAGTGAATGGTCTCTTCTGGGGAGCATGCATAGGTTTGGGGCTGTGCACTTGCCTCCACGCTCGGCCAAAGTTCAATGGCGTACTGAGGGACTTTTGGAAATGATGGTACCGTCTGCCAGTTCAGGTAGATTTTGAATGTCGTGTTGCTCAATTCAAAGATGAGCAAGCCAATCGTCTTCCTTCAAAATAACCTCACCAATACACAGACCAACTGCTCTAGATCACAGATCAGCCATGATCTTATCAAATGGCGCAGCAGGCACGAGGGGCTGAATAGCCTACTCCTGTTCCTATGCTCTGTGGAATTTTGCTGTGCGCAAAAATGGTTGCCACATTTACCTGCATAACAATACAAGCACACAAAAAAAGACTTGCATTCATAAGAAATTGGAGCAGGAGTGGGCCATATGGCCCATTGAGCCTGCTCCATCATTCAATTAAGATCATGGCTGATTATCTACCTCAATTACACTTTCCCACCCTATCCCCATATCCCTTGATTCCCTTAGTGTCCAAAAATCTAACAAGAAATAGAAGTGGGAGTAGGCCATATGTTAAATCATTCTACTGAGCAGAGAATATTTTTAAAAAGCCAGCAGATATTATAAGTGGAATTAGTAAGAGCTTTTATAAGCAGAATGAAAGCAAAAGAACAATTAAGAGTGTAGAATTCCCCAGAGATGAAGAGAATCTAGTTGTGGCGGATGAAGGTATGGCAAATATTAAATATTTTGCGGCAGTTTTGATAAATGATGGTGGAAGAGAGTGTAAGAAAAAGCAGAGGCTCTGACCAATTGTTCACTACTGGAGGACAGCCAATATAACACCCCTGTTCACGATGGAAGGAAAGGATAAACCAAGTAACTATAAACCCATCCAAAGTCAGTCGTCAGCAAATCCTTGGAATCCATAATTTGAGATCAAATTACTAAGTATGTAGAGATGCACGGGATGACCAAAAATAAGCAGCATGGCAAGTAATGTTTGACAACCTGGAGTAGTTTTTGTTTGTTGAGGTGAATGACTCTACAAATAAAGGCAACGCAGTAGATGTAGTATATGTTGATTTACAGAAGGCATCCAATAAGGTGTCTCACCAAAGGTTAATTACAAAAATTTAGGAACATGGTACAAGAGAACGACAAAAGTAGCTGCGGCACTGACTCATAGGGAAGAGCAGCATGGTTAGAAAGTTGGCCGACAGGTAGGAAACAATGGGCGTTGCTCAAATTGGAGAAGGGTTAGAAGTAATGTTCCCCAAGAATCACTGCTGCAGCTACTTCAGTTTGAGTGGTGGACAGCTCATGTGGACGAGGGAGCACGCTAGTGAAACCTGTTGACGACACAAAGTAGGGGTCTTTGGCAAACAGCTGGGAGGACAATAAAAGACAGCAGAATAGGCAAACAAGTGGCAGACACAATCTAATGTGGAGAAGTGAGAGGTAATGCTTCTTGTGAGGAAAAACAAGGATTGCCAATAAGCCCTTGATGGAAAGACACCAACGGATACGGAGGAGCAGGGAATCGGAGGTTCAAATATGCAAGTCCTTAAAAGTGCAAATATAAAAAAGGTACATAGATCCCTAAAAAGTCCAGTATAAATAGGGGCATAGAATACATTTCCTGTAGGGTGTTTTGGGGTTGTTCTCACCCTATTGATCGGTGCAGATATCTGGTCCCTGGTCTAGCCGAGGAACACTTGTACCTCACGGATTGGGGGTTCAGGAAAACGGGACACATGCTGATGCACCCGGTGATGGATCACATAGCCGAATAGCACAGAGAACACACAAACTCGGTGTTTGAATTGAATTGGAATGTTGGTTTTATTATACAGTCAACACGAAGAAAATAACGATAAAAACGGTCCTACACAGTACATTGAGTTACACACACCCACTACAGTACTTTATCCCGCTAAACTAAGAGGTTGGTGGGGACTCTGGAGGCACCCATCACACACACACATATATATGGTCGAGGCTCACCAATCTTTTGCACTTGCAGGTCATGAACGAATAAAAAAAACAAAGTAGTTATGATTCTAAAGGGACTAGATAATGTAGGCCATGACATTTCATTTTGTTCAAAACAGTAGAACCAGAGGACATGGCCTGCGCTTGGAGGGAGGGAATTCAAAACTAATCTGCGTAAGCATTATTTCAGAGAGTGGTAAATTTATGGAACAGCCTCCCTAGGGAGACGGTGGAAACTGTAAATGTTGATTCATTCAAACGTAACTTAGATAAATTTATTTTAGAAAATTATTTTTAGGGATACAGTACACGAGTAATTTGAGACTTGATATGTGCTAAATGCTTAGGAAGAACAGGTACTTTGGGCCTTTGGTTCCCAAAGCTTTCCACCACTTGTGTGTTTTCCTCACCTGATGTCTGGGTCTATTGTCGACTAGTTGATAATGATTGATTGCCATGATTAGTCAACAACTCCATTATTATTGTATCATGCAACTACCAGGATGGACCGAGGTCGTTCTTCGTCTAGCAATTCCTATGAATTTGTGTAATGCAATGGTTAAAGTATTGGGCACAGTTTTAGGCACCCTAATCTAGAAGGGGCATTAAGCCATTAAGAGAGCGCATAGCGTAGCTTTACCAAGATGAAACGAGAGATGAAAAACTATAATTACGAGGAGACACTTGAAATACTGGGACTGGTTGCAGTCCGAGCAGATGAGGCTAAAAGGAGATTTTTAAAATTATCAAGGGCTTTGACAGAGCAAGTAGGGAAAGACCATTATCTCTGGTTGGGTAGTCAGTGATGAGGGGTCATCAATTTAAAATTGTCATTAAGACTGAGGAGAGGTAGGAGAAATCTCTTTAGAGAACTTGGAATACTTGGCCACTGGGAACAGTTGAGACAGAGACCATTGCACCTTTTAAGAGTAAATAAATTTATGGCAGAGGAAGAGACAGGCTGCAAGGAAAAAGCAGGGCAGTGGAATTGTTCTAGCAAAGAACCAGCACAGACAGGATTGGCCAAATGTTTTTTTTCTATGCTGTAAACTGCTGTGCTTCTTTAAAAAGAGATGGGATAATGCCCTATATAAATGATCCTTTCTTTTACAAGTATAAAAATATACAGGATTAAAGTGAACAGCTCCATAAGAACACAAGAAATAGGAGCAGGAGTAGGCCCTACGGCCCCTCGAACCTGCTCCGCCATTCAATAAGATCATGACTGATCTTTGACCTCAACTCCATTTTCCTGCCCGATCCCCATGTCCCTAAATTCCCCTCGAGTCCAAAAATCTATCCATCTCAGCCTTGAATATATTCAATGAATCAGCATTCACAACCCTCTGCGTGAAGAAATTCCTCATCTCAGTCTTGAATAGCCGACCCTGTATCCTGCGATTATGCCCCCTAGTTCTGGACTCTCTAGCCAGGGGAAACAATCTCTCCGCATCTACTCTGTCAAGTCTCCTCAGAATCTTATGTTTCAGTGGGATCACCTCTCATTCTTCTAAACTCGAGAGAGAATAGGCCCATTGTACTCAACCTCTCCTCAGAGGACAACCTTCTCACCCCAGGAATTAATCTAATGAACCTTCATCGTACTGCCTCCAAGGCAAGTATATCCTTCCTTAGATAAGACGACCAAAATGTATGCAGTACTCCAGGTGAGGTCTCACTAAAGACCTGTACTCTTATACTCCAACCCCCTTGCAATAAAGGCCAACATGCTATTTGCTTTCCTAATTGCTTGTTGTACCTGCATACTAACTTTTTGCATTTCTTGTTTGAGGACACCAGAGTCTCTCTGAACACCAACATTTAATAGTTTCTCACCATTTAAAAAATTGTTTTTCTATTCTTCCTATCAAAGTGAATAACCTCACATTTCCCCACATTATACGCCATCTGCCACCTTCTTGCCCATTCACTTAATCTGTCTATATCCCTTTGCATCCTCCTCACAGCTTACTTTCCCACCTAGCTTTGTATCGTCAGCAGACTCGGACACAACACATTCAGTCCCTTCGTCTAAGCCATTAACATAGATTGTTAATAGCTGAGGCCCAAGCACCAATCTTTGCGGCACCCCACTAGTTACAGCCTGCCAACCTGAAAATGACCCATTTATCCCTACTCAGTTTTCTGTCCATTAACCAATCTAGTGGTTGTAGATTGGTTAATGGCCTACTCGTGCTTCTATCTCTTATTGTCTCTATCCATGCTAAAATATTACCCCCAAACCCATGAGCCCTTACCTTGTGTAACAACCTTTTATGTGGCACCTTATCGAATGCCTTTTGAAAATCCAAATATACCACATCCACTGGTTCCCCTTTATCTACCCTGCTTTCATAAAACCATGTTGACTCTGCCTAATCATATTATGATTTTCCTTAATAATGGATTCCAGCATTTTCCCGACAACCAATGTCAGGCTAACTGGCCTATAGTTCCCCGTTTTCTTTCTCCTTCCCTTCTTGAATAGCAGGGTCACATTTGCTATCTTCCAGTCCACTGGGATTGTTCCAGAATCTAGAGAATTTTGGAAGATCATAACCAATGCATCCACTATCTCTGCAGCCACCTCTTTTAGAGCCCTAGGATATAGGGCATCCAGTTGGGCTACCACCAGCACAGGCACAATGGGCCAAATGACCACCTTCTGTGCTGTGATTTCTGACTGTAGGAAGCTGATGACTACATAGCACCCTCTCATGACACTAAGCCACCAACCCCACTAGTCACTCCTCGTAAATAACATTCCCCACACTCAGCTTGCAACCAACTTCCAGAAAGTTAACACTAACTCCATTCCATGTGCAGTGCTACACAATTGAACAAAACTCTCCAAACACAGGAATCAAGAGTGCTGTGCGACAAGACATATACTATGAATCCACTTTCTTCTAAAAAAAATTTTTTTAAAGCCCATTAATGTGGAAGCTTGGAATGTACTTAGTCCAAAAAGAAAGTGACCGACAGTCTGCAGACAAGATGAGACAGCGCTATTTAATCAAAATGCTGCAAATTAATAGGAAAGCTGCAATTAAAATTCTAAGGGACTACACAATATAACAGTTTAATAGGTCTAGTTATTCGAAAACAAACCCTAACCTAAAGGAATACTGTGCCACCCAAGTGCAAAATTTAATCAGTTATTCAACACTTAATCTACCCCAGTCAGCTGTAAGATGGGCAAATAGTTTAAGTTTGAAGCTGCAGCATGCAACAGAATGATGTCTTAAAGGTCAAGATACGACACCGTGTTACTAGCCCTAGTTAAAACTCCATCTTGCTTCCTTTGCTAAATTTAGGATCTTTATTGCTTTAAACACAAAGCTTTGACGGGTTAGTGAGTACATATTTTAGATGCTTATTTGAAGTCCAACAAAAATGGGTTACATTAAAATTTCTAATTGATACCTAAACCAATTCAACCCCCAGAGGCTTTTCAGACCATCTAGGCCTCAACTATTTTACTTAATTTCTTGGAAGGTTTGTACATAGTATACAGTTGGTCATTAATTACATAGGTTTTTTTTGCAAAATGTTCACCACGAAATGCAATAATCACATTTTTTGAACTTTAAAGGAAAGGACAACTCCATTGTTACATTAACTTTTCTCTCTCTCAACAATTGATACAGCAAATCATGCATGTAGCTGCAGGAGTATTTAATACTTAACTCATATTTTGGTAAACTTAGTATTTTGAAATCCTGATCTTATGCATTGCTGAAAGATACCTAGTTTTGCACTAGTTTGTGGGGGGAGGGGAGACACAAAATTAACGTGGCGTTTCTAGACTACATTTTATTATAAAAGTGTTGCAATTAGAAAATTGGAAAAAAGCTTTAACCCTGCACGACCCGAATTTCTTTCAGTTTTGCCGTATCTTTCCACCACAACTCTTGTCTGCAGTATAAATTCCTAAAGGCAACAAAAAATTAAAACCCCACTACAATGTCAGTGTGTAACCTGGAGGAAAGGTTTGAAAAAGATCCCCGGGTTGAACCGTCGGGAGGATCCGAGCTGCTGCAAATGACAACTCCAACCGGCAAATGGGAAGGGAGAGAAATGAAAACCAAGGCCTGCACTTGAACTGGCACAGGACCGGTTCACAGGCACTAGGCCCCTTGGAGACACGCGGCTAACTTCCCCACACCACCGTGGCCGGCGACATGTTTTTTAACCCCCCAACACCACCACACCGGTGGGCGTCTGGATCCCCCGCACTCTGGGAGAGGAAGAGGGCGCCAACATCAACAGAGGCCTCCTCAGACGTGACCTACTCCAACCGGGGTGTAACCCCCCCCCCCCCTCCCCTCTCCCTAATCAGAAAGGAAATAAAATCCGGAGAGAGACTGTGTCGCGGCCCGGGGGTTAAAGAGGCGCCGATTGAAGCCGATACCTTGACCCGCGCACTCCCTCAATTGATACATTTATTAAAGTATCCACTGCGGGGCTACAGCTCCCAGGAGATAGAGCCAGGAAGGACATTGATGTCTCCCCCGGGTCCACTCCACCTTCAACCCCCCCCCCCCCCACTCCACCCTTTACCCCCTCCCTGTCCACTCCACCCTTTAACCCCTCTCCCCGTCCCTTTCTCCCCCAAGTCCACTCCACCTTGAGCCCCATTACCCCCTCCCCCCGTCCACTCCCTCCTTTACCCCCTCTCCCTTTACCCCGTCCACTTCTCCCCCTCCCCTTTACCCCCATCCACTCCACCCTTTACCCCCTCTCCCCGTCTCCCTTTACCCCGTCCACTTCTCCCCCCTCCCCTTTACCCCCATCCACTCCACCCTTTACCCCCACCTTCAACCCCTTCACCCTCCCAATCCCTCCCCTTCTCCCCAGTCCACTCCACTCCCTCCTTTACCCCCCCCCCTCTCCCCGTCCACCGAGGAAAAGGGGGCGAGGGGAGAATGAACCTCATTTACCGGAGTCCTTCCAGGAGTAGCCGGCGCCAGTCCCGTCCTGCTCGCCGCGCCGCGAGGAGTCGAGCAGCCGTCGGCTGCCGCTTGCGAGAAGACGCGGACCCCGAGGCCGCCGACACCGACGCTCTTCCCCGCCCGCTCCTGTAGACTGCCGTTCCCGGCGAAAACGGCAAACAGCCCGGTCGCCGTCACTCTCTCCGCCACCGGCGAACCTCCCATTCCGGCCGAGGCTCTCCCCGGAGCTGGTTGGATTCCTTTCCGCATATTTTCCAACTTTGGACTGGTCTCCCCGCTCGGACCTCTTCCCTGTTAAATTATTTTTTAAATCTACTCACTCGCCCTCCCCGGAAAAGAATAAAATATCCCCCGATTCCGGGAGGAGTCAGACCCCGGTCGCCGCCGGTTTGTCCGCGGCAGGATATTGAACGCGGGGAGGGGCAGATGCGAAGGATTTAAAAGTCCTTAAAACAGCCCAAGCCTCTGAAAATGGCTCCAGGAAGCTGACGATGAATGAAGGGAGACACTTTACGCGCGTAATGCCTCCCGCGAAACTTAGATTTCCCGCGACTTTTTCAAACCTCATTTGCATGTCCCTCCTTTCCCCATTGGTCGAGCGCGTTCGGGGTCATCTCAGCCCGCCGGCTTCCGATTGGCTCGCAGCGACGCGGGCCCCCCCCCCCCCCGAGGGCTGTTCGAACGGGGAATCCCGTTGGTTGCGGCGTTCTCTGTTGCCATGGCGCCACGGAACGCTTCGACGTTCCAGGAGATTCCCTTTCTCTCTCTCTCTTCCCCCCCACCCACCCCGCTGTGACCTTTTTACCCCGGGCTTCCCCCTAGAACCTGGGACACGCGCTCGCCCTGCGAGCAAACAGCGGGGGCAACATAGTAACCTACCTTTGCTCCGGTTAATGACTTTTAATTTAATGATCACTGCATCGAACCGTAACATAAAAAGTCTCCTCAACGTCAGTGGTTCGCGTTGACCAAGCCACTAGATGGCGAAGTACCATCGCAGGAAATAAATACAACAGCATCATTGCCAGAACCTCTGCACATTTTGTAAATTTCAGATATCCTTAACTTCACCTTTTTGATGATTTATGCCTTTAATTCATGTTGTTTTTAATAGCTTCAACCTAAAGTTCATGCTTTTAATAATTTCTACCTAAAATTCATATAATTTTAAATAATTTCTACATAGGATATATTTTTTAAATAATCTCTAATTCGTGTAATTTTTAATAATTTCATAATTTAATCATTTTTATCTATAATTCATATTTTAAATTTCTACCTAATTCATGTAATTCTTAATAATTTCTAACTAAAATTCATGTAATTTTTAATAATTACTACCTAAAAAAAGGCTATTTTTCTAAAATAGTGTTTTAACAGGATTAAAAATAGCTTAATTGGTTAATTTTGTGATCTATTTTTCCCTTTAAAAAGGGACAGTCTCTATGAAAAAGCGATTAGCAGAAGTTTTTTGTGAAGGGAAAACATAAATTGCAATTTGAAAATGCTATTCAAGACACCAAATCCCCGTGTGCAGGCTGCCCAGTTCCTGATATTGCGGCCAAATCTCCTCACTGCATTGGTCCATTGCACTGTCTGGAGCACTGCAATCAGGAACTGGCACAGGTGATTTTTGGATCCTGTGGGGCAACTTGCGAGATATACTTGTTGGGTCCTGTGCTTGTAAAGAAAGAAAGATTAACCAACCACTTTCAGGAAGACAGTGGCATTTTAATACAGATGTGGGATCTCTTATTTAAATAAGAAAGTAGATAAGTGCTGCAAATATTTTTACTGTTATTGCAGATTGTTCTTATTTGATTATCTTCTTTATTTCCATCACAATCAGAAATTAGAAGTTTTTTTTAACTGTAAAACGTCATTCATTCAATCATTGAGAAAGTGAACCAAGCTGACCTTTGGGTTTTAAAACAACATTTCCGATGTTTGCACGATTCTGGTGGTGCTTTACACAATGATTCAGAGCCAGGTGGAAATGGCAGAATAATTGCACAATATTGCCATTGAAAGGTAGACCCATTCTTGAAGGAAGATATGCCCCAGGAAGAGGATGAGGGAAAACTTGAACCCCCTGCAGTGCACCAGGCACTTATTAACAATGTTTTTCTTCTTCTGACCCTTTCTGCAAACAGAAAGATAGAACTTTATACTTTAACTATAGCTGCCTGGCTCTTCTTTGTATTTCTTGGCACAAGACTGAATGCTTTTTTCCTCCGAAAGCAGTCAAGCTTGTCCTTTCTATATAACAAAGTTCTCCACGTCCAACCATGATCTTCATGATGAAAGAATGCATGCGTGCAACATGTTAAAAATAATGCACCACTGTGTTTCATGCCAATTTGTGTGTATACTACTTCTAAGTGGTGTCTTATTGGAAGGACTAGGTAAGAAGGATTCCTGAGTGGTCTCTTGAGAACTTGCTTGCTATCCCACTGGCCTCATCTGTCTATGTTTGGAAGATTAAGACAATCCAGCCGATATATCAGAGTTAGCGTAACCTATTCCTGCTGTGGGGGGCTGCAGTGCTTTGGAGGGCATCCTGTCACTTTACCAGATGCAATTGTTATTTATAGTGCTTCTGAATCTATTATTGTGGTTCAGCACTATTATTGCAGGTTGTTCTCACTGAATATGTGCACTATATAGCACCTTTCATGGCCTCAGGATGCCACAAAGCACTTCACAGCCAATGGATTACTTTTGAAGAGTAGTCACTGTTGTTATCTAGGCAAACAATGACCAATTAATCTTTTTTTTGGTGTTGTTAGCTGAGGGATAAATATTGGCCTGGACACTGGGAGAACACCATTGTTCTTCTACAGATAGTGCCGTGAGATCTTTTATGCCCACCTGAAGAGGAAGATGGGGCCTTGGTATAACATGTCATGCAAAAAATGGCACCTCTGCACTCCAATGAAATGCAAGCCTAGATTATATATTCAGGTCTTGGAGTGGGACTTGAACCCACAACCTTCTGATTTAGAGGCAAGAGCACTACCACTGAGACAAATTAACTGGCTGCTTAGTTTTACATTAAGTGTAATACACTAGACCTCAAAGAAAGCACACAGAGTAAACTTGTGTCTCCCTGCGATTGCACTAAAAAGGGAAAAAAATGAACTCTAATTTCTGGTGTGCCACAAGTAAATTAAACCTCTAAAGAGAAAGATGACCAGTTGGCTCAATTTTTGCCTTCCACTTCTAATCTAAATGATCTTGGCAAACTACGTCCCTCCATTGTTCCATTCTGTTCTACTATTGTGACAAACTGAAGGCTTCACCTATCTATGTCTGATGGAAACTTCATTCCTTGGCTTGTGGGCCTGACAGTATTCTCCCTATTGTCCCTCATAATAGGTACCTCCAAATGCTCCACTGCCCTACAATGTCTCCTTTCCTACTCCCATTCCACATGTCTTTGGAAATTTGCTCCTCTCCATCCATCCCTAAGAAAGTGATCTTTTCTTACCCTTCCAAATATTGCTCTATTGCCCATACATCTGTACTTTCTAAAGTAGGAATTTTTTGGAAGAGGAAAAAGCCATTAAAGAAAGAACTTGCACTTATATAGCACCTTTCACAACCTCAGGACGTCCCAAATGAAGTCCTTTTGAAGTGTAGTCACTCTTCTAATATAGGAAACACGGCAGCTAATTTGCACACAGCAAGGTCCCACAAACAGCAATGAGGAAAATACAGGAAGACATTAATAAACTTGCAGAATGGACATGTAATTGGCAAATGAATTTCAATAGAGATAAGTGTGAGGTGGTACATTTTGGTAGGAAGAATAAGGAAATACTCCTTGGAAAATAAAGTCTAAATGGGGTAGAGGAGCAGAGGGATGTGGAGGTACAGATCACAAATCACTAAAAGTAGCGATGCAGGTTAATAAGGCCATTAAAAAAAAGCAAACCAAGCATTGGGGTTCATTTCTAGAGGGATAGAATTGAAAAGCAGAGAAGTTATGTTAAACTTGTATAGAACTTTGATTTGACCACACTTGGAGTACTGCGAACAGTTCTGGACCCCATATTACAAAAAAGATATAGAGGCACTGGAGGTGCAAGAAGATTTACTAGGATGATACCAGAGGTGAGAGGTTTTACTTATCAGGAGGGATTGAATAGGCTGGGGCTCTTTTCTCTAGAAAAGAGAAGACTGAGGGGTGACCTGATAGAGGTCTTTAAGATCATGAAAGGGTTCGATATGGTAGACGTAGAGAAGATGGTTCCACTTGCGGGGGAGACCAGAACTAAGTAAATATAAGATAGTCACTAATAAATCCAATAGCAAATTCAGGAGAAACTTCTTTACCCAGAGAGTGGTTAGAATGTGGAACTCGCTACCACAAGGAGTAGTTGAGGCAACTAGCATAGATGCATTTAAGGGGAAGCTAGATAAGCACATGAGGGAGAAAGGAATGGAAAGGTATGTTGATGGGGTTAGATGAAGAAGGGTGGGAGGAGGCTCGTATAGAGCATAAACACTGACATTGATCTGTTGGGCCGAATGTTTCTGTGCTGTACATTCTATGTAATTTTATAAGATAATCTGTTTTTTTTTTAGTGATGTTGGTTGAGGGATAAACATTGGCCAGGACACCTAGGAGAACTCCCTTGCTCTTCAAATAATGCTGTGGGACATTTTACATCTACCTGAGGGGGCAGACGGGGCTTTGGTTTAACATCTCACCCAAAAGACGGCATCTCCGATAGTATCGTCTAGTCTCTAGAGCGGGACTTAAACCCACAACCTTCTGACCCAGAGGCGAGAGTGCTACCACTGAGCCACAGTTGACACCTAATTACACATTAGGCCCAATAAGCTTGACCCTTTTTCAGAGATCAACCCCGCTACCCACTTTCTCAGCATGGGAATGGGAGAAATATTCCTTGTTTCTTTGCAACTTAACAAAATCGTGGGAATGCACAGTTTTAAAATGTGCACTTCCTGAGAAGGTGATTTCTCTGGTAGGAAAGAAAAAATAATAGCCACTGAAGATGCATCAGTAAGAATGACCTTTTAACTTGTTTCAAGCAGCTAGCAAACCACTGAACCAATATAAATATCAAAAACTTTATTAATCCAATATTTGTGCTAAACAGCTCAATGAAATTGAGAATATCCTGGCTTGCCCTCAAGGCCCTGTGTGCACTCAGTTCAAAAAGGCAGTCCCAACTTTCATGCTCCAGAATGGCTTGTATTCCGTGCTATGATGTTAATTTTTGACACTGGTAGAAAGTTTCCTTTATATATGAATGTATCCACATTTTCTTATTAAACAAAATACCTACTGGGGTTTCTGTGTTTTATTTCAAGATTTCAGCTCTGAATCAAGCTTACATTTCGAAAACAAAATGCAGAGTCACATTCAAGCAAAAGATTGCACACTTCTGCTGCTATGATAGCTTTGCCACAAAAAAAAAGGAATTTGTTTAAAATGTAAAGCTCTGGGCTGTGGGTTTCCCTGGAAAGCCAGGTGCAAAAGTGCTCACTTTTAGCCAGCTCAAAAGAATAATTTACCAATTCATGCACTGTTCTGATCCCATCAATCAGGACAAATATATATATATACATATATAAAAAAAGTTATCAGGTCTTTTTAACAAAGCTACAAGGTCTGTAAAGTTAGACTTGTAAAATATTGTGGTCCAAATCTTTCAAATGAAACTGCCTATGTAAACTTGATCATACAGTAATTGCACCCTCAGGCCAGTGGTGGCATTGCAATGTCCTTGTCTCCTGCTGCACTGTATTATGCAATGCATACCAATGGCTGCTATAACCATGGTATCTAATCATACATACCATTGATATTGTTGCAATGATGCTTCAAAATATTTTTGTTTTGTAAACTTACTGACCTGAACTAAAATGCCTTTGATTTGACTGTGCAGCTTCATAATTCATCAAGTGTTAGAAATATACAGCAGATGGTCAGCATCTGCAAAGCAAAAAGACAAGTTAATGTTTCAGGTATATCTTGAATTCATTTATACTGTCTGCTCTAATGGCCTACCCTGGTCATTTATTCCACAACTATTTTATGTTTGGTTGAAGAAGTTTCATGTGACTGTCCTTCTAACTTCCATAATTTTTTAACTTGTGTTCCTTCGTATTTGAACATAGTGAACAATTTGTCTGGATCACTTTTGACACTTCTCTTCAAATCTTGAAAACTTTAGTTAAGTAACTTGCAAATCTCTTTCTCAAAGAAAACAAGAACAAATTCCTTAATCTTTCCTCATAACTTAAATTCTGGAACACTCATAATCACCTTCATTGTTTGTCTTTATATTCTATCAAGGTCAATAACATACTTCCTTAAAGGACCAGAATTGCACAGGAGAACTTCAGGGGGATGATTTCATCTCTGCATTACTTATAACGAATCCATAAATGCATTTAAGTGTCAGCGTTGGTTCAGCGATTGCACTCTTGCCTGAGTTAGAAAGTTATCGGTTCAAGCCCCACTTCAGAGACTTGAGCACATTATCGTGGCTGACACTTGGCTGTAGTCCTGAACGAGTGCTGCATTCATCGAAGTCAAGCCTTTTAAGATGAGACGTTGAGCTGCCCTCTCAGGTGGACGATAAAAATACAATGGTACTATTCGAGGAGGAACAAGTGATTTCTCCTGGTGTCCTGGCCAACAATTAGCTCTCAACCAACATCACTAAAACAGATTATTGGGTCATTTACCTCATTGTTGTTTGTGTAACCTTGCTGTATGCAAATTGGCTGCCTACATGCCAACAGTACATCATTGGCTGTGAAGCACTTTTGGACATTCTGAGGACATGTATCGGAATGATTCAACTTGACTCCAATTGGATATAGTGATAATTCATTAACTTCACACAAGGAGCAACACATGCAAGTATCTAAGCAATAGTTAACAGTACAGAACAAGAATTATATTACCCGTTCCGTTCTGGGTAGAAGGTGTGTCCGCTTCTGGCTCCTCTCACTTCTACATCCTATCAATTACGGACCTTCACTTTTATACCTTTAAAAGAAAGAAGGGAACTGCGGCAAAATACATCCAATCAAGTATTTTCCCTAATACTCCCCTTAATTTACCTAATCATTGTCCAGATGAGACAGTGCCTTGTGGTCCCTCCTTATCTCTCCTTTATCCTTAGCAGAATGTTTCTCAGTCCCTGCAGTTGATGAGTCACCCTATAGGCCTTGAAGATAATGGGAGTTCTAGCTAGCTTCATCATTCCAGTGTATCTGAAGGAGTGGAGATACCGTTATGTTCCTCCCTTAATTTGCAATGACAGGATGCTCATGGTTGTTAGTCATCCTGCAGCCTCAGTAAGTTAATTCAAAAGCAGTCTATTTGGTGACACGGCAATTTCAGCCAAAGCCTTGATTATTTAACCCTTTCGAGCCTGGTTCCCCATAATACCAGCTAAACCTATATTTCCTTATACATGGAAGACACTATATAAATGCAAGCTATTTCTTTCCATTCTTTATACACCCACAGAGGAAATCTCCCCTCCCCTTGGGACAGACCAGCAGCTTACACATCAGCAATACAACCACTTTTGATTTCTAGTCTATCCCTCTGCTAGTGCAACCATTTTTACTATAACCAAGCAGTATGATGACTGTTTTATAAATTTATTCATAATAACTACCAGACCTCTTTTCTGATCAATATGCTGAAACATTGTTCCATTTAAGACATGCTCCCTCTTTTTGGTCTTTGTTCCCATACTAATTATTTTACACTTAACCACATTGAACTCCATCTGCCACCTATTAGCACGGTTACCTAAAATCTAAATCATTCTTAATCTGGTTGCGTTGTCCTGCTTCCTATTTTGGTATCACCTTACAACTTGTATAAAAAGTTGCAAGGGTCCTAAGACTGAACCCAGGAGTACCTTGTCACGTGAAACAGCATGCCGGAGGTCAAAAAGAGATTCAGCCGTTACATTACAAGAGGTTTTGTGCACTCCAGGTATGTGATTTGAATATAGATATAGGAAGGGTAGCATTGGCTGATGAGTAGGAGAAATTGTCAATATAGGAAAAGCACAACATGGGAGAAAGAGAACCTTGAATGTAACCTTGCTGAAAGGTAACCTTATGTGCATGTTTTCCAGGAGCTTTCCAGCTTCCAGCTAGATCATGAAAACTCTCCAACTGCCAATGCCACAAAATATACCCAGTTCCTCTCTTTAATAACTCAGCAATCGCTCTACTGGCATTTATTTATATTACACATATACATAACAGCACCCACCCCCACATCTCTCTTTATGAGAAATACTGCCAAATATTTCAAATTCTTTGTTGTAAACTACAAAGGAACCAATAAAATCCTGGTTTCAATAATGTTTGTGCATTTTGTTGAATCAACTTAAACAATTGTATTCCAATAATTTTTCTCCAATAGCAGCCCAACCAGTCTTCATCCATCATTACCTCCTCCACCTGGCTGAATTATGTTCTCACACTGAACAACTTTTCCTTTAACTCAACTCATGTCCTCCAGATAAAAGGTTTAGCTATGGGAACCCAAATGAGTCCGAGCTGTGCCTGTCTTTTTGTAGGCTATCTTGAACACTCTTTGTTCCAGTCCTACCCAGATTCCCTCCACGACCTTTCTTCCATTACATTGATGACTATGTCGCTGCTGCTTACTGCAATTGCCCTGATCTAGGGAATTTCATTAATTATGCTTCAAATTTCCACCCCTCCCTTCCCTATGCGTGGGCCATCGCTGACTCTTTCCTTCCTTTCCTGGACTCTATCTCTGGGAATGCCATCTATTACAAGCTCACCAGCTCCCACAACTACCTGGGTTGTACTTCTTCCCACCTCACTTCTTGTAAGGATTCTATTCCTTTCTGCCAGATTCCATTCCTGTCTTCACTTTGGCTATCCATGTCCTCCAATGTTCTAGGTTGAGGCTTTCTGGGTATGTCCTTTTTTGTTGGTTTGAGACTGATATCTTTTTACAGACTATTTGGTGCCAGTGTATCATGTAATCGATGTTCAAGGAAATCATAGAAAATTTACGGCACAGATGGAGGCCATCGTGTTCGCACCGGCTGAGAAACGAGCCACCCAGCCTAATCCCACTTTCCCGCACTTGGTCCGTAGCCCTGCAGGTCACGGCTTTTCAGGTGCACATCCAGGTATTTTTAAAATAAGTTGAGGCTTTCTGCCTCTACCACCCTCTCAGGCCGTGAGTTCCAGATCCCCACCACCCTGATGAGGCTCCTTGTTGCACTATTGGTCTTCCAATTTTTCACCTTAACTTGAAACCTTCACTCAGATTTGACAGCACTCTCACCATTAAGAAAATTACACTGATGACTAGGTTGATACTACTTCCTGCAACTGCGTTGATCTAGAGAATTTAATTAATTATGCTTAATGGTGAGAGACGAGGAGCTGTGGAGGAGCAAAGGGATTTATGTATTCATGTATAGAAATCATTAAAAGCTAGTGCAAAGGTATAAAAAGTAATCAAAAAGGCTAATGTAGCATTGGCCTTTATCTCAAGGGGGCTGGAATACAATGGGGAGGAAGTTATGCTTCAGTGTATAGAGCCTTGGTCAGACCCCATTTGGAGTATTGCGTTCAGTTTTGGGCACTGAACCTCAGGAAAGATATATTGGCTTTGGAAGGGCTACAGTGCTAATTCACCAGAATAATACCAGGGCTTAAAGGGCTAAATTTGAGGACAGATTGCATAAACTTGGCTTGTATTCCCCAGAGTTTAGCAAGTTGAAGGGTGATCTAATCAAGGTATTTAGAATGATTTGACAGGATAGATACGGAGAACTATTTCCTCTGGTGGAGGAATCCAGAACAAGAGGGCATAATCTTAAAATTAAAGCTAGGCCACTTAGGAGTGAAATCAGGAAGCATTTTTTTCACACAAAGAGTGGGAGAATTCTGAAATTTATCCCCCAAAAAACTGTGGATGCTGGGTCAATTTAAATTTTCAGGATTGACATTGATAGATATTTTTTAGGAAATGTTACTAAGTGATATGGAACAAAGGCGGGTAAATGGAGTTGAGGTACATATCAGCCATGATCTACTTGAATGGTGGAAAAGGCTCGAGTGGGTGAATGGCCTACTCCTGTTCCTATGTTTCACTCTGACTCTGAACTTATGGTTTTTCACTTGATAGGACTTGTACTGCCCCTTTTCACAGAAGTTGGATTAATATAACTACTAAAGAGCAAGATTTGCTGTTAGTACTGGCAATGTTGTTCTTAGTTATCTTCTGGTTAATAATTCTACTGGACTATAACTGTTTGTCGATGGTGTAACTGGGTATGACCGGTATGGGTCTGTTGGTTTCTTTAGCAGATCCTTTTTGGGTTTCACCACACCGTCTGCTTTCCCATTACCCTGTGTATTTAGGACCACTTCTAAGCTGAGTAAACTCAAATTCTTGTGGGACCTCACAACTTCTTATGCCAAGTGCTTTTATATATATTTATTTCGGGGATGTGGGTGATGCTGGCAAGGCTGCATTTATTTCCACTTCCCAGTTGTCCTGAGGAGAAGGTGGTAGGTCTTCTTTTGAATGGTTTGCTCGGCCACTTCAGAGGGGGTTAAGGGTCAACCATTTAGTGTGGAACTGGAGTCAACAGATAGGCTAGACCAGGCGGGATGGAATATTCCTGAAGGACATCCAACATCTAGTTGGATTTTCACAACAATCCTACAGCTTTTCTGGTGCTAGTCCACAAATTGAATTCAATTTTACAACTTGCCATGGTGAGATTTGAACTCTGCGTTGCTAGTCTCGTGCCATAACATTGCACTACTGTATCCTGGTGCATTATGTGACATTACTTCTCCCAGTATTCCATAGTGGTTAAATATGGATTTCATATGTGTCACCATTGCTTGTGATGTAGTTTTAGTTAATAGCGTGGTTTTTACTTAACATGGTTAGGGTAATCAGGAGTTGCTCAAACTGGAGAAGGGTTGGAAGTAAATTATCCCAGGGGTCAGTTCTGGGTTATATATCATATTTGGATTTGGCCATAGGGAGCACAATGTCAAAATTTGCTGATGACACAAAAATAAGGGGTTTGGGAAAAGCGAGCAGGACTGTAAAAATCTTCAGGAAGCTATAAACAAGTTAGCATAATGTGCAAGCAGCTGGCAGATGCAATTGTATATGCATAAGTGTGACGTAATGCATTTCAGGAGGAAAAACATAGACTGGGACAATACAATCAAGGGAAAGATGCTGAACGGTGTTTGTGAAGAAAAAGACCTAGGCGTACAAATAGAAAGGCTCCTAAAATCTGCAGGCTGTCAATCCTGGCATAAATACTGGGATTTACCCGCTGGTGACCTCTGGTACTGACCCTGTCAAATTAAGTGGTGTCAGGGGAAGTTCACATAATTTAAATATTCCGGGTGGGCACATGTGACACTCTGGGTGCATCTCTGACATCCATCAGGAGGCCTGAAATTCTGATGTGGGATATCTAACCCAGGTTGGTACCAAGGAGCATCACGTGTTATTTTCTGGATAGATACTTGTCAAATTTGGTCAAGTCTACATAAATTCAGACTGCCATTTGGCTCTAGGACTACATCTACTTGTATATACCAGTCCATAGGTTCCTCCGCTCTTCACATCACTCCCAACCTCCCCATCCCAGTAAATTCTTCTTTCACTCTCTCTAGTAGAGTGGAATAGAGATTCGCCTAGGAATTGGTATTAAAATTGGCTTTGCTTCAGGCTCGAGTTTAATGTGGTATTCACTTGAAAGCTTACTTAGACATTCAAAAAGCTTGAAAGATTTTGCCTTGAAGACCATTTAAAAAATACTCGGATCTATCCTTTTTTGGTCCAAAATGGATGACCTCACTCTTACCTGCGTTGATGTGGGAGATCCCAGAAGTTTATGCCTGACTAGAGAAGCAAAGTGTCACCATTGTCGCCGCAATATCAGTCCAAGGGGTTTTAATTGAAGGATGTTCTATTAGTGCATGTCTAAGCTTTTGTACATTGAATATTTCTTTTTTTTCCCTCAGAGAATAGGGAAACTCAGAACGAGCTGCGTACATCGAGAGCATTTTGCTCTGGCATCTGAGAGATTCCATTTCCTTTTCTTTATATTGGGAATCCATCATTATAGAGACATGTCGCTGCATGACAATTTTAACTCTTAGCAGTTCTTTTCCAAGGATCAGCTTTATTATCTGTGGGATATTCCCTTCCTTTCTACCATGCCTTCGAAAAGCATGTTTCTATTCTTTATTGGCCTCCTGTAGAAAGTTACCAACTGCTTTTCATTTCAGGCATAAGGCCTGGAAGTGCCTCTTTCAGCGACAATGGTGACACTTTGCTTCTCTAGTCAGGCATAAACTTCTAGGATATACTAGGAATCTCCCACACCAACACAGGTAAGTGTGAGGTCATCCATTTTGGACCAAAAAAGGATAGATCCGAGTATTTTTTAAATGGTGAAAAGCTAGGAACAGTGGAGGTCCAAAGAGATTTAGAAGTCCATGTACACAGATCACTAAAATGTAGTAGTGAGGTACAAAAAGGCTAATGAAACGTTAGCCTTTATAACTAGAGAGTTAGAATATAAAGGAGAGGAAGTTTTGCTACAGCTATACAAAGCCCTGGGTAGACCACATCTGGAGTACTGTGTACAGTTCTGAGCACCACACCTTAGAAAGGATATATTGGCCTTGGAAGGAGTGCAGCGCAGATTCACAGAATGCTGTCTGGCACAGCTTGTGGGCCAGGAGTGCTTCCCCTGGCCCAACAAGTCTACCTGCAGCGAACCCCCAACGATCGCAGATCCCCCCAATCTCCGAGCCCCCCCCCCATTGATGGCGGACCCCCGCGATGACCCCCGACCTTCTCTCCATCAATCGCGGGCCCCCGCGATGACCCCCGATCCCGACACCACCACCCCCCCCATGACTGACTCCCGATCCCTCCTTCCATGACTGACTCCCCCCCCCCCGTGACCCCCATGCCCATTGTACCCCATGCCCACCCATGCCCATCAGTGCCTCCATACTGATCCACACCCCCATGCCTCCCCCTTCCCCATCCATACAATCAAAGACTTATCTGAAGACTTACTTTTTCATGTCCTCTCCCTAGCTGCTCTCCTTTTTTGTGTTTTTTTTCCTACTGGTTCTAATGAACCTTTGTTCAATTTTATATGTTGCCAGCATGATTATTGACACCAATAATGAGGAGAAGGATCTACAGAGGGATGCCAGGCAGATCAGGCTGCTTGACAGCTCCATTGTGCCACTTGCCAGTATAGTCCCCACCGCTTGTAGCGGGTGCATTGGTGTTAACGGGATTTGCACGCTATATGTGGAAGACGGTAAAACCAAAAATCGAACGCCTGAAGTCTCCACTTAGCAGCTGCCTCTGAAATGCCGATAATTAGCCAATTTTAGTATAGAACAAAGTACTCACTTCCTTCCAAAAGTGTAACAGACAAGAAGGCGACAGCTGAACCGCTGAAGACCCGACTTTGCCTGAAATCAACTGAGCTTTTTAAATCGCTAAGTATAATACGGGGGATTAACAAGGTGGAAAGTATTTATTGAACTGCCCGAAATAGTTGGCATGCTTAATACTTTATAAGAAGCTTCTTTGACTCCTATGGTAATGGCAAATGGTCAGCGCCATTTGAATTCGGTGGCTGCCCATGATAAGTGTGGATGGTGTAAGTGGTGGGGATGGTACCTGCATACCTACATCTGCATACCTCGCTTTGGCAGATAATAAGTGCATGCAGATGCTTTTCTTCCCAAAGGAAGCCGGGGCAACAGACACAATGGCACCGTAAACACAATGGCACCGTAAGATAGATGAATAACTTGACTAACCGTAATGTTGAACACTTCCTCAGAAGCACAAAAATCACGATGTGTCAAGCTTTTAGTGGCACTGCCTGAAAGAAGGTGTGCCATGGTTATGCTAAATCTTTATAAAACACTGGTTAGGCCTCAGCTGGAGTTTGTGTTCAATTCTAGGCACCACACTTTAGGAAGGATGTCAAGGCCTTAGGGTGCAGAAAAGATTTACTAGAATGATACCAGGGATGTGGGACTTCAGTTAGGTGGAGAGACTGGAGAAGCTGGGGCTGTTCTCCTTAGAACAGAGAAGGTTAAGGGGAGATTTGAGAGGTGTTCAAAATCATGAACGGTTTTGATAGAGTAAATAAGGAGAAAATGTTTCCAGTGGCAGAAGGGTCAGTAACCAGAGGACACAGATTTAAAATGATAAGCAAAAGAGCCAGAGACAACATGAGGAAACAATTGTTTAAGCAGCGAGTTATAATGATCTGGAATGCACTGCCTGAAAGGGTGGCGGAAGCAGATTCAATAGTAACTTTCAAAATGGAGTCGGATAAATACTTGAAGGGAAAAAAATTGCAAGGCTATGGGGAAAGAGCAGGAGAATGAGACTAATTGGATAGCTCTTTCAAAGAGCTGGCCCAGGCACGATGGGCCGAATGGCCTCCTCCTGTACTGCACCTACTCTGATACTATGATATGATGATCAACAGCTAGAGTACCCCGATTAGCCATATCCACCAGGATGCCACTGATAACATCAGCATGTCCTTGTACATCAACCTGGCAGGGCCTGAATCAGCAGAGAGGCAGATGTAGAGCTGCACTATCTGCTTCAGGGAAACCTGCAGCTACTCTGCAGCATAGGGCTAGCACATCCAGTGAAAGTAATAGCCAGCTGTGACCTGAAACTTGGCTCCAGCTCCCAACTGGCTTGCCGCAATGCTGACCTTTAGGGATGGTGCTATAGACTGCCACAGAGGATCACCATCCTCACAACCATCTCATGCAGCATCACCTCCATTTTGGCAGCTATCAGGAGTAAGCACCTCACAACCACCTGCCTCGACTGTCTCTCATTTGTCACATTGCTTATCCGACATCCAGTACTCGATGAGTAAAAATTTCCTCCAACTGAATATTGGGAAAACCAAAGCCATTGTCTTTGGTCCTAGCCACCGACTCCATCACTCTTCCTGGCCACTGTCTGAGGCTGAACCAGACCGTTCGCAACCTTGGCGTCCTATTTGACCCTGAGATGAGCTTCCGACTACATATCTGCTCCATGACCAAGACCGCCTACTTCCACCTCCATAATATCGCCCGCCTCCACCCCTGCCTCAGGTCATCTGCTGCTGAAACCCTCATCCATGCCTTTGTTACCGCCAGACCAGACTATTCCAATGCTTCTGCTGGCTGGCCTCTTATCTTCCACCCCCCATAAACTTGAGCTCATCCAAAACTCTGCTGCCCATATCCTAACCTGCACCAAGACCCATTCTCCCATCACCCCTGTGCTCACGGACCTACATTGGCTCCCGGTCTGGGAATGCCTCGATTTTAAAATTCTCATCCTTGTTTTCAAATCTCTCCATGGCCCTCCCTAAACTTCTCCGCTCTCAACCTCTCTCTCCTCCTTTAACATGCTCCTCAAAACCTATCTCTTTGACCAAGCTTTTGATTTCCTGTCCTAATACCTCCTTATGTGGCTCGGTGTCAAATTTTGTTTGATAATGCTCCTGTGAAGCACCCTGGGACATTTTACTACGTTGGGTTGGTACTAGGACCACTGCTTTTCTTGATATAAATTGATGACTTGGACTTGGGTGTACAGGGCACAATTTCAAAATTTGCAGATGACATGAAACTTGGAAGGGTAGTAAACAGTGAGGAGGATAATGATAGACTTCAAGAGGATATAGACAGGCTGGTGGCATGGGCAGACATGTGGCAGATGAAATTTAACGCAGAAAAATATGAAGTGATACATTTCAGTAGGAAGTATGAGGAGAGGCAATATAAACTAGAGGGCACAACTCTAAAATGGGTACAGGAACAGACAGATCTGGGGGTATATGTCCACAAATTGTTGAAGGTGGCAGGGCAGGTTGAGAAATCAGTTAATAAAGCAAATGGGATCCTGGGCTTTATAAATAGGGGCATAGAGTACAAAAGTATGGAAGTCATGGTGAAACTTTGTAAATCACTGGTTCGGCCACAACTGGAATATTGAGTCCAATTCTGGGCACTGCACTTTAGGAAATATTTGAAGGTAGAGAGAGTGCAGAAGAGATTTACTGGGATGATTCCAGGGATGAGGGACTTTAGTTACTTGGGTTGACTGGAGAAGCTGGGGTTGTTCTCCTTGGAGCAGAGATGGTTGCGAGGAGATTTGATAGAGGTGTTCAAAATCATGAAGGGTCTAGACAGAGTAGATAGAGAGAAATGGTTCCCATTGGCGGAAGGGTCAAGGACCAGGGGACATAAATTTAAGGGGATTGGCAAAAGAACCAAAGGTAATATGAGGAAAAACATTTTTACACGGCGAGTGGTTAGAATCAGGAATGCACTGCCCAAGGGGGTGGAGGAGGCAGATTTAATGATGGCCTTCAAAAGGGAACTGGATAAGTATTTGAAAGGAAAACATTTGCAGGGCTACGGGGATAGGGCAGGGGAGTCGGACTCGATGGGCGGAATGGCCTCCTCCGTACCTTTCTATGATTCCATATAAATGCGAGTTGTTGTTGCTGTTGTGTAGTAGTAGTAGTAGTACGGAGCTGCTTTGTTCCAACATTAGCCTGCAGATTCTTTTCTGCACCATGGGTTTTCGGTCCTTCCATTTTTGCCTGTCATTTCTTGGTGCCCTGCCCCTTCAGGCTTGGCAATGTCAGCTAATGGGTTGAGAGGCCACTTGAGGATCTCTAGAGGCTTTTAGAATTGATGGCACCCTAATGCGACACTCCTCTTTTAATTGTTCACATGCCTTTAAATTTAACCTTGCATGCAATTTTCCAGTTCGAACACTAGTGTGCTCCCTACATCTGTTGAAATCACAAATGAAACTATGCTAATGAGCTGGCCTCAAATATAATGCAACACTCTGTTCCTGATAAGTGAGGAGGTTCTAGATTGGAAGGTTTGAGAGGAAGATCTTCTTTATGGAGTTAGTGTCTGTGCATCAGGTAGAGTTGACCTATGAAGGTCCATATAAGTAAATAAAAATATATTCTGGCATGCTCCAATGTACAGCGTTAAATGGGAGGGCTGGGGTGAGGGAAGGCACTATAGCTTCCTGCAGCCTACCTATTTAAAATTGAAGAGTTAATTACAGATAACTGCTACAAATTCAAAGATTGATAAATCATATAGTTTCCTGTGGAATTGTAATTTCCCTTTTGAATTTCAGCTCCTATCTTGGCTAAAAAATTGGGTATTGAAATTTCTTATAAAAGATGGTACCAAATTAGCTTCACATAATGCTAAATAGAAATTAATCTGATTAATATATTAACCACATTTTACTTTATGCTAAACAAAAATCAGTGAATAGCAATTATAGAATCCAATAAGCAAAGAAAACCTAACAAGGAAATGTGACTCTTGTTCACTTACTCGAAGAGTATTACTCAAAGTACATTGCTTTTATTTGGCAGTATTTGACCAAATCAGGAATTTCCCAATTCAGTTTGCTAATTGCTAACACTTGGTGCTAAGTATACAAAAGTGTACTAATGCCCTCCATCTTGATGAGCACAAATTCACCAAAACTATTCAAAAAATGCAGGTTTTTTGTAAGATATTTTATTATTTTTCTCTCCATTCTCCTACATTGTGAGTTCAATGCTGCTCTTTAATTAACCATCAGATCAAGACCTGAGGAAAATATTTCTGTTGACCTCTGAACAGTTAAGATCAGGGGTTCATCAATGGGGGGAATTGCAGACGCAAACCTGGATCTTGCCTCATCTGCCCTCTTAGGTGGATGTAAAAGATCCCATGCAAAGATGAGCAGGGGAGTTCTCCCTGATGTCCTGGCCAATATTTACCCTTCAGCCAATATCACCTAAAAAATGATCACATTGCTGGTTGTGGAACCTTGCTGTGTGCAAATTGGCTGCCGTGTTTCCTACATTACAACAGTGACTACACTTCAAAAAAGTACTTAATTGGCTGTAAAAGTGCTTTGGGACATCCTGAGGTTGTGACAGGCACTATATAAATGCAAGTTCTTCTACTCTTTCTAATGAAAACTGATTAAAACGTACAACAGCAACGTAACATTAATGTTGCAATAGATGTACAATCTGCTGAAATACAAGGCAGCAGCCAATGTGGCAGTGTTGCACAAAAGTTTTCAGACTGTTCTTGGCTCTCAGCCTGCCCAAATGACCGCTATATTAGTAACAACACTTCTTCGAAGGGGTACCATCATGAAGGGAGAACAGCCACAACAATTGTGCATCGTTTTGATTGAAAATGTATGATAGATTAATAATATAGTTAGAAATGGAATTACTCAGTCGGAGGAGGGACTCTTTATTTACCTCGTCTAGCTGAATGTTTAACTGAACCTGTGGTTCCAAACTGAACACTTGGCTGCTCTGCTGTTCTACGTTTTCGATGTGCTTCTGTTCTGAGATTGATGTGACAATTAGGTGTGTGAGAATAACACAAGGGCATGAATTGCATTGCATAAGTGACCAATTATGTGACAAACGTGCCATTGCATTGCAGTGAGTGTTTGGGGAACCTTTAACACAGACACAGAAAATGTTTGCCATTCTTCAACACCGTGTCTCTTTTTGACTCTGAAACATTTTTTAAAGCAGCACCACTACATGAAAAAAAGTGTTGCGGCAAACTTTTTTTTGGAGAATGACCTAGTCTTTTTTAATCACTGTGGCGTCTTACAGGATTGGAATTTCCTTGCGATTTTCTACATCATTTGTCTGATGTGTTTGAAAACCAACAATGAAAGAAAAGCTTGCTGTTTTAAATGTGCGAGTTATATTTGATTTGTACAATGATTAATACGGGGGGGGGGGGGGGGATTAGATCAAGAAGAGTGTGAAGTCGAAAACTCTCTCCTGTTGGAAGTTTACCAAAAATGCAAGAAGTCAGGTAACTGGGGATCGGCAGGTCATAACAACAGGTAACACCACAGATATAGTTGGCAAATGATATCTCCAACAGCCCCCTTCCGGAGTCGTAACCTGGGATACGTTACCAAGCATTCATTCCTGGACCCTCTCTCGCTTTGGCTCTCTCTCAGTCGTCACTTTAACACTTTAACCTTCTCATTTGGGGATCTTTAATTTAAGGATTAGGCTACATGTGAAGCCCGTCCCTAACCAATATCACCAATCATTTTCCAACACCCCCATTCAAAGGACATCAATCTTCACCAGAGGGACCAAGACCACGAGTCAAGAAAACCCTTCACAAAAAGAGGCGTTGCTGAGTGACAGCTCCGCCAGCCAGTCGCGTGCCTTCCCCCAGCTCGGCCGCAGCCAACGAGAGGCGGCGGGTTTTCGGGGCTCGGCCCTGGGCTGGGCTGGGCTGGCCCGGTCCGGGGCGGGGAGGTGGGTTTGAAGCGCACGAGTCGGCGGAAGGAGAGCGGCTGTCAGTGACCGCGCTTCGACGGGCGCTGGCGGCTTGCGATTGTGACGTTCCACGCGGCGTTGTTGATACTTCGTAGAACGGGAGCCCGTCACAATCATGTAGAATGGCACAACCGCCGAGCATTCCATTTAGAACCACTGGTTCCAGATTGTTACACCCTCTCAGCGTCCTCTTTAATGTGCCGCTGGACCAGGTAAGAGAACCCTCGTCCGCCAACCCCAGTGGATCGCTTCTGCTTCTCCACCCCCTTTCAGTTTGATATCCGTGGTGTATTCTGATGCACCAGGTGCGACTGGTGGCTAACTGTAAAGTTGTCCACAGCGACGGATTGAGAGGCTTTGCGTTAGAAGTGATACTGCCTCAGAATGAATGAATGGAGGTTGGTGTGAGGTGGTTTATCTCCAGCAGGTGCGGTTTGAAGGTGGTTGCACGTGTGGCTTCTTCAACCTTGTATTTTTGTACAGTATTTGAGATAGGTTCTTCTAGCAGGCCCCACTTGAGCATCTTGGCTCTATCCAGTTTAAACCAGCAGTTCAATCTCTTGCTATAACTTCTATTGTAATGTCTTGCTGTCTCTTAAAAACACGTTTCCTCGTTTTAGAGAGAAAAAAAGTAGGCCTGGCGTAAAATAGCGAAAAATATGTCCCGGTTGAATGTTTGAATATAAATACCCATCTTTTACCTGAAATTGTTCTGCAATAAAGTTTTTTTTTACCAGCCATGAAAAGCGGTTGAGCCCAGTTACGTTTCAGCACCTTATACCTGCTGTATAGGGAGATATATCACATGAAAATATTGATGTGACTAGCAAAATTCATGATTTATTGTGATTTGCCTTAAATATTGTGGAACATTTTGTTTGGTTTTTAAACAAAGATATTTCAATATCCTTTGCCTGTGTACTTTTGCATTCTTTAATGTTTTATGTAATGTAATGTAATGAAAATTGGAGAATGAAAAATTTAAGGGCACATAAATTTAAAAAGTTTCCAAGTTCAATTAAGTGTGACTTAATTGGAGATATGCTTCAAATGATGGCAGTAACTTGCTGTAGGATAATGACAATTCAGATTGCTGACTCCGCATCACTGCCAGGCAATCTTTTTTCACTTTAAAGGTGCATCTGCACTTGAGCATTGAGTTTTTTTTTAATTTGAATTATTTTTTCAAATAATATTTAGTTAATATTATCATTGCTAAGATGTTTTTAAAAATCATTTGCTTGTGGATAGACTGGAGAAGCTGGGATCTGATGTAGAAGGAGTTGCAAGTTGGGATGTGGGAGTCATTGTCTTTTGGGGGTTAGGTGGGAAGTGGAACTCACATATGTTAGTGTCATTGTTTCTTGACCGTGCAAGGAACGGAGAGAGATATTGGATGTGGAGTTGTTGCCTTGGGAGGGCGAATGAGAAATCTCTGCAGGGAAGAATGCAGAACCCATCTCAGTGGAGCAAGAAGGTGGATGCCAAAAAGCAAAGTGTTAGTCTCTGGTTTGGGGGAAAGGGGTAGGTGGAGAGTGAGAAGCTGGGATATTTGTAGGATGCACTGTAAGTTCAAGAACAGTAGGTGGAAATTGGGTTATTTGTGTGGTTGGCTTGTCTCAATGCAACTACTGGTGAGAGTAGGTCCATAATACAAAACCACCTCTAATTTGGCATCAAATGGAAATCTTGTGCAGAGAGGCTTAAGAGAAATTAAAATGTTCACCAGTCCATTTGGCGATGCACTTCTGAGCCTGGGGTTGACTTGAAGAATCTATATTTTTCAGCTGACCCTGCTCTACCTGACATGGAATGCTTTGATACTTGGACAAGGTGCCCAAAAATTATTTTGTTTCTCCAGCAGTGATATCCTTCACTTTGAGTACAAAAAAGTTCAAGAAAAAAGAAAACAATATAGCTTAGAATTATAGGATCTTGTGCATTGGACAATTATACACTAGTGGGGAAATGCTTCACAGCACTTTACGGAATGCTGTCAATGTTAGTCCAAAGAATATTGGGACCATGAACAGAAGTTGGCGTTGTTTCAGGAGCAATAGGTTATAACCGTACAAATCTACTTCAAAAATACTTCATTGGCTGCAAAGCGCTTTTGGGACGGCCTGAGGTCGTGAAAGGCGCTATATAAATGCAAGTCTTTCTTTGGAATTCTTTGAAGCGATCACTACGTTAATGGATGAGGACTATCCAGTGGATATCATTTAATTATTTCCTCTGAAAATATTCAATGAGGTTCTGTTTTTGAAGCTTTTAGGATGATGTGCTACAGGTGGGGTTTGACTGTCGTGTGTTGCACAGCCAGCAGTCCTGAGTTATACACTAACAACAACTTGCATTTATATAGTGCCTTTAACATAGTAAAACGTCGGAAGGCACTTCACAGGAGCATTATCAAACAAAATTTGACACCAAGCCACGTAAGGAGCTATTAAGACAAGTGACTAAAAACTTGCTCAAAGAGGTAGGTTTTAAGGAGTGTCTTAAAGGAGGAGAGAGAGGTAATAGAGGCGGAGAGATTTAGGGAGGGAATTCCAGAGCTTAGGGCCTAGGCAGCTGAAGGCCGCCAATGGTGGAGTGATTAAAATTGGGGATGTGCAAGAGGCAAGAATTGGATGAGCGCAGAGACCTGGGAGTGTTGTAGGGCTGGAGGAGGTTACAGAGATATGGAGGGGCGAGGCCATGGAGAGATTTGAAAACAAGGATGAGAATTTTAAAATCGAGGCATTCCTGGTCCAGGAGCCAATGTAGGTCAGCGAGCACAGGGGTGATGGGTGAACGGGACTTGGTGTGAGTTAGGATACGGGCAGAAGAGTTTTGGACGAGCTCAAGTTTATGGAGGGTGGAAGATGGGAGGCCAGCCAGGAGAACATTGGAATAGTCAAGTCTAGAAGTAACAAAAGGCATGGATGAGGGTTTCAGCAACATATGAGCTGAGCAGGGGTGGAGATGGCTGATGATATGGTGGCAGTCTTGGTGATGGAGCCTATTTGTGGTCGGAAGCTCAACTCAGGGTCAGATAGGTCGCCAAGGTTGCGAATGGCCTGGTTCAGCCTCAGACAACGGCCAGGGAGAGGGATGGAGTCAGTGGCTTGGGAACGGATTTGGAGGAAATATTTCCTCATCGAGTACTGGATGTCAGACAAGCAGTGTGACAAATCAGAGACCTTAGAGGGGTCGGAGGTGGAGGTTTTCAGGTAGAGCTGGGTGTCGTCAGCGTACCTGTGGAACCTGACCTTGTGTTTTTGGATGAGAAATAGGAGGGGGCCGTGGATAGATCCTTGGGGGATTCTGGAGGTAACGGAGTGGGAAGAGAAGACATCTGTTTGCAGAAATCTGTTTGCCAGCCAGTTAAATCTTAATGCTAGGAGAGATTTTGATTCACTACTTAGTTTTAAATACATTGAAATTCAAAGTTAAGTTTTAACTTTACTTCACGCAGGGCTGCAGATGTGCTACACCTGATGCAAAGCCCATATAGTGTGAGATTAATTCTTATAATAACTTGCACTTAACATAGCTCCTTTGAAGACACATCCCAAGGCGCTTAGCAGAAGAGAGGTGGAACCTAACAGTAGCAGGAGAGCTAACCAAAGGTATGGTCAAAGAGGGAGCAGTACTGAGGGGTATTTTGAAGGTGGGGACAGAAGTAAGAAGGCAGAGGAGTTTAGGGAATGTGATGCAGAGTTTACGGTAAAGACAGCTAAAAGACCAAGCACCATGGATGGAGCTGGGGGTGGTAGAGGGAGTGTTGCACAGAACGCAGAAATCAAAAGTAGGAGATTGCAGAGGTTGGGTGGGGTTAGAACATGCAGGGATGTGTAAATGAGTTTGAGGATTTTGAATCTCACTTGTTGTGGGATAGGGTGCCAATGATGGTGGGTGAGGATAGGTGAGTGCAAATTGGTACAGCATAGGATGTGTGTGGAAGAATTTGGAAGGTGTTGGGAGTATATGTATGGCGGAGCTTGGGAGCCAAGTGAGCAGGAAGTTGGACCGAGAGGTGATGATACCATGGATAAGGGTTTCAACAGCAAGAGTGAAGGCAGGCAGTCTTGTACAGGTGGAATTATATAGTTTTGTTGATGGATATGGTGAAGTTTGAAGTATCAGGTTGGCATCAAACTGCACACTGAGGTTGCAAACTGTGGGTTTAGCCTGAGTGAGCAACTGGGAAGAGGGTTTAATGGAGGGCAAGGGTACAGAGTCCTTGGCAGCTGAACAGATGGCTTTCACTGCTGATGTTAGGTTGGAGGAAGATCTGGCTTATTCTTGACTTGATGTTGGACAAGCTCTGAGACAGCAAAATGGTAGTCATGGAGTTGAGGATGGAGGTAAAACTGGGTGTAGTTGGCATACATGTGGAGCTGATCCTACAGAGAAGGTCACTTAGGATCAGCACGTAGATAAGGAATAGGAGAGGGCCAAAGATGGAAACTTGGGACATTCTGAGGTGAATAATTGGGAGAGAAGTCACAAGAGCTGTGTTGTCTACATTGGGACAGGTAGGAGTGGAACCAAGTGAGGATGGTGCCAGAGGTGAAGTGTGGAGAAGGATAGAGGGGTCAACTTGGTCATAGAGAGGACAAAGAGGGATAACACAGTCAGAAAGGATGCTGGTGACTTTGACCAGGGCAGTCCCTGGTATGGACAGGACTGAAACGAGAACCAAAAGGTTTTCACAAGGAGAAGTGAGTGTGGAGCTGGGTGGTGACAAGATGTCTTAACAACCTTAAAGGTAGGAAATAGGGTATTAGTTACATCGAAACTACAGCAAAGAAACAGGCCATTCGGCCCAACTGGTCTGTGCTGGCGTTTATGCTCCACACGAGTTTCCTCCCTCCCTACTTCATCTCACCCGATCAGCATATCCTTCCAATCCTTTCTCCCTTATGTGTTTATCTAGCTTCCCCTTAAATGCATCTATTCTATTTGTTTCAATTACTCCTTGTAATGTGTTCCACATTCTTACCACTCTTTGGGTAAAGAAGATTCTCCTGAATTCCCTATTAGATTTATTAGCGACTGCTTTATTTTTATGGAAGTTGGAGGATTGAATAGCTTGAGAGTGGGCTCTTGGTTTTGATGTACTTGGAAGATGGATCACTGAATCCCAAGTTGTTCTGCTGCTTTAATATCGATGCCCACCAAACCCCTTTGCATTAAGATAAAGAAGTTATGGGTGCAGCCTGGAAATTAGTTGGTTGGGATAAAAATGGTCTTTCCATTAGAAAGTGAAAGGTGGTGACAGATGGAAACGATTCTTGTTAGTGGGGTTATGCTGCATGGTGTTTTGACCTATTCCTTACGGATGAACTTGCATTTGTATAGTGCCTTTTACATCCTCGGGAAGTCCCAAAGTGCTTCACTGCTTATGAAGTACTTTTGAAGTGTAGTCACTGTTGTAATGTGGCAAAACACGGCAGCCAATTTTGTGCATAGCAAGGTTCCACAAACAGCAATTAGATAAATGACCAGATACTATGTTTTAGTGATGTTGGTTGAGGGATAAATATTGCCCAGGACACCAGGTAGAACGCCATTGCTTTTCTTCGCTTAATGCCATGGGATCTTTTACAGTTTACCTGAGAGGGCAGACAGGGCCTGGGTTTAACCTCTTATTCGAAAACTGCACCTCCGTGAATGCAGTACTGAAGTGTCAGCCTAGATTATGTGCTCTTCGGAGCAGGGCTTGGACCCACAACTTTCTGATTCCGCGAGGAGAGAGTGCCACCACTGCATCAAGGCTTGCGTTTAGAATTTACATGTACTTTTAATAATGTCAAGTTTTCTGCTGGCAGGTGATTAGTTGAGAGAAGATTCACAGCATTCAAAGATATCTGGAATAAGGAAAATGTCTGGGATCAGAATGAGGGATTGTAGTTTGAATGCTGAGGCAATCCATATTAGAACAGGAAACATTAAATTAGTAAACAATGGATTGATGTTCATTGCTAATGGTGGGGGAGAAAAAAGGAAAAGATTAGGTGATTCATTGTCCATTCACTGAGTGTGTCCAGTCAATATGACACTGCTGTCAACAATGCTCATAGAGTACTTGACTGCATCTTGAGGACATTTTATTTTGCCACAACAGGTTATTTTAATCCTGTATTGCCCACACTTGGGATCCTTGGTGCTAGCCAGGATGTTCCTGCACTAGCCAAGCGGCAAGAATAGAATTCTTGTTTTGTTTTCAAGATTTACTTTTTTTTTTACATCTCTTGGTTGCCCAGGTTTACAAAACTGCCGCTGCATCAGTGTAACGAAAGAAAGGTAAGTTTGGCTGTTTTGTTTTATTTTTGAAATATTATTTTGGATTCATAAAGTTTTCCCCTTTGAACAAAGTTTACATCTGAAAATCCGGTATGAGTATAGTTCAGTATTAGAATTATATTTTCACAGTGAAGCTGTTCTGAATCATGTGTTGGAGGGATGACATTTTTGTTCTAGATCTCCGCTCCATCAATGTCATGCCCTATAGATTCGAATAGTAGGGTGAGATATTGTGACTGGTCTTTTTCACTTTTTAGTCTGTTTTTCTTTAAGAAAAAAGACATAGTTTCTACAATTGACCTGATAACTAGTTGATGTGAGGCTGTGCATAGCAAACTGTTTGTCCTCCCCCCACCCCCGGCTTTGACAGGCCAAGGCAATAAATCCATTTAGAATGAGGTCTGCAGGACACTTTGTTTTTAAAATTGAAGCTTTTCCTAGGCTACAGCAAACAGGGATGAAGATGCTGATTTTAGTTATCCAAGTACTGCTGGCAGCTGTTCAGAAAATATAAATGCTGGTTGCGGTGGGGGGGGGGGGGCGGGCAGGAGGGAGGTAAAGTTAGCCACAGCATTTGTACTTTCATGTTGCTGTTTCTCTTTCTAGTGGTCACTTATTTTTAAAGAGACAACAATATTCCCACCAAAAGTAGAAAAAACAAAATTGGTTAACCAGTTAGTTACATGCTAACTGGAGCAACCTTGAGATGTACTTCACCTGAGATTTCCTTCTGCATTGTGAAAACTGCCTATTTCCCTCAGTTAAAAGGTGAGTTCTGGGACTGACTACATGTGAATGATGAAAGGGATGAGGGTTCAGTAGCAATGATATCCTGGAAATCATGGGTCCTTGCATTACCTCAGCCTAGACAAAGGTGGGCTCCTGGTGCTCATTTGCAAGGAGCTTCTTAGTGACCCGTGAGTCTCCGTTAAAACTGAGGAGGAAAGGTCGGAGCTGCTTGGACTTGTAACCTTGTTCACTCTCATTGGCACCAACATGGACATGGCAATGATAATACAGCGTCAGGTTTCCCCTGCTCCTTCTCTTTAAAAAAAAAATACAGAACCTCAGGCAGTAACGCAAACCTGGGAAGAGGCAGGTCCAGTTCAAGCAGCTTTGGACTGCTTCCAATTGATATTCTGGAATGGGGATGGAGATGGGACTGTAGTACTTGAGAAAAGTGATGCTTATGAATTCGATTGCTGCCATTTTGATGAGTTGTTTAATGGAGCGTTAGTCAAAATGTGAGCACTGGGAGGATATCTTTTTTAAAAGCATATTATTGGCAAGAGGTGGATCAAGAATTTGTGCTTATTGGCATACAGTCTTTATGAATAGAGGGTTAAATTATGAGGACAGGTTGCATAAACTTGGCTTGTATTCCCTTGAGTATAGAGGATTGAGGGGTGATCTGATCGAGGTGCTTAAAATATTAAAAGGATTCGATAGGGTAGAGACGGAGAATCTATTTCCTCTGGTGGGGGAATCAAAAGAACAAGGGGACTTGATCTGGAAATTAGAGCCAGGCCATTCAGGAGCGAAATCAGGAAGCCCTTTTGCACCCAGAGGGCAGTAAAAATTTGGAACTCCCACCCCCCTCCTCCCAAAAGGATGTGGATGCTGGGGGACAATTGGAGCTTTCAAGACTGAGATCAAGAGATTTTTGTAAGGTAAGGATATCAAGGGATATGGAGCAATGGCAGGAAAGTGGAGTTGAGGTGCAGATCAGCCATGATCTAATTGAATGGCGGAACAGGCTCAAAGGACTGAATGGCCGACTCCTCTTCCTTATGTGGGTGCAGCCAGAGAAAGCGACTGGTACACAGACAGACAGACAGACAGACAGACAGAGAGAGAGAGATTAAAAAGAAAGTGAGAAGTTTTAGAATGAGATACAGAGACGGTATTGAGAGAAAGTGTATGAGAACAGAGGGAGGGAAGGAAACAAAATCAAGCAAGGGAGGCAAATCGTGTATAGAAAGACCATATTTTACTTTTATTTGAGAGTAACATCACAGGAGATCAACTAGAACAAGAATAGATTTATTGGTGTGGTAATGGGAAATAAGAGTTCCTCAAAAATCCTTTTCAATAATCAGATTCAGGTATTCATGACTTGGGTTTATTTAAAGTGCCACCAGGTAAGTACACACCAACTCACAAAATTGGGAAGAAAAACGTTGTATAGTTGTACTGATGATCATCCTTTGAACACAGACCACGGTCAGATGATGTTAATTTAATTAAAACCACAACATCTCAAATTATTACGTGATCAAAATGATTCATCAGTACTGAAATAATCCAGACTCAAGATGCGTAACCACATTTGAAACCGAAGAGAAATGACTTGTTTTATAATAGCAGAAATATCCTTTAAAGCTCACCAAAAAATGATCAAAATCTTGACACTGTCTGAACCGGTGGATACAGTGTGCAGTATGATAATGTATAACTATTTATATTCAAGAGAATGCTGTAGCTTCTATATGTTATGCTGAAATACATATTCAGAGACTGATTCACGTCTCTGTCCCGCTTTCTGTGGCTCACTCTGGTATCCATGCTGATCGAAGGTGTGGAGCAGCTGGGAGGAAAACTCTTGTTACCCATGTACCCACCAACAATATCTGAGTGTGGAAAGCATGTGCTACATAGTAATGGCAAACCCTGCATAAAATATTAACTTGGATTATTTGACCAGGGAATATGAAACTTAATAACAGTTGTCCTCTGCTGAGCTTTCATCATTCAGTTCACACATGGACTTCCAGCAATCCTCCGCCTATGAGCTGAGTTACTGGGCAAAAAGGGTAGACTGGACTAGAATTAAAAGTTGGCCACTGTTGGTTCAGGCTGCCTTTTGTTTTGTTTTGCAGGTGAATTTTGCAGTCTGTCAGTTGTTTGCCCTGTTTGCTGCCTTCTGGTTCCGCCTTTATCTCAGTCCCAGTAGAGCTGGTGCTATCGTACGTCATGTGGTCATCACAATGATTGGCATATATTTTGCAATCTTCTGCTTTGGATGGTAAGTGTAAAAATGATGGTTAGATCATCACCCGCCCAGATTAGTATGAATTCCTTTGTGTACTGATTGGATTTGGATTTATTATGTCTCTTGTGCACTGGTAATGTTTTTGATTCAGTCAAAATGCTTAAATACAAAAAATGCCAGTCAGGGTACTTTCTAAATGGTAAAAAGTTAAAAACAGTGGATGTCCAAAGGGACTTAGGGGTTCAGGTACATAGATCATTGAAGTGTCATGAACAGGTGCAGAAAATAATCAATAAGGCAAATGGAGTGCTGGCCTTTATATCTAGAGGACTAGAGTACAAGGGGGCAGAAGTTATGCTGCAGCTGTACAAAACCCTGGTTAGACCGCACCTGGAGTACTGTGAGCAGTTTTGGGCACCGCACCTTCGGGAGGACATATTGGCCTTGGAGGGAGTGCAGCGTAGGTTTACTAGAATGATACCCGGACTTCAAGGGTTAAGTTATGAGGAGAGATTACACAAATCGGGGTTGTATTCTCTGGAGTTTAGAAGGTTAAGGGGTGATCTGATCGAAGTTTATAAGATATTAAGGGGAACGGGTAGGGTGGATAGAGAGAAACTATTTCCGCTGGTTGGGGATTCTAGGAGTAGGGGGCACAGTCTAAATATTAGAGCCAGACCTTTCAGGACACACAAAGGGTGGTAGAAGTTTGGAACTCTCTTCCGCAAACGGCAATTGATACTAGCTCAATTGCTAAATTTAAATCTGAGATAGATAGCTTTTTGGCAATCAAAGGTATTAAGGGATATGGGCCAAAGGCGGGTATATGGAGTTAGATCACAGATCAGCCATGATCTTATCAAATGGCGGAGTAGGCACGAGGGGCTGAATGGCCTACTCCTGTTCCTATGTTCCTAAGTCCAAGGTATGTAGGTTGGTGCTCAAAAAACCTGAGGTGTTGGTTAAATGGCAAATTCGTGACCAGTATAAGATACTGTGATAACCATGACTTACCTATTTGTTGTCCTTTTTGAAGAAGAGTGTTGATACCTGGAAAACACTCTGTAATTGATGTCAGCTGTGGCTCAGTGGTAGCACTCTCGCCTCTGCGTCAGGAGGTTGTGGGTTCAAGTCTCACTTGAGCATGTAATCTAGGATGACACTCCAGTGCAGTACTGAGGGAGTGCTGCACCGTCGGAGGTGCTGTCTTTCAGATGAAATGTTAAACCGAGGACGCGCCTGCTTTCTCGGGTGGACACTTCAAAGGTACTTAATTGTCTGTAAAGCATATTGGGACATCGTGAGGTTGTGAAAGGCACTATATAAATGCAAGTTCTTTCTTTTAAAGTAAAACTGTGCCAGTTAGTTTTAAATAGATTTCTCTCCACACAAACTGTGTGAAGGCCCAAAGCTAGCTTTCCCAGTGGGATAGTTATCTGGATACTTACCCCTCTTAATAGCATACACTATGATTCTATCATGGCATCTACCCCTTATCCCATACCTGCATTAATATCCTATGCAGTTTCTCCAACTCCTCTTCCCCACCACCCCCCTCAATCAATTGAACTTACACCGTCTCTGTAAACATGAAGTGCATTCTGTAAAGTAAAAGGTTTTGGTCTCTGGATATCAAAATTGAGGCATTTTTGTGGAAGTTTGGCTAGTTTTCAGTAGAAGTCCATGGTAAATTTGAACTTCTGTTAAGGTCTGACCTTGAATATAAATGACAGAAACCCCATTGTTAACATAGCCAGTACCTGACATCAGTCATGAGTTTGCATTATTTGAGTTTTATGGGAAGTCAAAGAAGAGCATCATTGACTCCAAATAATTGGAAGAAATTACAAACTGCTGTTTGTCAGAAATAAGAAAATCTGACATTTGATTCTCGAATGTTCCCACTTATTCTTCTCCTGTCCTCACTCTGATGAGGAAAATCATCTTTGCATTAGAGAGAATGAGTTGCATCAAAATTTTGTTTCTACTATCTTATTTCTGCATAAGGAGAGGACAAAACCTCTTGAAGAGGAAATTTGCTCCCTCTGTTTGGCTCTTTCTCCTGATGTATATTCAGGATTGAAATGTGACAACATGGGCTATTCTGAATCCCTCTTCACGGCTTTAGAACAAATGTAGGACTACCTGCAGTTACAATTCACTGAAGCTTAGTTGGCGGTGTCCACAACTCTGCTAGACTCAAGGGGGAAGAAGAGCATGCCAGGCTGCGTTGTTTTAGGTCTTGTGTACAGGTGTCGAGTACCCACATCAATATTAACTACTTTCAGCTCACAGGATTAGCGATTAATAACAAAGACACTTAAATCTGTTGAAAAGTTGAGGAGATGCTATGTTGATCATATTGAATAGCTGTCTATGATGGTAGCTCCTAGATCTTGTGTCACCACCTCTGTAGCAAAATTCATAGGAGCTTCTTATCAAATTGACTATCTACCTCATCCAGGGTAGTCAAATTCTTCAGCCTATCCCAAGATCTGTGGACGCTGTTGTTTGTAACACTAAGACTACAGAATCTATATTCTGCAATGACAAAGCAGAGTGGGCTATACAGTAAGAACCATTTAACCCAATACTCCAGGCAAGGACTTGAACTATTTGTGTTCTTTTGGAGTGTAACAAGTACATTCAAGAAGCACTATAGAAGGTTAGTGACTTTCCATTACACTGGTCAAATTTTGTGCACCAATGGATGGCTGAGCTGCTCGCATTCTTTTCACTGTATAATAAACCAGTCAAGCTTTCCCTTGGGCTTCTGATGGCCAGGGTATGGACGTCGCAAATGATGTAATGATAATCTGCAGACTGACATGGCTGCAGATGTCTACAATGAATGAATTGAAGTACTGTTTGACAACTCACGTAAAGGAAAGAAAGACTTGCATTTATATAGTGCCTTTCATGGGATCAGGACGTCCAAAAGCACTTTACAGCCAATGAAGTACTTTTGAAGTATTATCACTGTTGTAATGTAGAAAATTTAACATAGTTATATCCCAGCAATAATAGCTATGAAAAAATAAACTCTCTGTAAAGATTTCACAGTTACTGACTTTGCCCTTCAAGCAGCATCAACTTCAGGAAATACAGGTTTACTCCAGATATAGCACATACACAGTTCCTCATGAGACTTTTCTCCACATGATTGTCATCTTCATCCAAGAGAGTGGCCATTATTATTTTGAAAGAAGCTGAAGCCAAATGATTTTTGAAAACAAGATTACAGGTAGAAAAAGCACTCAACAGGGGAATGGGCTTCTGGGTTTTATATCTTGATCCTCTTGACCCATTGGATGCAAAATCAAAGAGTTGATGAATCTGTGCAAAATATTGGTTAGGCTGCACTTGGATTATTGTGTGCAGTTTGGGCATCCCGTTGCGGAAAGAATATTGGTGTCATTGGAAGAATATGATATAAATTGACTTAAGGTGAAACCAGGGATGAGAGCATTATTGTCATGATAGACTTAATAAGAAAGAGCCCTATACACTGGAGCAAAGATAAAAGGGGATCTAAGAGAAGTGTTCAAAATTCTGGAAAAGTTTGAGAGTAAATCATTTTATTTATTTGTTCTCAGGTTGTGGTGTTAGATATGGAATTCCTCCCATTCTCTACCCATCACTGCATTTACCTCCAGAATGTCCACTCACTTGCGAATAAGGGCCTTGCCATCCACAACCCTGTTGTGGCTGATTGCACTGACATCATGGCTTCGACAGAAACTTGGCTCAAGGGTGATGAAACCTTGCCCCTTACTGAAGCCTCGCCGCCTGGCTATACTTTCCACCACCTGCCCTGCCCAAACCCCCGTGGTTGTGGTGTGGTCCTTATCACCAAATCACACCGTGCTCTCCCCCTACTCCTCTGGCACCTTGTTCCACTTCTCTCGCCCTTTAAATTCCTCATTCTCAACCCCCTCCCTCCGGCAAGCCACCCCGAGTTTCTCTCGGATATATTCTTCCACCTTTCATCCCTCAGCCTCTGCACTGAGTGACTCCTCATCCCCTGTGATTTTAATCTCCATCTCAACTTACCTTTTCCTCTCTCTGATTTCACTGCTGCCCTCCCTTAACCTTTCCCTTTATTTAAACTCTCCTACCTATATTTATGGCCACCCCACTGACCTTGCTATCTCACATGGCCTTTACTCCCATTGTCTTAAATTACAGACAAGGCCATCTCCGACCACTCCCTTGTATCCCTCACCACCCACAGCCCTACCTCCTTCCAACCTCACTTCTGCATCCGTTCTTGGAAAGAAAACTCTGTTCCGAGTCATTTGCAATTGCACTTCTAAACTCCCAGCTGTCTAGCCTTAGGCCCTCCATTTGCCACACTAGTTCTCAGCTGTCAACTTGATCAACCACTCCCTCACCACCACCTTTTGATGCTATTGTCCCCAGTAAAACCTTTACTCTCCCACCCTGGTTGAACCCCTAGCATGGCCCCCACCATTGCTTCCTTAAGTCCAAGGGACGCAGACTTAAGTGAATCTGGCGCACAATTGGTTTAGTCATCCACCACCAGATCTGGTTGGTCCACATTAAGCATTATTGGGCCGCCTTCTCCCCTGCCAAAGTTGCTCACTGCTGCAGGATCATCCTGAAGAGCAAAGATAATCCCCTGCTTCTTTCCTCCGCTACCAGCCGACTGCTTAACTCCTCTCCCCTGTCCCCTTCACCCTCGCCTCCAACAAAGTGTGTGGACCTCCAGTTTCTTTGTCACTAAGATTCAGACAATCCGTTCAACTGCTTCTCTCTCTCCCTCTTGGCCACTAAGCAAAATTTCCCCCATGCCTAGCATTGAACCTACATCTTTCTCTAGTTTCTCTCCCATCTTCTCTCATGCCCTCTCCAAGCTCACCTTGTCTGGGACCCACCACCCCCTGCTCTTGACCCCATTCCCACTAAACTGCTGACCACCCAGCTTCCCTTCCTGGCCCCTATGCTAACTGACATTGTAAATGGTTCCCTCTTCTCGGATACTGTGCTCTTCCCTTTGAAAACTGCCATTCTCACACCCTCCTCAAAAACCCCCCACGCTCAATCCCTCTGTCCTTGCAAAGTACTGCCCCAACTCTAACCACCCTTTCCTCTCCAAATTCCTTGATCATGTGGTTGCCTCTCAAATGTGTGCCCATCTTACCCTCAACTCTATTTGAATCTCTCCGATCAGGTTTCCGCCCATGTTACAGCACTGAAACAGCCGAAGTCGAAGTCACAGAAGATTGAATCAAACTTTTCGCCACCTCGGCGTCCTATTTGACCCTTGGCTGAGCTTCCGATCCCATACCCTTACCATTCATGAAGACTGTCTATTTCTACCTCTGTAACATCAGCCACTGCAACCCTGCCTCAGCCCATCTGCTGCCCAAGCCCTATTCCATGTCTTTGTTACCTCCAGACTTGACTATTCCAAAGCCGTCCTAGCCCACCTCCCATTCTCCGTCCTCCATGAACTTCAGCTCAACGAAATCTCTGCTGCCCGTATCCTGTTCCGCTCACCTTCAATTTAAAATTTTCATCCTCGTCTTCAAATCGCTTTGTTGCCTCATTCCTTCTTATCCCTGTACCTTCTCCAGCCCTACAACCATCTGAGAACTCTGAGTTACACCAACTTCTTTCGCCCCATCAACGGTGGCTGTGCATTAATCCCCTGCCTAAACTTCTCTGCCTCTGCATCTCCCTCTCCTCCTTTAAGATGCATTTTAGAACCCACCTCTTTGACCCACCCGATCTAATTTCTCCTTCTTTGGCTTGGTGTTGATTTTTGTCTGATTGCGCTTCTGTGAATCACCTTGGGATGTTTTTCTACCTTAAAGGCCCTGTATAAATGCAAGTTGTTGCAACTACACCAATCCAGATGAGTAGTGAGTATTCCATTGTACACCTGGCCATCTTTAGTGGAAAGGCTTTGAGGGATCAGGAGGTGAGCCTCCCGTCACAGAATTACCCAGCCTCTGATCTGCTCTTGCAGCTTCATTGATTATTTCAAGTAGTCCTTAATGAGAGAGATTAATTCAAAGTGAGTAGCAGAGGCATAAAGGGGGAGGTTAGACAAATGTTTTTCATGCAAATGGTAGTTGGAATGTGGTTTGCATCACCACGGGTAGTTAGTCAATCATTACATTTTAAGAGTGAATTTGATAAGCACTTGAAGAAAAAAATATGAAAGGATAAAGAGGGGAATGGGATTAGGATAGACAACCCTCGCAGGGGAGCTCCCATATATACAATGGTGTCCTCTTGTACCAAAACATTAGATCCTATGATAAATAGTGCTCATCTACAACCATCTCAGTGATCAGGCTATCTATCTTGCAACTTCTGAGCACTGAAGGTCCAAGTTTATCAGGTTTGGGAGAAAGGGATTGAACAGTGGTGATTGTAGTTGCCAGACCGACAGCTGAAGATTACCATTGATGCATGGCTTGTGGAAGTGGATAAGATCTGTAGTAGCTAAGTGTCATTTTTAGGGTCTGTACCCAGTATTCTAATTGCGTTGTTTGCCAGGTGGCTCCCTATAGGCATTGTTGAACACTAACTTTTGTCACTCTTGGCAATTCACAGAATCATAGAATGATATGGCACAGAAGGAGGCCAGTCAGCCCATCGTGCCTGTGCCAGCTCTTTGAAAGAGCTATCCAATTAGTCCCACTCCCCTGTCCTTTCTCCATAGCCCTGCAAAATTTTCCCCATCAAGTATTTATCCAGTGCCCTTTTCAAAGTTATTATTTAATCTGCTTCCACCACCCCTTCAGGCAGTGCATTCCAGATCATTACAACTCGCTGCATAAAAAAATATTTTCTCATGTCACCTCTGGTATATCTGTGTCCTCTGGTTACTGACCTTTCTGCCACTGGAAACAGTTTCTCCCTATTTACTCTATCAAAACCCTTCATGATTTTGAGCACCTCTATCAAATCTCCCCTTAACCTTCTCTGCTTTAAGGAGAATAGCCCCTGTTTCTGTAGACTCTACATGTAACTCAAGTCTTTCACCCCTGGTAACATTCTAGTAAAGCTCCTCTGCACCCTCTTTAAGGCCTTGACATCCTTCCTAAAGTGTGGTGCCCAGAATTGGCCACAATACTCCAGGTGAGGCCTAACCAGTGTTTTATAAACATTTAGCATAACTTCCTTGCTTTTGTACTCTATGCCACTATTTATAAAGCCAAGGATCCTTTATGCCTTTTTAACAGACTTCTCAACTTGTCCTGCCACCTTCAAAGACTTGTGCACTTATGCTCCCAGGTCTCTGTTCCTGCACCCCCTTTAAAATTGTACCATTTCATTTATATTGCCTCGCCTCATTCTTCCTACCAAAACGAATCACTTCACATTTCTGCGTTAAATTTCATCTGCCAACTTTGAAATTATGTCCTGTATACCCAAGTCCAGGTCATTAATATACATCAAAAAGAGCATTGGTCCTAATACCGACCCCTGGGGGACACTAGTGTATACTTCCCTCCAGTCTGAAAAACAACCGTTCATCATTACTCTGCTTTCTGTCCCTTAGCCAATTTCATATCCACACAGCCACTGCCCCTTTAATCCCATGGGCTTCAATTTTGCTAACAAGTCTATTATGTGGTACTTTATCAAACGCCTTTTGAAAGTCCTTATACACAACATCAACCGCACTACCCTCACCAACCCTCTCTGTTACTTCATCAAAGAACTCAATCAAGTTAGTCAAACATAATTTATCTTTAATAAATCTGTGCTGGCTTTCATTTATTAAGCCTTGTTTTTCCAAGTGCCAATTAATTTTGTCCTGGATTAGTGTCTCTAAACGATTCTTCACCACCGACGTTAGGCTGACTGGCCTGTTGTTGCTGGGTTTATCTCTCTCCCCTTTTCTGTACAATGGGATGTGGGTCTGCACCAGTGATTTCTCACACAGAGTTTCTGGTTTTAATTATGCTACTATGGGGAGTTGCCAAGTGGAGTTTGGGCCTTTCCAGCAAAAAGAAAAAAAAGCATACAGGATAAGTAGTTCAGATTTAGTACAGCCCTGTCACTTGCTTTTAAAGAAGCTGTGATAGCTGTGCTCCTAATGGTATTCCTTTTCTGCATTTTGCCAGCACTGAATTCCAACTCAGTCAACATGGCAATGAATGCAGGCCCAGAACCATGTAAAGCAGCTCTTCTGCAAAGCACTGAAGTTGAAGGGAAGGTGGGCTGCAAATGGTCCATGGGCTGAATTATGATTGCAGCTATTCGAAAATAACACACATTTTATCAAATTTCAAAACTGTAGTGATGTTTCCTCCAGACCTGGAAAGTCCGGGTTCTGATTGAAGCTGAACTCTGTTATGCTTCAAACAATAACATTTCTGAGTTACATTTTTTTTACTCCTTGTTATTTAGGAATGTAGACTAATATAACTTCAAGATTGGCTTCAAAGAGCTTTTTTGATCTTGATATGGGGGCATGTAGCCGAGCGGGCTTCCCTCTGTGGGCCGAATGGCTTTTATGCTGTAAACTCTCATGGTTCCAAGACCACAAAAATTATATACAGTGGAGAAAGAAATGGGGTTTGGATTAGTTCGGCTATGACTCATTTGATTTAGGCTGCATATAGTGACACCGCTATTCCCGGCCATAGTGGAGATGATTGGTTAATCTTGCCCGGAGACCGCACTGCTGTAAGAACGGGGATTAATTTTATGCACATAACTGGTATTATGTAACTATCCTCCACTCACTGCATTTTGCTGGAGAAATAATCCTGCTGTACTCGGAAGCCTCTGTTTGCTGTAGTTTCGGTCATGAGTTCAGAGACTCTGCTGTAGTTTATGAATTTGCTGTAGGCACCCTGATCGCTGTAGAGACTCTGCTGTAGTTTCTGAGTAAATAAATTAAAACTACAAGTCCCACCCTGCCTCCAACTCATTGGCTAACACAGTGGTGTTGTTATTCACTCTTTGTTTTGATGAAACTAGACTTGTCTTGCATTATATCAATGGGTCTATCTTAATTACTGAAAAAGTAAGACCAATCAATGTTTTTGAAGTGGATATGGCCATTAAAGCTCTTGGAATACTGGGTTTTATGGCAAGGGAGTATAAAATAAAAAAGTCAAGATATAATAAATCCTTAGTAAGAAGTGTGCAAAGAATGTTAAGGCAATTGAGAGGGAACAGCACAGATTAACTAGGGTGCTGCCCGGTCGATGAGGAAATTGCAAATATGAAGAAAGACTTGGAAAAATTGGGACTGTTCTCATTAGTGCAGAGGAGGTTCAGGGTTGACTTGAGAGAGGTGTTATAAATTATGAAGGGATAACCAGAACAATAACTTGCATTTATATAGTTCCTTTAATGTACAAAACATCCCAAGGCACCTCTGAGACCTAGTAAAAAAAATGTACGCTAAGCCAAAGAAGGAGATATTAGCAGTGGTGATTAAAAATTTGGTCATACAAGTGGGTTTTAAGGAGGGCCTTAAAAGAGGAGAGGGCGATGGAAAGATAGAGGGGTTTAGGGAGGGAATTAGAGAGTGGGGCCTGGACGCCTAAAGACACGACTACCAGTGCTGGGGTGAAGGGAGGGGGGATGCAGAAGAATGTCAGACGAACAGAGTTGGGGAGGTGGGGTGGTGTAGAGCTGGAACATTCGACTCAGGAGGAGACAAAGACATTGACTTAAGATGGGGGCCATACTAGGAGGATGACCAGGATCGGAGAGAGAGAAGTTTTTCTGGGGACAAGGGTTTCAAAGGTGCGGGTGAGTGGGTGTTGAGCAAATCAATGGCTGCAAAAGTATTGTGGTGAATGGAAGGCCAAAGGCTAGGCAGTTGGGAGCTTGAAAGGACATTTGTAAATGACTGTACAGATTTTTTTTCCCAGGGATGGGTGCAGAAGGAGGTGGGGTTGGAAGGGGGTAGGGGATGTGAGTGATGAGGGATAGGCGTTGGAGATGGCCTTCTCTATGATGGAGAGATTGAGGGCGTAACAGAAAAGTCTAGGTAAGATCTTTTTTGTCTGTAGCCCCTGGTGAGTGGGTACGAGCATGTACAACAACAAGAAGCATTTATATTGTGCCTTTAACGTGGTAAAATGTCCCAAGGTGCTTCACAGAAGCGTTATCAAACAAAATTTGACACCGAGCTACATGAGGAGATATTAGGACGGGTGACCAAAAGCTTGGTCAAAGAGGTAGGTTTTAAGGAGAGTCTTAAAGGAGGAGAGAGAGGCAGAGAGGTTTCAGGGGCATGGATATGGGTAGGAGAGTTTATTTGGAGGGAGAAGTTAAGGGAGGACAGGTGGGCGGTGAATTCAGAGGGCAAGGGGAGCTGAGGTAGAGATTGAAATCAGTAAAGTTCATGCTCCTGTGAAATACCTTGGGATATTTTACTAGGTTAAAGGCACCATATAAATGCAAGTTGTTGTTGTGACCTAGTTTTTTTTTAAAAAGAAACACACTGTATTGCACTCCGGGTAGTGAATGAGAACAGACAGAGCAGCATTGGGTCGCCCTCAAGTCGTGATCCTGGTCCAGGTCCAGGAGACGCTACACTCACTCAAATAAAAATGGCAAATTCATCAACAAACATGGGGTCAATTTTTTTGATGTTTAGAAAGTATGTGCACCCATCTTTAATTTTTCAAAAAGAAATTGGGTTCACAGAGGTTGCTGCAACTGTTTTGAAAGGATATATTGGCCTTGGAGGGGATGCAGTGCAAATTCACCAGAATGATACCTGGGCTTAAAGGGTTAAATTATGAGGCCAGGTTGCATAGACTAGGCTTGTGTTCCCTTGAGCATAGAAGATTAAGGGGTGATCCAATTGAGGTATTTAAGATGATTAAAGAATTTGATAGTTTCTCCCTATCTATTCTATCTCCTCTGGCGAGTCCAGAACAAGTGGGCATAACGTTAAAATTAGAGCTAGGCCGTTCAGGGGTGATGTCAGGAAGCACTTCTTCACACAAAGGGTGGTGGAAATCTGGAACTCTCTCCTTCAAAAAATTGTTGAGGCTGCAGGTCAATTGAAAATTTCAAAACGAGATTGATAGATTTTTGTTGGGTAAGGATATTAAGGGTTATGGAACCAAGGCGGGTAGATGGAATCAAGATACAGATCAGCCATGATCTAATTGAATGGCTCGAGGGGCTGAATGGCCTACTCTTGTTCTTATGTTCCTAAATGCAAAATATAAGCTAAAACTCGTAGTTGTTAAAATATGAACAGCAACTGTTTTTATTTGTGCTTAGAAACAAAGTGCCTGATCTTTGATTTACCTTTCCTTCTCCAGGTACTCATTGCACATTTTTATAGAAGTTTCTTTGTGCTACTGCATTATGACAACAGCAAGCGTCTCAAACATTCACAGGTACAGAACCCAGTATGTAATGCGTTCTGAAGAAAAGGCATCAATTTGAAAGTACTGCCTAGGTTTCAAGTAAATCTGGTAACTGTTTGTTTCAAAAAATAACTATATAGTTGCATTTTGCATTTAATTATTTGTTTGAAAGATTCTATTTTTTTTCCGCACCTGACTTCCAGGTCATAAACCTCCTATAGTCAAGAGAATGAATGGGTGCTGAGACCCACCTCTAGGCCTCTATCAAAGCCTCTCTTGCTGATCACTAAGCATGACTAAACTGATAAACTTAAAATATATATTTTCCCTCGTTCTTATGGGCAATGACAGGTCCAATCAACACCTCCATTCTGCACTGTGGCTGAGATTGGGCACTGTTACTGCCTTAGAGTGGCACACTTTGCTGCTGTAACATAAAACATTTGTCACCACAATATAACAGTGTTTGGCACAGTTTTGCTAATATATCAGGGCTTGAATGGCAGCATTTGAAGTACATTTGAAATAATGTGTGCAGTGCTATCTGAACTTTGCATCTATTTGAATTTGTGGCAATAGCTAACTGAAGGCAGTTAATGCAGTCGAACCTACTTAGTAAATGATCTTAACTTAATTTGCTTAGTAAATTTGAAAGGCTAAATTATTTTGATGTGATGCATATTCTGTTTCATGCTAACCTTAATGTTGCAGTTGCTGAGTTTGAAGCCCCAAAACTACATACAATGCACCTGACATGCAACTCAAGTATTTTTTTTGAACACCTTGATATTTGTGCTCACAGATGCAGTAGAAGTTGAATCTCTGACTTATCTGTTCATTCTCATCTCTTTTCCTCCGTCTGTTCTTCAACATTTCTACTTTTGTGTTCCCACTTCTCTTAAGTGGCTTCATTCTCATAGATCAGTCCTACTTGTCTTTTTTTAAATAACCACTGTTTTGGACCATTTTTGGTTGCCCAACCCAACTACAAATTTGTATAAATTCCACTGGGTCCTTGCCTGTTTTTATTGGTTTTACTGCACATGGCTTTTATTTTGTTTTGTAGTATACAAGCTTGCCAATGTGGGGTATGATTTTATATTGCAAGTGAATTTAAAATAAAACGAAGAGACCAAGGTGAAGGGTCATGTCCTGTAGTGCTGGCGCCAACAGCATTGAAAAGAATAGAAGACAAGATGGGGTAAATTTGGAAGAAATCATTAGGGGTTTAGCTTTTAAAACCCATAAGATTATAGGTGGGCGATGAGGGGCTCAATTTTGATATGGTGGCGGGTTGGCAGTGGGGGGTGCGGGTGGTGGTGGTGAAGGTGCGCGTGGCAAACCCGCTCTGCATTTCTGCAATTTTCGCAGCCCCCCCCCCGCCCCCAACGCACCCGACAATTTATGTTTAAAATCGAGCCCGAGGTGTTCAGTTTTGAGGTTTTGTAAAGAATAACTTGGAGTAGGAGACTCTATTTCAAAACAATGTCGATGTAAAGAGGTATATTTGTTAGAGGGGGGAGGAAAGTTCAGAAAAGCGTTGACCATAGTATCAAATAAGGTTGTGAGAGAGATGTTGGAGGCTAGTATTGAGATGGATTGCCTTTTGGGCTTTTTCTTGTATCCTGTCCAGATGTGTGAAGAAGTAGAGCCTCCCCCTGATGGCTCAGCAAGTTTTATTCAGTGAGTAGCTGAAAAATACAGAATATCAAAGTTCCAGGTTCAATCCCTGCTCTGCGCTGAGTTAACTGATGTTGACTAAGGTGATAATACGGTTGGCTTCTCTGCCTTTTGGGTTACAGAGGAGAAAATTGACAACGCTTCCTCCCCCTGATCACTATCCAGGTTCATCCACTACTGGATGTGTACGTTCTGTGTGTGGATGTCGGGGGAAAGTAGGAGATGGGACTCGGCGGTGAATTCACAGCATTGAAGACCCTGCCAACGTTCACTGTCAAGGCTTGTGCATGAATAAGGAGCTTGTGGGTGAGGCACTGGAGGGTGTCTAGTGTCTATGGGTCCATGTTGCAACAGGGAGTTAATACTTGCAGGAGAGGAGAGAGGGGAGGAAATTTAAAGGCCTACATGGATGCTGGAGCAGTATTATCATCTTGGACGGACTGGACTTAATAGAGAGTTGAATTGTCGAAGGGGAAAGAAATGTTTGGCGTGTGAGAGGAAACCAAGAATTTAGCAATGGATGAAGTGGGGAGTTGTACTTGAGGTCAGATGAAGTAGTGAGGCCAGGAGCTCCAATAGACAAAGATAAAGGATGGTCACTGTTGGTTAGATTTGTGATTGATGTGAAGACACTGTTTTAGAAGAATTGAAATAAACTAGATTTTCATTGCTCCATTGGAGGACATGGAGGAGATCAAGAAGGAGTGATTCAGATATTACACTGCAGGAAGATGAGATAGTTGGCACTGAGGATGTGCACTTTTAAGGGACTTAATGAATTTTGGGTGGAATGATCATCAAAGGAGTTGACCGGGGTGAGTGGAGTAGATCATTATCATGAAAAAGGAACTGGATGGGAAAGAGGACGGCGCTTGAGGAAATCTGATTTAATGGGAAAAGTCAGAGCTTTAGCCTCAATTACAGCACAGGGAGTGATTGGAGAGGCCAGCCCATAGCTTTGGTGAGTGGCCATTTGATGGTAACTTGTGAAGAAGTGCACGGTGCCCAAGGCAGTGATGGACAGTTCACCAAAACTTCCAAGAGCAGAATTCCAGAAGTGTGTAACATGCGTGGGTGATGAGATCACAAATGGAATGGCCATACTGATAACCACAACCATAATTTTGGAAAACACTGATGTAAGGCTAATAGGGCGGCAGTTTGAAGGGAAGAGAGATCAGCTTGTTTGAGGATAGTGTGAGAATTAGCAAATATGTAAGAGGAAAGATATATAGGCTAGGAGTAATAAAAACTGAAGAATGGCAAAAGACGACGGTATTATAGCCACGTTACAAGTGAGTACTGAAATCATGAGTTGTGTCGATCAGCTTTGCAAATGTTTGTCATTGGTCACTTTTGCTAAGAGTGGGAAAGGTTCTGTACCTGACTATAGCTGGTGACCTTGTGTCATTAATAGTTCACGTTTGCGTATTAAAGAACTGACCGATAAATGAAAATGTCGTATTGAGTTCTCTTAGTTGCTTCTGAGGGTGCAGGTCTTTAATTAGAGATATTAATATGTGTCTGACTTTGTCTAATTTTTGATCTGTTTCTGCTCCTTTTGTACATTGGCAGGAGATTGGTTGAAGGATTAGATTTTGTATTTTGAAGTTTTCTTTACAAGGAAATGAGAGGATAAAATTGCACTCCTGTGGAATAACATGGTGCTCTGTTTTCAGTCCTAATTTTAATGCTTTTTAAAAATTCAGTCTTGGCCTTGCTGGCAACGCCCAGATCCCGGCATTTATTGCCCACCCCTAGTTGCCCTAGAGAAGGTGGTGGTGAGCCACCGCTTTGAACCGCTGCAGTCTATGTGATGAAGGTTCTCCCACAGTGCTGTTAGGTAGGGAGTTCCAGGATTTTGACCCAGGGATGATGAAGGAACAGCCTTAACAGGCCCCTGCCTTATTAGCCTGCTTCTGTTAATTCAGTCATTTATTGCTTCAAAATAATTAATATTATTCAGTAGTTCAATTTAAGCAATTTTAATGAAAGAACACTGCAAAACACTACCAGAACACTTAAAACAAAAAATGTCGTAAAACAGAGTATTGTACAAGCTGTGCAGCGCAATGTTCAGTCATTTTGTAAAATACTATGGGCCCGATGTTAGCAGGGCGGGGGGGGCTATCGGGCACATGGGTAACGTGCCCGGTGAAATTAGTCAGCTTCCCGCGCGATTGTAGCATCCAATTCACTAATTGGATCCACTTACCTGGTCCTCCGGGTTCCCCACTGTTGATCTGCGCGGCGGGCGGACTGCGCATGCGCAGTAAGATCTGTCAGCTGGAGGCGCTCTATTTAAAGGGTCAGTCCTCCACTGACTGATGCTGCAACAAATAGCAACAATTACAGCATGGAGCAGCCCAGGGGGAAGGCTGCTCCCAGTTTACTGATGCCTCACTCCAGGTATCAATACATGGGGTGAGGAAGAGGGGGAGGACAGAGATCTTCCCCCCGGCGGGCGGGAGGAAGCGGCCTGCCTCCGCCACCAGGAAGGCCTGGCTTGAGGTGGCAGAGGAGGTCACCAGCGCAACCAACATATCGCCCACCTGCATACAGTGCAGGAGGCGCTCCAATGACCTCAGTAGGTCAGCCAAAGTGAGTACACGTCGTCTTTCCCCTACACTCCGTCTGCGACATCACCGCCCCCACCCCACATCTCCTTCAGCACTGCCAACACTACTCTGTCACATCACCCCTCATACCCACTCAAACCTCATCCTCATCTTACCTGCACCTACTCACCTCGCCAGTACTCATCCCGCCACTACCACTCAACCCAATCCTCATACAATCTCATGGCTCTATCTCATACTCACTCTCTCATGCATCTCTTTCACGGCCAGCCTCACTCAACCTGCCACTACCTGTGCTGCAGCCACAGGGCATGCATCACATATGTGCAGTAGGCAGCGTAAGGCAAACGTGTCGTGAACATGAAGGGGATACACAAGGGTGTTTGAGGGTTTGTCATGGGTGTTACTTATATTGAATTTCTGACCAACTCACATTACATATTATATTGGCACCACTACTGCCATGTCTTCGAGAATCCTGTCTGGTTTGTGCAATAATGCCCTCTCCTGAGGATCACTATGAGGACCCACAACTGATGCCACCCATTGTGTCACTGCAGAGTGGGTGTAGGTGTATTTGCAGGGCTCTTCTGCGCAGACGACTGAGAGACATCGGCGATGTCCCCGGTTGCACCCTGGAAGGATGCGGAGGAGAAGTTGTTGAGGGCAGTGGTGACTTTGACAGCGACAGGTAAGAAGATGGTGCTCGGGCCAGCCAGGAGCAGCTCGGCATGAAAGAGGCTGCAGATGTCCACGACTACATGGAGAGTGACTCTGAGCCTCCGTGTGCACTGCTGCTCAGAGAGGTCCAGGAGGCTGAGCCTCGGTCTGTGAACCCTGTGGCGAGGGTAGTGCCCTCTGCGACGCATCTGTCTCTGCGGTTGCCCTCCCTCCTGCTGTGCAGGTGGATGTGTCACAGCACTCTGTTGTGGAGCTCCACGTGTCAGAGGTGGACGACGTGGATGGCGAGGCTGGTGAGGCTGGTGATGCTGTTCACCCTCCGAGGAGGTCATGACTGCAGCTACGGCGGCCCCCATCCACAAGATGTACATCTGAGGGGGTCCGCAAGGTAGGTACATGTCTCCGGACCCCGGGGTAAGTGTGCAGGTTGGTGACTTTGACTGTCAGAAGGAAGGAGGTGGAGGCCAAACTTTGTCCCAAGTGACAGAGTGGCCTCCCGCAATGGGTGAGTGTCTCCCTCCCCCCCCCCCCCCCCCCCTCCCACCTGTCCAATGGACCTTTGCAGCTGCCACAGGCTGACAGCTGCAACACGTCCATTTGATCTGGAAGTGTTTCCCCCAGTATGGGAAACAGTCCCAGTTTGCTCTAAAATCCCACCCCTCCTCACATAATCCCTTAATCAGGTCAGTTAATGACCTGAAATACCTAAATAAATATTTTCAAGTGGCATCCCGCTGGCTTTAATTGCCTGCGGGATTCCCACCAGCCGGGGCTGAGCGCGCACGCCGGCGCGTCAGCGGGGAACCCGGAAGTGCGTGGGTTTGGGGTGTGCTCCGGTCCTGCGCCGGGATTCTCCGATTTTCGGAGCCCTCCCCGCCAGGAACAAAATGACGCCCTATGATTCTGGCTTGCCTCTCGCCAACAGTACATTCACTCAAAAAGTATTCAGTACAACAGAGAAAAGTGCCACTTTGGACATATTGGCTTAGTTTATCAGCCACTTACTCCGCAATTGCACAAAATTGGATGCCACACCCTTGGTTCCTTTACCCCTCTCTGCTTGCTGGATCTACTCTTCCTCACACTGGCATTCCCACTGCTAGGCAGGATTTGCCCACACAGCATCAACAGATTCCGCAATGGCCAGGAATGTGGACTTCTTTATTGAAGTGGACAGTGGCTTTAAACCTCTAGTCTGCTTGAGATCAGAGATTTGCTGTTTCGAAGCCTGTGTGGGATCCTTTACAGTGTTAGATGCAGCTGCTTCCTCTGATGATGGAGTGAAAGTTGGCAACAGATAGTGCTTTTAAACCATCGGCACTTTAGCGAGTGCCACAGTTCTCAACCATCTAGGTGACTTTTCTCCCTTGCAACGCCATACTTTGGTCAAAGTATGTGAATATAGTCAGTCATGTGATGTGGTCGGTAACCAGAGGACACAGATTTAAGATAATTGGCAAAAGAACCGGGGGCGGGGGGGTGGGAGATGAGCAGAAGTGTTGTTATGATCTCGAATGCACTGCCTGAAAGGGCGTTGAAAGCAGATTCAATGGTAACTTTCAAAAAGGGAATTGGATAAATACTTGAAAAGGAAAAATTTGCAGGGCTATGGATAAAGAGCAGGGGAATGGGACTAATTGGATTGCTCTGTCAAAGAGCCGGCACAGGCACGATGGGCCGAATGGCCTCCTTCTGTGCTGTATGATTCGAAGTGATGCAGCCACTCCTTAAACAGAGCACTGGTCATCAATGCCTTTTTGTTATTCCTGTATGCTATAGCCAGAGGATCAATTCCATGAAAACATCAAGGGCTTTTAGATTTCCCCATCACCTGTAACTTTCTTTCCCCTAAGTCATGCTGAGCGGTTCCTCCACCTGAGCAGTTCCTCCTCCAGCATTCTGCTTGGGTACAGTTCTTCTGTTTTAAAAAAAAAGCACCACTTTCATGAACAGTCATGATGCCTTTAGGCTCGCAAGAAGGTAAAATGTCAACTGTTTTATCATTCACCAATTGTTGTCCCTTTCTTTGAGAATGTCACTTGTCCCCTACGTGTGGGGCTGGCCTTGATTGTGCGATGCTATTTGATCCATGATGCAAAAACAAGAGTCTCTTCCAAACTCTTCAGATCCATTAGCCTTTTCCAGCAAGACGAGGTTCCTACATTACAACAGTGGCGGGGGATGGGGAGTTCATGCTAATTAATAATTTGAATTAAGCGACAAATTTTCAACGGCAGGTGTTATTGCACAGCTTGTAATCGAATTAACAGGTAACTCAAATTAAGCAACTTCAAATTAAGAGGTATAGACTTTATTGTCTATTGTTTAACATGAAGCTGCTGTCCGCACCCCTTCCCCCAGTCACTTAGGAGCTAAATGAGGTGTGAGGCTGTTTTTCCAAGGTTCCCCGATACCTAGACAGCTGATGAATATTCCAGCTGGGGCACTGTATTAGCACAGACCCGAAATGTGAGACTGTAAATGTAGCCTGCAGTTCAAGGCCTTGCTGTGAACTCTGGCTAATCGCAAGATTCCTTGGTGACATTACTGCTGCACAGTGGTTCTTCACATTCTGGTTATCAATGGGCTCTTAATCGGTTATGTTCAAAGTTTCCAAAGTTTAAATTTTGTTCTTGATTGATTTGAGTATGGAAGATATTTAAATCCCACTTCTCATCTGTCTGGTATTTGGACTTTCAAACAGTACTTCATTCAATGCTTTAAAAATATATATAAACAGCTTAATGGTGACGATATCATTGACTTTCCTGTAATGGGGTGTCATGTGGTGTCACTGAATTTTGTTCCAGGCTTGGAGCCTTGCTCTACTGAAAATCCTCGAGTACAATACATGTGCTGTACTTTTGAAATAATAACCAAGCTACCCTCCATATTGGTGTGCAGTTGACATGTAATTCATTCTTAAGTTTGAACTGAAAATAAAAACTTAAACCCTGAAAGCCATTCAAGAGTATTTTAATTCCTTTTGTTTTGATGAATTTATGTAGAACGGGGGTTAACTTTCCATATTTTAAAAGAACACTTCTGTTGTATATGGTATGATGCTTTGCAGTGGTGTGTGCAGTCCTGCATCTTGGGGTATGTTAATATATTAAAAATCATGTTTGCATGCAGTTCTTGTTAGGAATTTACAATAGCAAAAACTATGTCTTCAGTGCCACCACTGGCGGGAGGGTACAATAACACCATGATGTTTACATAGGCAGTTTCTGTTGTAAAATTTGTAATGGATTATATTAAAAATATGACTTCAATATGGGGACTCAATTACATCTGCATACCCTGGTCCAATTATCCACTGAACAGCACCCTATATTGTGCTCCTCTTTCCCCATTTCCCATCCTTACTGTCACCCATCCCCCATCTCTCCTCTTCCCTTCTCCCTACCCTCTTCTTATTCCCTCCCCTTTCCATCTCCATTTTTCACTCCATCCCTCCTCCCCCTTCTCCATTCCCATCCCCCAGGTAACTGTGCAACATGAAACCTGAGACAGCATCCATTGCCATGGAGATTGAACTGCTGCGGCTCCACTAGCAGTCTTTTGGCAGCCCTCTTCCCCCAACCAGCTGAATTGATTTTTCCATCAGCAGCATCCTGCGCAAGATGATTTTCTGACCCTTGACTACCTCCCTATTCTCCTCCCCCTCTCCACTCTCTTGTTCCCATCCCTTTGTCCCCACTCCTGCCCTCCTCATTCATCTTCCTGCTCATAGAACCATAGAAAAGGTACAGCACAGAAGGGGGCCATTCGGCCCATCGTGTCCACGCCGGCTCGAAGAACAACCAGGTGCCCATTCTAATCCCACCTTCCATCACCCGGCCCATAGCCCTGCAGCTTACAGCACTTTAGGTGCAGGTCCAGGTACTTTTTAAAAGAGTTGAGGGTCCCTGCCTCTACCACCAATTCGGGTAGCAAATTCCATACACCCACCACCCTCTGGGTAAAAAATTTTTTCTTCATGGCCCCTCTAATCCTTCCGCCAATCAGTTTAAATCTATGTCCTCTAGTTCTTGAACTCTCCGCTAGGGGAAACAGGTACTTCCTGTCCACTCTATCTGGGCCCCTTATAATTTTGTACACCTCAATCAAGTCTCCCCTCAGCCTCCTCTGCTCCAAGGAAAACAACCCCAGCCTATCCAATCTCTCCTCGTAGCTGCAATTTTCAAGCCCTGGCAACATTCTTGTAAATCTTCTTTGCACTCTCTCCAGAGCAATTACGTCCTTCCTGTAATGTGGTGACCAGAACTGCGCACAATACTCCAGCTGTGGCCTTACCAGCGTTTTATACAGTTCCATCATTACATCCCTGCTTTTGTGTTCTATACCTCGGCTAATAACGGAGAGCATTCTGTATGCCTTCTTCACAACCTTATCTACATGTACTGCCACCTTCAGGGACCTGTGCACGTGTACTCCAAGGTCTCTCACTTCCTCTACCCCTCTCGATATATTCCCGTTTACTGTGTATTCCCTTTTACTGTTTGCCCTCCCTAAGCGCATTACCTCACACTTCTCCGGGTTGAACTCCATTTGCCACTTTTCTGCCCACTCTACCAACCCATTGATATCTTGGAGTCTACAGCTATCCTCTTCACTATCAACTACATGGCCAATTTTTGTGTCGTCTGCAAATTTGCCAATCATGCCCCCTACATTCAAGTTCAAATCATTAATATATACCATAAATAGCAAGGGACCCAACACTGAGCTGTGTGGCACACTATTGGAAACGGATTTCCATTCGCAAAGACATCCATCGACTTTTACCCTTTGTTTCCTGTTACTGAGCCAATTTTGGATCCAATTCGCCACATTTCCCTGTATCCCATGGGCTTTTACCTTTCTGACCAATCTGCCATGTGGGACCTTGTCAAATGCCTTACTAAAGTCCATGTAGAAAACATCCACTGCACTACCCTCATCAATCCTCCTTGTCACTTCCTCAAAGAATTTAATCAGATTTGTAAGGCATGACCTTCCCTGAACAAATCCATGCTGACTATCCCTGATTAAACCATGCCTTTCCAAGTGACAGTTTATCCTCTCTCTCAGTATTGATTCTAATAGTTTGCCCACCACCGAGGTAAGACTGACCAGCCTATAATTGTTGACCTTTCCCTCGTACCCTTTTTAAACAATGATACTATGTTTGCAGTCTTCCAATCCTCCGGTACCTCCCCTGTATCTAGTGAGGATTGGAAAATGATCCTCAGAGCATCCGCTATTTCCTCCCTGGCTTCCTTCAATAGCCTAGGAAACAATTCATCCGGCCCTGGTGACTTATCAATTTTCAAGGATTCCAGTCCCTCGAGTACTTCCTCTCGTTATGTTTACCTTATCCAATATTTCACACCTCTCCACTTTAACTACTATGTCCGGATCATCCCTTTCCTTTGTCAATATGGAGACAAAATATTCATTTAAAAACCCTACCCACATCCTCTGCTTCTACACACAAGTTACCCTTATCATCCCTGATAGGTCCCACCTTTTCCTTAACTATCTTCTTGTTCTTAATGCACTGATAAAACATCTTTGGGTTTTCTTTAATTTTACTAGCTAATATTTTTTCATGCCATCTCTTTGCTTTCCTTATTTCCTTTTTTACGTCATCCCTGTACTTTGTATACTCCTCTAGGCTTTCTGCAGTATTTAGTTTTCTGTGACAGTCATAAGCTTTCTTTCTCTGCTTTATCTTGCCCTGTATACTTCTAGACAACCAGGGGGCTCTAAATTTGGCAGTGCCACCCTTTTTCTTTGAGGGGATGTGTCTGCATTGTACCTGTAGAATTTCACTTTTTAATGCCTCCCACTGGCTTGTCACTGATTTCTCCTCAAGTAGTTGTGTCCAGTCCACTTCTGCCAAATCACCTCTTAGTTCTGTAAAATTTGCCTTCTCCCAATTTAAAACGTTTACTCCTGATTTAACTCTGTCCTTTTCCATAATAATGCTAAAACTAACTGAATTGTGGTCACTATCCCCAATATGGTCACCCACTGTCACTTCACCCACTTGCCCATCTTCATTTCCCAGGATTAAATCTAGAATTGCATCCCCTCTTGTTGGGCTTGTCACATACTGGCTAAAAAAGTTCCCCTGGACACCGATCAAGAATTTTGCGCCCTCTGTTCCCCTCACACTGCCTCTCTCTCCTCCTCTGCCATCCTTTCCCTCCTCCCCTTCCTCTCCCTCCCCTCCCTGCTTCCTCCCCCCCCCCCCACCCCCCCACATTAGTTTCATTTTCCCAACCCACTAACCTTGCTTGATGTGAAAAATTCAAAATTGGTCTTGTGGCCTAGCACATAGGAAGACAAGTGTTTGACTAGTATATAATATGTATGGTGAGGTGTATATTTGGCCTTAGCAATGGAGATGGTGATAGAGTTGGTAAAATACAGAGTGATATTGAAGCTGTAAAAACTGAGAAAAATGTGCTGACTTTCATGAACATTATTAACATCCTGGTGGCTCAGTGGTTTATGCACCATCCCAGCGTGATACTAAGCCATACAGACCAGGAAGGTACTAGGTTCTATCCCTGATTTGTGCTGAGTCAGCTGGTCTTGGCTGGGTCAGTGGTTGGCAAGGGAGCTAATGTTGGCCTCAGCATCCCTGAGCTAAGGAAGGGAAAAATCAAACCAGTTTCTGCTGCTGGTGACCCGCTGGAATGAGTGTGTGTAACTCGCCTCCAATTCTGGCCTCTTCTTCATCCCCACTTCGTTCACCCCACCATTGGCTGTGCCTTCTGTCATATAGACCTGAGCCTCTCTAAAC